>NW_028270159.1:8975435-9289879 GCF_037043375.1 Chiloscyllium plagiosum | reverse complement strand
ATGGTCCTGATTCTCTGAACATCACTTCTCAAGAGTCTGATGGAATACGTCCAAAAAGAACAAAAACCTCTCCACCTCCATCCACCCCACCCTTTCACCCTGGAGGGCTGGGGCACACCTTCTGATTCTTCCTTGAACAAGGGCCTACGGGCCAACACCTTCTTCCAACTGACTGAACTCCTTCGTGCTCTGAACAATATCTCCTTCAACTCCACTCACTTCCTCTGAATAAAAGGGAAGTGTGGATGGTGAGGGTAGCCTTGGGCTGGAATTACATGTTCTCCCTGTGTCTGTGTGGGTTTCCTTCCACAGTCTAAAAATGTGCAGGTTAGGTGGATTGGCCATGGTAATGTCAAGGGATGGGTGGGTCTAGGTGGGATGCTTCTTGGAAGGTTAGTGTAGACTTAGAGTCATACAGATGTTCGGCATGGAAACAGATTCTTTGGTCCATGTTGACCAGATATTCTAAATTAATCTGGGCCCATTTGCCAGCATTAACCCTTCCTATTCATAATTCCATCCAGTGCCTTTTTTAATGTTGTAATTGTACCAACCTTCACCACTTCCTCTGGCAGCTCATTCCATACACCTACCACCCTCTGCATGAAAAATGTTGCCCCTCAGGTCCCTTTTAAATCTTTCCCCTCTCACTATAAACCTATGTTGTCCAGTTTTGGACTCATCTACCCTGGGGAAAAGACCTTATCTATTCACTCTATCCATACCTCTCATGATTTTATAAGGTCACCCCACAGCCTCCGCTGCTCCATAACCCTAACCTATTCAGCCTCTCCCTATAGCTCAAAACCTCCAAACCTGGCAACATTCTTGTAAATCTTTCTCAAGTTTCACAACATCCTTCATATAGCAGGAAATTAATGCAGAATTCTGAAAGTGGCCTAACCAATGTCCTGTACAGCTGCATCATGACCTCCCAACTCCTGTACTCAATGCACTGACCAATAAAGGAAAGCAAACCAAACACCTTCTTCACTATCCTATCCACTTGCGACTCCACTTTCAAGGAACTGTGAACCTGCACTCCAAGGTCTCTTTGTTCAGCAACACTCCCCAGGACCTTACCATTAAGTGTGTTAGTCCTGCTAAGATTTGCTTTCCCAAAATGCAGCACCTCACATTTATCTAAATTAAACTCCATCTGCCACTCCTCAGCCCATTAGCCCATCTGATCAAGATCCCGTTGTAATCTGAGTTCACCTTCTTCATTGTCCACTACACCTCCAATTTTGGTGTCATCTGCAAACTTACTAACTGTACCTTCTATGCTCATATCCAAGTCATTTGTATAAATGATGGAAAGTAGTGGACCCAGCACCGATTCTTGTGGCACTCCACTGGTCACAGGCCTCCAGTCTGAAAAACAATCCTCCACCACCACCCTCTGTCTTCTACCTTTGAGCCAGTTCTGTATCCAAATGGGCTAGTTCTCCCTGTATTCCATGTGATCTAGCCTTGCTAACCAGTCTCCCATGAGGACCCTTGTTGAATGCCTTACTGAAGTCCATATAGATCACGTCCATCACTCTTCCCTTACTTCTTCAAAAAACTCAATCAAGTTAGTGAGACATGGCTTCTCATGTACAAAGCCACGTTGACTATCTCTAATCAGTCCTTGCCTATTTAAATATGTATTGATGAGCCTATTGGCTTCCATTTGCACTGTAGGAATTCTATGGTTTCTGCAATATGTCTGATTCATGTTACGTGGAATATTCTTTACTCCAATCCCCCTCAGCTCTCCTCCTTCATATCGATCCTATGTTCAGCTCTCACTCCAAATGAGAAAATGTCATTAATGTTGCTTATAATTTCCACCCCTCCCATGCCCATTTAAATTCTTCCCTGATTTCTCTGGGGACTTCAGAATGTCAATTTGTATGCACCATAAGAAAGATCTAAAGACGAGGTACACTGGACTTGAAAAGTTAACTTTGTTTCTCTCTTCACACATGCTGAGTTTCTACAGTGGGGGAGATGTTTCTTTCACAGGTGATAGATGTTTGATTACCAGCATGAACATGATAGGCAGAAGGGCCTTTCCCCATGCTATATGTGTCAAAGTAGTTGGCTTACATGAGGGAGAGAATTCCAAATCTTTCGATCCTATCTGAGAGAAAAAAACTTCGTATTTCTGTTTTTAACGGTTAAACCCTTTTTGTTTTGTTTTTCTTCTTTTAGCTGGAAGCTCTCTGATTCCCAAAACTACCGTAGTTATATAACCTACTGTAAGGAGTCTGCTCCATTCACATGGTTTCACCATGCTCTTTGTTGTGACCATGCTGTCTTCTGTAGTGCTGCTTCTGACATAACTTCCCTTTCACTTGACTGTGAACTCCTATCCATTGTGGTTGACCAGAGCCTTAACTGTGTCTGTTCAATTTCCTGCACTGACCCTCCTCTCCTTCCCTGTTTTATTCAGTATGTTGTATATCTGCTCATTATGTGGCGTGCACTGGGAGAAAAACTGAGTCTGTCCATCCACTTCAGCTGGGGTTTACAGTTAGTAACTAAATCATACCAGAATATCAGTGGAGTCTGGGAAGACAAAATACAGAAAGAGTGATCTCGTATTTAACTCAAAATGTTGACTGTGTCTCTCTCCACAAATGCTGTCAGGCCTGCAGAATTTCTTTAGCACTTTAAATCATAACCCTTACAGTGTGGAAGCAGGCCATTCAGCCCACACCAACCCTCCAAAGAGCATCCCACCCAAGCCTACCTCCCTGTGACCCTGCATTTCCCATGGCTGACCCACCTTTGATTTGTGGGAGGAAACCGGAACACCCAGAGGAAACCCACGCAGACACCGAGAGAGTGTGCAAACTTCTCACAAACTGTCTTCTGAAGGTGGAATCAAATCCAGGTCCCTGGTGCTGTGAGTGAGCAGTGCAAACCACTGAGCCACTGTGCCAACCACTTGCAATTATTATTATCAGGTGTGTTTGTGACCAGTGCCATTGCTGGGTGGAACACCGTGCAGAAATGCACAAAATCACACCAACGAGAACTAAATCGACCCCTTTGTTCAGATCAATCCAGATACTAATTACACAGAATCCCAGACATCAGTCTTCAACTTGACTGTTAGCAATTTTTTACCCACTGTCAATGTATGTCCAAAAAACCATTCAGTTCCTGTTCAGGGGCTTTACCCTACACTGGGGGACCATTAAAATAGGACCTTGCCCAAAATATCCATTATTTATCGCTCAGTGTAAAGTGACATAAAGGAACCCATGAAAGGAAACAGGAATATCACTGTGACAGACACACGTTTAATTAGATTAAGACAAAGATCTACGAATGCTGAAGGTCTGATACAAAAACAGATATTGCAGGAGAAACACAGCAGGTCCAGCAGCAAATATTAACTCTGCTTTCTCTCAAAGAGACCTTGGAGTGCAGGTTCATAGTTCCTTGAAAGTGGAGTTGCAGGTAGATAGGATAGTGAAGAAGGTGTTTGGATTGCTTTCCTTTATCGGTCAGATTTTTGAGTACAGGAGTTGGGAGGTCATGTTGTGGCTGTATTGGTTAGGCTACTGTTGGAATATTGCATGCAATTCTGGTCTCCTTCCTATCGGAAAGATGTTGCGAAACTTGAAAAGGTTCAGAAAAGATTTATAAGGATGTTGCCAGGGTTGGAAGATTTGAGCTATAGGGAGAGGCTTAACAGGCTGGGGCTGTTTTCCCTGGAGCTTCGGAGGCTGAGGGGTGATCTTATAGAGGTTTACAAAATTATGAGGGGCATGGATAGGGTAAATAAGCAAAGTATTTTCCCTAGGATCGCAGAGTCCAGAACTAGAGGGCATAGGTTTAGGGTGAGTGGGGAAAGATATAAAAGAG
Source organism: Chiloscyllium plagiosum (assembly GCF_037043375.1). Taxonomy (NCBI): domain Eukaryota; kingdom Metazoa; phylum Chordata; class Chondrichthyes; order Orectolobiformes; family Hemiscylliidae; genus Chiloscyllium; species Chiloscyllium plagiosum. The sequence goes on along the minus strand of NW_028270159.1, from coordinate 9,286,015 downwards.
ACCTAAGGGGCAACTTTTTCACACAGAGGGTGGTACGCATATGGAATGAGCTGCCAGAGGGAGTGGTGGAGGCTGGTACAATTGCAACATTTTAGAGGCATTTGGATGGGTATATGAATAGGAAAGGTTTGGAGAGATATTTGCCGGGTGCTGGCAAGTGGGGCTAGATTAGGTTGGGATACCTGGTTGGAATGGATGGGTTGGACCGAAGGGTCTGTTTCCATGCAGTACATCTCTATGACTATGACTCTATGCTGCCAGACCTGCTGAGTTTCTCCAATGATTTCTGTTTTGGTGACACATCTAATAATGATGATGAAACAGTAAGGAAGTTTGCAGATCCGTAAAGGACTGCAACTAAACCAATCGAAACCAACACAAATACATTCACTAAAATAAAACAGATACTGAGAGGATGTTTCCCCCTCACGGGACAGACTAGGACCAAAGGACACAGATTCAGAATTGAAGGGCAAACTTGAGACTGAGAATAGGAAGAATTTCTTCTGTCAGAGGGTTGTGAACATAGAGAGCTGTGGGGGCAGACACATTGTGTATATTTAAAACTGAGATTGATAGATTCTTGATCAGTCAGGGAATAAAGGATTAGGGGAAAGGACAAGAAAGTGGGTGTGAGGAATGTTGGATCAGCCACGATCCTATTGCATGGCAGAGCAAGCTCGAGGGGCCGAATGGCCTACTCCTGTTCCTATTTCTTACAGTCTAACTGCGGATGCTGGAAATCTGAAACAAAAACAGAGTCCTGGAGAACTCAGCAGGTCTGGCAGCATCCGCAGACACAGAAAGTGAAACAGATTGCCCTGAAGCACAGAATTCCAGCAGGAATTTGCAGCAGAAGGCAGAACTAGGGAAGCACAGTGTCACGGAAACCATTTGCACGTTTTGCAGATGGTCCAAGAAGCCATCTTGAGTGCATTGGGAACACACATCCCAGTTACTATCTTAATGTCCTTGCTTTTGTATCCGACACCACTACTTATAAAGCCCATGGTTCCATTTATCTCTTTCTTAACTGTTGTCTCAACCAGGTTTGCTACCTGCAACAATTTGTACATTTATACCTCTGGATCCCTTTATTCCTGAACTCACTTTAGATTTAAACACTTTGTGCCAAAGAGAGCTTTTCCTTTCAAAAGATAACTTGACCTCAAGCCAAGACTGTTCATCTGTGTCAGCTGTGGGGAAGGAACTTCCATTCATGAACTGGCCTCTATAACTATAACAGACAAATGGTCTCCTTACACACTGTGATAATTCTGAATGAAGGATCACGGTTTAAAAATAAGGGGTCAACCACTAAAAACAGAGACAATAATTCTTTCTTTTCACAGAGGATCATAAAAAGTGTCTGGAATTCTGTCCCTTGAGAGGCGATGGAAACAGAGATTCATAGAATTTTCACAGCACAGATAAAAGCCATTCAGCCCATCATGTCCATGCTGGTCATCAAGCCTGTATTTTAATAAAAAAAGCATTGCTGGAAAAGCTCACCAGGTCTGGCAGCATCTGAGGAGAGAAATCACAGTTAACGTTTCAGGTCCAGTGATCCTCCCTCAGAAGCTTCTATGTAGCCTAATTCAATTTGCCAGCAATGGCCAGTAGCCTTAGATGCCATGGTGTTTCAAGAGGTCATCAAAATAATTCCATTTCAGACGCCACCACCTTTTGAATGGTTGGTTCCTGATACCTTTTTTCCTCAAATGCCCCCTAATTATCCTACACCTTGCCCTAAAACTGTGCCCCTTGCAAATTGAGTCCTGTCCGAAGAGAAGACATTCCTCCCTACCCTACCTGTGCTGTTCATAGCTTTGTACTCCCCAACAAGGTCTCACCTTCTCTGCTTTGGGGAGACAGCACCAGTTTTCTCGTGTCGCTTCATATCTTAGGGCGGGTTGAATGCCAGCCTCGGGTGATCGTACGGAGTTTGTACATTCTCCCTGTATCTGCATGGGTTTCCTCCAAGTGTTCTGATTTCCTCCCACAATCCAAAGATGTGCAGGTTAGTTGAATAGGCCTTGGGAAATTGCCCCATAGTGTTCAGGGATGTGTAGGTTAAGTGCATTAGTCAGGGGTAAATGTAGAGGAATGGGTTTGGGTGGGATACTCGTTGGTGGATCGGTGTGGACTTATTGGGCCGAGGGCCTGTTCCCACACCGTAGGGATTCTATTCTATGAATTGCTCTATCACAGGCAACATTCTGAATGTGTTTGAGACAGAGCTATAAGGATTCTTGATAAACAAGGGGGTGAAAGATTATCAGAGTGGGGTGAGGGCTATGGCATAATCAGATCAGTCACAATCTTAATGAACAATGGAACATACTTCAGAAGACAAATGCCTGATTCCTGTGCCTAATTCATGCGTTCACATGAGCCACTCAGAACAGGGATGTCCTTGGTTCATCCCTATCTTTCCAAATTATTCCAACCAGGATAGCAGGAGCAGTAATAGAGTCCGAGAACAAGGACCTTGAGTAAAGGCACTGGTTAGACTGCAGCAGGAGTATTGTGTACAGCTGTGAGTGCCACATTAAAGGAAAGATGTGAATGGATTGAAGAGCACAGCAGCAGGTTTACAGATGGTTTCAGGGACGAGGTATTTTCTGTTATGAGGATGAAAATTGGAAACTGTTCTTCTTGGAAAGAAGAAGCCTGAGAGGAGATTTGATGGGATTTCAAAATCATGAGCAGGCTGGATAGAGTAGATAGGGTGAAACTACACAACTGTCGGCTAGTATACTTACAAAGTTGAAAAGGGATCTGGATGGGTACATGAATAGGAAAGGTTTTGAAAGATATGGGGCCAAATGCAGGCAAATGGGATGAGGTCAGATTGGTGTGGACAAGTTGGCCTGAAGGGTTTGTTACCGTGCTCTACATCTGTATGACTCTATTTTGACAACGCCTTCTCGTAAATGGAACAAGAACAAGAGGGGGTGAAAATCTTTTTCACTCAGCGTGCAGTAGGGATCTGGAATACACTGCCTAAGAATGTGGTGGGGGCGGGTTCAATTGAGGGACTCAAAAGGAGCATTGGATGATTGTTTGGACAGAAATGGTGTGCAGGGTTTGGGGAGAAAGTAGATGATTGGATTCTGTTGTAAAAACAGAAAAGGTCACCATAGTCCTACCAGACCATACAGCTGCTCTCTCATTGAAAAGAGACATTTAGTCACCAGGCCTAAGACAAGGGGAGAGGTTGAGAAAAAGAGTCCTTCATAGTGACCTCAGCTGCTGCAGGAATTGAAACCACACTTTTTTTATTGTGAAAATATACTTCATTCATAAAAAATCTTTATCTACATTCACAGGCACTGAAGTAGTTCTGTACAGACTTTGCGTATCAATAAAAAAACAAACATTGGAATTTGACATTCCATGCAGTTACAAAAACCAAAGGCATTTCTTATTCATGCCGGAGAGCATTTATATACATTGAGGCAAAGAGAGGGTCTAATAACTGAACAGACCCTCATTATACTTCAGTGGAAGGACCTTACATGGTGGTCTTTCCTCACTGAGCCTTGGTGCCAGCTGCCTTAAGCTTTGGTGTATCCTTCAGCACTTAGTCCCAGACCTCAGAATATGCCAGTCTGCAACACTTGGTCAGGGTCAATTCCTTGCATTGGGAGACCAACAGGTTTTGGGCAGACCAAAGAGTGTCTTTCAGTGCATTGATGGTCCTCCAGGGGCAGTGAATTATTGTCTCAGTATGTGTTCTGGGGAACAACCCGTAGAGCACAGAGTCCCATATCATGGAGCTGCTCGGGACAAACCTCGACAAAAACCACAGGAAGTCTCTTCAGCCTTCCTTTGCTAAGACCCATTCCAGAAGGAGTGTGACAATCTTTTCAGTAGCACAGCTGCTTCGAGGGCAGCATTCAGTGGTGCACAGAAACCGGCATTCATGAAGGACCTGGTGGGCAGTGTTTTATCACTGCCTACATCTTGGAGCTTGTTAGGAAGTTCTGGCGATGAGGCATTCTGCTAAATGATTCCTTGAAAGTGAATTCACAGGTAGATAGGATGGTGTTTGTCACACTGTCTTCATTGGTCAGGGCATTGAGTATATGAGTTGGGATGTCATGATGCAGCTAGACAGGACATTGGTGAGGCCACTTTTAAAATACTGCATACAATTCTGGTTGCACTTCTATAGGAAGAATGTTGTTAAACTTGAGATGGTGCAGAAAATATTTAAAAGGATGTTGCTGGCACTGGAGGGTTTGAGTTACAGGTACAGGCTGAATAGGCTGGAGTCTTTGTCTGTGGAGAGTCAGAGGCTGAGGGGTGACTTTATAATGGGTTATAAAATCATGAGGGGCATGGATAGCGTGAATAGTCAACGTAATTTTTTCCAGGGTGGGGTAGTCCAAATTTAGAGGGCATAGGTTTAAGGTGAGAGGGGAAAGATTTAAAAAGGAGCTGAGGGATAACCTTTTCATGCAGAGGGTGGTGCATGAATAGGAAGGGTTTAGAGGGATATGGGCCAAATGCTGTCAAATGAGACTGGGTCAGATTGGGATGGCTGGTTGCTGTGGACGAGTTGACCCAAAGGGTCTGTTACTGTGCTATACATCTCTGGGACTCTATTTTGACACGCCACGCTACAGGATACACCATCTCCTTTTCCTGAAAGGTCTCTGTGTCACCATGTGCTGACCATTTCGCTTTACAAGTTTTTCCAAAAAGAAAGGTTAGAGTGGCATGATAGCTCAGTGGTTAGCACTGCTATCTCACAGCGCCAGAGTCCTGGGTTTGATTCCAAACTAGGGTGACTGTGTGGAGTTTGCACATTTTCCCCGTATCTGGGTGGGTTTCCTCTGGGTGCTCCAGCTTCCTCCCACAATCCAAAGATGTGCACATTAGGGTGGATTGACCATGCTAAATTGCCCATAGTGCTCAGGAATGTGTACATTAGGTGCATTAGTCAGGGGTAAATGTAGAATAATAGAATCTCTACAGTATGGAAACAGGCCCTTTGGCCTAACAAGTCCACACCGGCCCTCCAAAAAGTATCCCACCCAAACCCATTCCCCTACCCCATTACTTTATTACCCCTAACTAACACATCCCTCAACACCATGGGCAATGTAGCATGGCCAATTTACCTAACCTGCACATCTTTGGATTGTGGGAGGAAACTACAGCATCTGGAGGAAACCCACTCAGACACGGGGAGAATGTGCAAATTCCACACAAACAGTTGCCCGAGGCTGGAATCAACCCCTGGTCCCTGGCGCTGTGAGGCAGCAGTACCCACCACTGAACCACCTGCTGCCCAATAGGGTAGGGGAAATGACTCTGGGTGGGTTAGTCTTCAGAGGGTCAGTGTAAACTTGTTGGGCTGAATGGCTTGATTTCACACTGTAGGGATTCTATGATATGGAATGATTCACTTGAACCCACACTGTTGGCATCATTCTGCTTTGCAAACCAGCTGTACAGCTAATGCTGCTTGTTTGAAGAGTTGAAGCAGGCATGATGTGCCTTCTACGATGTAACATTTTTGTAATTTCTGGAGATTCAAAGATCTTCTAGAGGGCTAATATGGATGCGATGGGCTGGATGGCCTCCAACTCTAACAGTTCAGTGCATTTGCCCAGTTAAACCTCACTGGGGCATTAGAAATGCTATATAATCAGCTGGAGGTCAATAGAACACCATTCCCATTCCAGTGACTAACCAACAACAACTGATACAACCAATACAGGAAGACCAACAAAACGCTAATCCACAGTGGCCTTCAGATGACCAATCAGATTCAAGTCTGATACTAGCCTATCAGAGGCGTCGGCTACGTCCTATCAGAGAAGGAGGCTGACCTCCACCAATCGACATGAGGTCAATCGCCGCGAGGGGCCCGTACGGACCATTGGAGAGGTCGCATCCGTCCCAGGCCCGACCAATCAGCATCGTGATACGTTGACGGTTGTGACGGTCAGGGTCGGTCGCGACCAATCGGAGTCACCGGTGGCGGGGCGGCTGGGCCAATGGGCGTCGCGCTCTGAGGAGGGGGGCGGGCTGGCTGGCGGAGAGTCCGCCGCTGACAGGAGGAGGCGGGCCGGCGGGGACGGGAGGCCGGAGAGAGCGAGCGAGGGCGGGCAGTCACTCACACACTCAGCAGCACGGGGTACAGAGCCTCCGTGTGCGGATCCGCGTCCACCCCGGGGGGGAGTAAAAGGGAAAGCCGAGACACCCCCCTCCCTCACATCCCCGCCCGCCCTCAGTTACCGCCGAGTGGCCCATGAGGAGCTGGTCCGCCCCGCACGGCGCCCATGCCCAGCTCCAGGGGCAACGGATGCGGCCCGAGCGCCGAGCCGTGCGTCCCCGGGCCTGAGTCCCGCACCGAGTCGGCAGCCCCGGGCTGAGTGAGCGACGCCGGGCCTGTGTGTGTCCGCGGGCTTGGGCGGCGGGGGGGTGTCTCCCGCTGCTCCATCTCCGCCTGTCTCTCACCCCCCTCTGTCCCTGTGCTGCACACCCCCCCCCCCCCCCCTCACCCTCCGGGCGGGAGGTAATCCCGAAGGTTGCAAGGGGGTGTGGGGAGCGGGGAGTCGGTTTGTCAGTCACTCTCTGCCTCCCCCGAGCCGCGGAATCACCGCCCGGGCCCCATGGCTTTCATCATGAAGAAGAAGAAGTTCAAGTTCCAGACCATCTTCAGCCTGGAGGAGCTGGCCGCCGTGCCGTTCGTCAACGGGGTGCTCTTCTGTAAAATCCGCCTCCTGGATGGTGGGGATTTCACCCAGCTTTCAAGCAGGTAAAAATAAACAACCGCCCCCCGCCCCACTGTATGCCCTGTTAAACCCCACCTTGAAGCCCCTTGGTCTGATGCAATGTAAAACCCCTGATGCCCCTTGGTCTGATGCCCTGTTAAATGTCTGATGCCCCTTGGTCTGATGCCTTGTTAAACGTCTGATGCCCCTTGGTCCAGTACCCTGTTAAATGTCTGATGCCCCTTGGTCCAATACCCTGTTAAACCCTAATGCCCTATAGTCTGATGTCCTGTTAAACCCTAATGCCCTATAGTCTGATGTCCTGTTAAACCCTAATGCCCTATAGTCTGATGTCCTGTTAAACCCTAATGCCCTATAGTCTGATGTCCTGTTAAACCCTAATGCCCTATAGTCTGATGTCCTGTTAAACCCTAATGCCCTATAGTCTGATGTCCTGTTAAACCCTAATGCCCTATAGTCTGATGTCCTGTTAAACCCTAATGCCCTATAGTCTGATGTCCTGTTATACCCTAATGCCCTATAGTCTGATGTCCTGTTAAACCCTAATGCCCTATAGTCTGATGCCCTGTTAAACCCTAATGCCCTATAGTCTGATGCCCTGTTAAACCCTAATGCCCTATAGTCTGATGCCCTGTTAAACCCTAATGCCCTATAGTCTGATGCCCTGTTAAACTCTAATGCCCTATAGTCTGATGCCCTGTTAAACCCTAATGCCCTATAGTCTGATGCCCTGTTAAACCCTAATGCCCTATAGTCTGATGCCCTGTTAAACCCTAATGCCCTATAGTCTGATGCCCTGTTAAACCCTAATGCCCTATAGTCTGATGCCCTGTTAAACCCTAATGCCCTATAGTCTGATGCCCTGTTAAACCCTAATGCCCTATAGTCTGATGCCCTGTTAAACCCTAATGCCCTATAGTCTGATGCCCTGTTAAACCCTAATGCCCTATAGTCTGATGCCCTGTTAAACCCTAATGCCCTATAGTCTGATGCCCTGTTAAACCCTAATGCCCTATAGTCTGATGCCCTGTTAATCCCTAATGCCCTATAGTCTGATGCCCTGTTAATCTCCTGATGCCCCTTGGTCCAATGCTCTGTTAAACCCCTGATGCCCCTTGGTCGGATGCCTTGATTGCCCTGTTGAGCCCTGGTGCCCCCATGCTTTGCTGTTCTGTTGTGACCCTGATGTCCTTTATCTTGATGCCCTGTTGAACCCCCAATGCATCCCTTAGCTCACTGCCCAGTCGAATCCCCAATGTCCCATTGTTCCCTGAGTCTTGTTTCCATCAACTCTATTCTCTACCCACTCTTACTGACCTGTTCCATCATGCACAACTTGTCCTCCTCCCCCCACAAATCCAAACTTCGATATTCTGTTGTAGACCCCTATTAATCTCCCATGCCTGCATGATCAGTCATCCTTCCCCAGTGCTGTGTTGCCATCACTCCCCTTTCTTGCGTGGAGACCCCTTGGGTGGAGAGACCAGTTTTTTTCCCTTGCTGACACCCGTCCTCCTGACCATAACTTGGTGGTACACAGAATTGTACATAATTTGCCAAACTTTTTTTTTGTGTTTGAGCTTGTGTAAGTCCAGAAAATTAGTTTTCTTTTCAATGAGAATTACTTTGTCCAGAGGAATAAATGTGTCGGGGCAATTGACTGGCTGCCACTTGACCTCCATTTTGGCTCTAATTGGGGCATGATTGTGACAGTATCCTCAATTGTAAGTTGTAGAAGAAGATTGAGTGTCATTGCAAGCATATAAACCTCGCTTTGTGCTGTGTTGGTTTATTCCCAGATGAGGCTGTACAGGAAAGTGTCAGTGTTGTTTTCTTTTGCAGTTTAACTTTTGGTGTGGTCTTGATGCCAGTGTGTTGTTCATTGTGCAGCACAGCCCATTGAACACTGAACTAAACAGTACCAGTCTGAAGAATTCAGTGTTAACACTGGGCTGTTCTCTTGGGGTATGCTGTTTCAAATCCTACTCAAGAGACATAGAAACAGGCCAGACAAAAGGGGCCACAAAATCAATGGGTTACTAGCCCCAGAGCAAAACTGAAAGTGAGGAATGGTCAAAGTTGGGATTTTGTTTCTGGAAGGAGATTGTTTTACAGCTATGTAAGTTAGTTAAAGGTAAGTCTGCAGATGATTTAAATTAAACTGTAGGAGCTGAACCCGGACACAAGGTCAAACTTAAGAAAGGCAAGTTCAAGGTGACGGCAGTTTCTCAAAGCTGGCAAAATGCTTGGGTTACTCAACATCTGTGAAGAGTGAAGCAGGTTAACATGTTGGGTCAGTGACCTTGCAACAGAGTGGTGCACCTTCTGAAGGGTGAACTCTGGGCCTCACGGCACCAGGAACCTGGGTTCGATTCCTGCCTCAGGCAACTGTCTGTGCGGAGTTTGCACATTCTCAGTGTCTGTGTGGGTATCCTCCGGGTGCTTCGGTTTGTTCCCACCATCCAAAAATGTGCAGGTCAGGTGAATTGGCGATGCTAAATTGCCCATAGTGTTAGGTGCATTAGTCAGGCCTAAATACAGGGTAGGGGGATGGGTCTGGGTGGGTTTCACTTTGGAGGGGCAGTGTGCACTTGCTAGGCTGAAATGCCTGTTTCCACACTGTAGGGAATCTAATCTCATCTAATCTAGTGTAGCACTGTCAAAAACCTAGGATTATATGCTCAAATTTGAACTTCTATAGTGCCTTTCACAGTCCTGAAGATGCTGCAAAAGCTCTTTTAAAACTGAGTGCTTTTGGAATATGACAACACTTTCAAGTAGAGAACTTGGCCCATCCATGTTCAGCAAGATTTCAAAAGCAAAATCGAGATAATCTGCTTGTGATTGGTTGTTCATATGGCATGGTATTACCTGAACATTCAAGAGGGGATAACATGGACCATCTCAGGTGCTCATTATTCCCTTTATGTACATATGCTGAATGTATACAATTACTTGTTCACTTGTTGCATTTATGAGATTAGTGTGTTCTTCCCTTATGTTAGTTGACATCTGTAGTACGTGGTTAAAATGTAACCTTTCTCTCAAGGCAGTGTCTTGAAATCTTTGAGATGAAAATCATAGAATCCTTACAGTGTGAAAGCAGACCATTGAGTCCACACCGACCCTGTAAAGAACATTCCACCCAGATCTACCCCCCTACCCTTTCCCTGTAACCCTGCGTTTCCCATGGCTAATCCACCCAGCCTGCACATCCCTGAACAAGATGGGCAATTTCGATGGCCAATCCACCTAACCTGCACAGCTTTGGACTGTGGGAGGAGACTAAATCACAAGGTGGAAACCCACGCAGATACAGGGAGAGCATGCAGACACCACGGAGACAGTCACCCGAAGCTGGGATTGAACCCGGGACCCTGGTGCTGTGACACAGCAGTGCTAACCGCTGAGCCACCGTGCCTCTTAAGGGAACTGTCTCATGAAGGAAATGTTTGCTAGAGCAGAGTCTGCGAAGATGTTCCTGTTCCTGGAAGAGACTAAAACTAGGGTTCACTAATACGTTCAGTCGGGAATTTGGATAAATCTTTTTCACTCCCTCCCTAATGGCATTGTGAGAGTCCCGATACCAAAATCGTCTGCTGAGTTTCAAGAAGCCAGCTCACCTGCACTTTCTCGAAGGCAACTAGGGATGAGTGATGAATGCTGCCCCAGCCAGTAATGCCCATATGTCATGAGTGAATGATTGACAGTAGTCGATGCAGATAGTTTAGATGCATTTATAGGGAAGCTTGAGGCGAGTGAGGAAGAGGAAGTGTTGCTCATCAATTTAAATGGAAGGGATATGAGGATGCTTGCGTGGAGCATATGGAACAGTTGGCCTGAATGCATTTTCAATATGAAGTGGACTTTGTTCGAAATCTGGAGGATTTTGTTTACAATTTGCATTCTTAACATGGCATTATGTCGCTGTTGTCAACTGGTGAATGATGTAATGTTGATTTGGACTGCCTCCAAAACAGTTATTTACTTTTTAACTTGGCTAGTTTTAATTTCTGTTCCTGTTTGTTCCCCAAGGGTGATAACTTTTTTTTTGCAATAAATAACGTGTTTTGTTCGGTGTAGGATGCTCTTTAGTCACTATCCTTTATCCGTGAGAGTAGGTGTGCTATTATTTGTCTGTGAATGCATTACAGCAAAACTTAGTCCTGACATCAGTTGTGTGCACAAGTTCTTCCAGCTAATTTAATTCCCTGTCTAATTCTTAGGCTTGTTGAAGCCAATTGTAGCACATGTCATTGCCATTTCAGCTGGCATGCCATAAGCATGTAATTAAGCTTGGGTTTCTAATCTGTTTGGCTCTGTATGACACGAATATTTACCCTCTGTCAGGGAGCTCAGAGAATGAATCAGGACCATATATAAAAAAAAATCTATGCCTGCAAATATTTTAGCTGTTTTACACAAATCAAAAGTTGCTTTCACCGAGTAACAATGTTACGAGTAGTGTTTGAAGGCATCGTATGGGTTTTGAGCAATTTGTCAGATCTGTGCTATCTCTGACATCTGTTATGTACATGCCTTGTCCTTGAACCTGTTAATACTTGATCAAGTCTGATCTTTTGAATTAGATTTTGTTCTCAAATCCTTTGGAAGTACAGTGCGCAACCTGATTTTGTATGACAGCTCATTTTTGTCTTGTTGGTTGTTGAGAGCATATTGTGACTGATTTATGTTCTGTTCCAGTTATCGGGATATCCAAACTATTTGGCATTCTTCTTGAGACATTTTATTTAATGCTGTGCTGCAGAAAATGAAATGTATTGAAAATGAACTCACTTCACTGATGTTTTCTGCCTACCAGAAATGTAGAGAAGAAAGAGCATTTCAAGAGCGAAAATTTTTCTGGCTAAACCTGTTAAGTGCAAGTGATTTGCATTCTGGGTTTCTTAATTGATAACAGAATAATTGAAAGTAAGATATTAAATAATTCAGTGAAAAAAAAAGAATTGTGGACACTGAAAATTCGAAACAAAAACAGAAATTGGGCAAACTCAGCAAGTCAGACAGCATCTGGAGAGAAAGCAGAGTCAACAGTTTGAGTCCAGTGACCCTCCTTTTGATAAATAATCGAGGCTGTGCTAAGCGTTACACTGAAAGCCATTTCAGATCATTAACTGGTACTGTAGTGTGATGCATTTGCTTGAAGCTGTATGAATAATTACTCAGAACCCTGCTTTATGTAGCCAAACGCTTTTTGTACGTCCTTTGCACTTTTTTCAAAAAACAGGGTTAAAGAGTCAGCCTTCTGCATCCCCATGATAACACTGACCAATCAGAATCTGTGTGCTTGGTCTAAGAATTAAAATAGACAGTTAACTGTTATTGCTGTAAAGCCATGTCAGTTATGGCTTAACCAATCAGCACTTTCTTCTCATTCCCCCTTCAATTTTTTCTTGTGTTGTGGTTCTGAGAGTGCAAAGCGAAAAGCTTCAACTTCAAGTTGGCTATGTTTAAAGTCTAAACTACTAAGCATTTATTTTTAAATGAATGAAGCAGGTTACAACAAATAATGCAGTTCTGTTTCCATGAGCCAGCAAATGGAAAGAATTGTAGGCAGGTGTATTGGCATTGTTGGTCATCATTGGATGACTGACGTTAGAGCAGTCATGAAGTATCTGATGCAGAAGGAGTTTCTGAGGTGGCAATAAAGCTATGGGGCATCAGGAAAGTAATGGTGTTTGTACAGTGTGATAGCAAGTATAATATAGCTTGTATAATCAAAACAAAGATAAGATTATATTTTTCATATTGTGGTTGTAGACTGCTGCCTCACACTATTTTCAGCACTAAAGTATGGAGTGTTAAAACCATCCCAGATACTGCATTGCACATGTGATAATGTGAGCAGTATTGTATCAGTTTCATGGCATTTTACTTTGTGTTTTATCAAACTTGCAGACTCCCTCTTTACTTCCAGGATACTTCAGTTAAGCTTTGGGTCCAGTGTTATTTTTAATTAATTCACAGGATGTGACCATTGTTGGCCAGGCCAGCATTTATGGTGCATCCCTAATTGCCCAGAGGGCAGCTAAGAGTCAGCTGACAGTCTGGAGTCACTTGTAAGCCAGACCAGATAAGGAGAGATGTCCTTCACTAAAGGACATCAGTGGACCAGGTGGAATTTTTCCGACAGTCAGCAAGGATTATCATTCGTTTCTTCAAACATTTTCCCCCACTGCATTTGAAAATGTGCGGTTTTTAAGCAAGTTATCATCATGAAAAAACAATACATGCAGTAATTTTCCATAATAAGTAGCAAAATGCTCAACATGAAAGGAGTACAGCTGTTCAGAATGATTTCACCTTGTAGGTCAAATCCATCTCGAGAGAAAAGCAGAGTTAACCTACTTCAGGTCAAAAGCTATACATTAGTACTGATTCATACTGGTTAATGGAATTGAACCTGGGTCCCTGGCACTTTGAGGCAGCAGTGCTGACCACTGAGCCCACTTTTAGAATACTGCATTCAATTCTGGTCTCCCTGCTTTAAGAAAGATGTCGTGAAACTTGAAAGGGTTCAGAAAAGATTTACAAGGATGTTGCCAGCGTTGGAGGGTTTCAGCTGTAGGGAGTAGCTGAATAGGCTGGAGCTGTTTTCCCTGGAGTGTGGGAGGCTGAGGGGTGACCTTATAAAGATTTATAAAATCATGAGCATGGATAGGATAAATAGACACAGGGAAGGGAAGTCCAAAACTAGAGGGCATAGGTTTAAGGTGAGAGGAGAAAGATTCAAAAGGGATCCAAGGCACAACGTTTTCACACAGAGGGTGGTGTGTTTGGAATGAGCTGCCAGAGGAAGTGGTGGAGGCTGGTACAATTACGGCATTTAAAACATTTGATTGCACCTGATGAAGGAGCAATGCTCTAAAAACTTGTGATTTCAAATAAACCTGTTTTCTATAACCTAATGTCATGTGACTTCTAACATTTAAAAGGCAGCTGAATAATTACATGATTAAGAAGGGTTTAGAGTGATATGGGCCAAATGCCAGCAAATGGGATTGGATTAATTTAGGATATGTGGTCGGCATGGACGAGTTGGACTGAAAGGGTCTGTTTCTGTGCTGTGCATCTCTTTCTCTCTCTCTCTTTCTCTTTCTTTCTCTCTCTCCCTCTCTCTCCCTCTCTCTCTCTCTCTCTCTCTCTTTCTTTCTTTCTTTCTTTCTTTCTCTCTCTCTCTCTTTCTCTCTCTCTCTCAAAAAGAGAAATTTTATTTGCGCAAAGGGGTGTCACATCTGAAATTCTATTCTCGAGATAAATTGTAGATAGCAGAAAATGTTTCTACGAATGGAAGGATCAAGAATGAGGGGGTTTAAATATTGGATAAGAAGAAGTGGCAACAAGAGAAAGACTTTTCCGCAGGACTAGTGGTTAAGATATGGAAACATTGCCTGAGAATTTGGTGGAGGTAGGTTCAAAACAGGCATTCAAAAGTGAATTAGATAGTTATTTAAAAAGGAAGAATGCTCAGGTTTATTTAGGGAAAGCAGCCAAATGAGCATGTCACCCAAGTGACAAAGAGGTGGTATCATCAAGATAGGCTGAACGGCTTCCTTCTGCCCTGTAACAATTCTGTGACTAGATACAAAACGGGTGCTCCGGTTGCCTCCCACAATCCAAAGATGTGCAGATCAGGTGAATTGGCCATGCTAAATTGCCCACTAGTGTTAGTGTTAGGAGGGAAATGGTTCTGGGTGGGTTACTCTTTGGAGGGTCGGTGTGGACTGGTTGGACTGAACGGCCTGTTTCCACACTGTAATCTTAATTGTCTCGCTGTATTGCTAAAGTCCTGCAAGAAAATTTCTTGAGTGATTTCTTTCCCTTTGCATTAAAGACTGGCTTGCATTTATATACTGTAATACCTTTTATTATGTTTCAAAATACTTTAGAGGCAAAGAGATACTTTTGAAGTGTCATTGCTATAATGTAGGAAATGTGGCAGCCAGTTTGGACACCACAAACAACTGTGAGAATGACCCCATAATCTATGTCTCTAATGATGATTGAGGGATAATTAGTGATCTGGACACCCAGTGCTCTTCTTGCAGTCATGCCATGCGATCTTTTAGGGCCACCTCAAAAGACAAAAGGGACAATGTGTTGATGAAACAACTCTAACAGTGCAGTATTTTCACAGTATTGCAGTGAGCTGCGTCTGAGTGGCTCAGATATGCAATTTCTTCTCCTTGATTCAGTCAAAGCTTAGAACAGCAGAACTGCTACCTGAAGCTCAAGATGAAGGAATTTGGAATTCATGTCACTTGCATTTTTCAGATTTTGACCATGTCTCTGTCTTTTTTAAAATAACTGCATTCTCTTTTACCTGGAGTATAATAGCCAGGTTGTTTTGTCATCCATTTCAATGCACTGATCTCCAGTATTTGCAGTTGATGACTTACCCACTAGTAGGAGATTGGAGGACTTGTTGTATTCACGTTTTGTTTTTGCTTCGTATCAAGCTGAATTGTTCTTTATTCGGCTATATTTTGTAATGAACTTCCTCTTGAATGTTCTCTTGTTGGACAGGTGCTACCTCTGCTGATTTTTGTTCTTGAATCACCTGGAGGTAGATGGGAACAGGAGGGTGGATAGCATTGTGAGATTTTAGTTATTGTTTTGATCCATGGCTCGAGCAAATATTCCCTGGAATGCTTTGAAATTGCGATGGGGTTTGGTGGGAAGGGGGAGAATTTGCAATGTTGATCCCTGAACCATGTTGTACAAGAGCATGCTGGGACGAGACATTTTTCCCTTGTAACACATTTTTCAATACTTATGAGTGTATTTAATCTTTTAATTTTGTGGGTTATAAATTACTTTTGACTGCGCTTGTTATTAGTTTTGCTAATTTTTCTGAGTAATGTAAAGGTGTGTTTCAGTGTAAAGCACAATTTAATATATGCAATACTGCTGAACCCATTACTTTATTTACCTCCTCTACTGGACTTCCAATGTATTTATTAGCCTATGAGGTAGCTTTCCGGAACTGTGGCTTTTGAATACATTTGATGAAAAGGCCTCCTTTCATGTGGATTAATAATCATGCACCCACCCATCTAAATTATGGTGTGTATAAGTGTGTACTACAGATATTGGAATCTGTACTGAAACAACAAATGTTGGAGATCACAGCAGGTCAGACAATATCCATGGAGAGAGAGCAAGCAAACTTTGAGTCTCAATGACTCTTCATCAGCTACTTGAATGCCATTCTCTGTGGTGCTCCATGTGCATTTTGCTCCTGGTTGAGAGAACCAGCTCATTTCATTCTGGAGTTGTGGCAACTGCACTCCACACACGTTTTGCTGTCACTTTGATGGGTTGGTTAGCTCAGTTGACTGGATAGTTGGTTTGTGATGTAGGATGACGCCCAACAGCATGTGTTAAATTCCCACGCCAATTCCGATTGCCATGAAGATCCAGCCTTCTCAACCTTGCCCTTCACCTGAAGCGTGGTGCTCCTTAGTTCAACTCATTCCCAGTTGTACTCTCTAACATGAGTGCAGCTGTATGGTTTCTCGGAATATGGTAACTTTATCTTATGCTTTTTTCATAATTTGCAGAGGAAATGCTATATTAAGTATTTCTTGATTCTCAAAGCTAATTGGTTAAAATTGTAGGGAATCTATCCTGAAGAAGGGCTTATGCCCGAAACGTCAATTCTCCTGCTCCTTGGATGCTGCCTGACCTGCTGTGCTTTTCCAGCAACACATTTTCAGCTCTGATCTCCAGCATCTGCAGCCCTCACTTTCTCTCAAGGAAATCTATCCACTCTTACATCTCCACTGATGATTTCTAGCTTACTTTTCTTGTGGAGCACAGCCATTTCCTCCTCATTCTGCTTCCAGCGGACCAACAATATCAGGTCCTGTGTGGAGTAGTTAATCTACTAGTATTTTGTATCTGTTCTTGGAACTTTGATTTTCTTGTTAATCTGTTCTGTAAATTTATTTCAGTGAAGAACAGAGTTAATATTTCTTACGTATATTTTAAACAATACTGACTAGGTTGTAGTACTTGTTCAGTTGTAAAATGTTTTTGAGGTTGTGACAGATGTTTTTGTGACTCCTGCAGTTGCTTAATCCTTAAACCCTTGTCCTGTATTTTTCTGCTCCCAAACTGTTTAAGTTAACATCAATTAAGATTTTTATTATTTTAATGGTATTTTTACAAAGACCTTAATTTAATTTGTATTTTCAGTTTTCGTTTCTAGGATGAGTTTTGTTTCTCAACCCTGCTCAACAGACACAGACAAAAGATAGGTGTCACAATACTGGATTATCAAACATGCAAGTCCAAAGCCTACATCCCATTACAACACTAGAGGAAAAACTGCTTTCATGGAGGGGTACCTGCCACCTCCAACCAGTTTCGTGTTAATGTAGTTCCAAGTCTGAACTTAGTTAAAGCCTAATACTTTCAGGTGATCAACAATAGTTATACAATCCATGGAGCACTACTACTTTCCCAGAGCATCTCGAAAGAACCAATAAATGCAATATATGCCAGAAAGGGCCATTTCTAAAAAAAGTTCATTTCATAATTTCAGTTTCACACGCAATTTGAAATTGGGTCCAACTGATCATCTTTGAAAGGATAATGTATTTGGACTTGTAATCAATAATCCTTGATCTGTGTTTATATATTATTGATTTATTGCTATTTTGGTTGCAACTTTGTTGATCAGACCATGAAATTGTCACACACCATTTCCTGATTATTGCTATTGGTTTGTGTACTGCATCGTAACATTTCCCAATTTGTATAGATCAGTTTGGAAGAGTTGTACTTCCCAACTGCTGTTTGTGTAATAGCGAGGTGTTATTTGAGGTTTAAGCTTTAGTAGTAGTCTCCTTTCCCTGAAGTTAAAGCACTCAATACTTTGTTTCAAAGGGAGATGGATTTATTTGCCCTAATTGAGGCCACTTCAAAATCATATCCCATTGTTGTTTTATTAATTTGTTCATCGGGTGTGGGCACCACTGGCTAGGCAGCCTTTATTGCACATTCCTAATTGTCCAAAGAGCCGTTAAGAGTCAATCATGTTGCTGTGAATTTGGAATGACATGTAGGCCAGACCAGGTAGGCCAAATTTTCTTCCCAAAAGGGTATTAGTGCACCAGATAGGTTTTTACAGCCATTGGCAATGTTGCATGAAATGATCTTTTTACTGCAGATTTTTTTAAGATTCAAATTTCACTATTTGCCATTGTGGGGTTTAAATACATGTCATCAGAAAATTAGCCAGGGATTCTGTATTACTAGTCAAGTGACATGATGTTTGCTATCTCCTGTTCCTTGCATTTCCTGTAAAGTATACAGATGAAAACAAATTTGCTTTTCATTGGACACGACAAATTATGCAGGTAAACCGATTTGGTCCACAATAGCAAGGTGTTGTTCGCACACAACATATCTATTAAACGTTTTGTAAAAAAGATTTTTCTTTCTCCAGTGCTAACTCATACTAGGATGTGATGCTTGTTTGATACCTTATATTGCCTTGTACAAAACGTTGTCCTTCACAGCACGGTGGCACAGTGGTTAGCACTGCTGCCTCACAGCACAAGAGACCCGGGTTCAATTCCCGCCTCTTGCGACTGTCTGTGTGGAGTTTGCACATTCTCCCCGTGTCTGTGTGGGTTTTCTCCAGGTGCTCCGGTTTCCTCCCACAGTCCAAAAATGTGCAGCTTAGGTGAATTGGCCATGCTAAATTGCCCGTAATTTTAGGTGAAGGAGTAAACGTAGGGGAATGAGTCTGAGTTGCTCTTCGGAGAGTCGGTGTGGACTTGTTGGGCCGAAGGGCCTGTTTCCATGTTGTAAGTCATCTAATATGTGAGGCTAGAGAATGAGTACAGATGATTTGGCTGGAGGGGAGGTGAGGAGAGCTGATTGTCATTCTTAAGATGTGTGTGTAAACACACATGCAAGCAAGAGTTAATATGTGAAAATTGAAACTGAGGCAAGGCCTGTTTAATCTCCTGCCCCTTGCCAAGGACATGGAAATACTGGTAAGCAACTTCAGCACGGCTGCTGCTGCTATTAACTCCCTCTTCCCCATAAAAAAATCAAGCGAATTAAATAACATCCTGAACTGAGATTCTGTATTGCGAAAGCTAGGGCATTTGCCCATGGATACAAACAAAAGCTATTGTAGCTTTTAACTCCAAAATCATCAGAAGAGGAAAGAATCTGATTTTTAAGTAATTGGCATCGAGTGAGGTCTATGCAGAGTTTTTAGTGGAATAGATGTTTACATTCATGTATATCTGCTTGAAAACATTTGATTGATTGTACGTGCTCAGTCATTCCATGTTGTTCTGTTCTGCAGAAGTCGAGGTTATCTCTGTGACCACGGGGCTCATTAGCAGTGGTTGGAAAGGTGACATTGGTTCTGTGGCTTTAAGTGGATCTGTTGAAATGTTGACAAATGCTAGCTTGGGTGACCTAGCTTTTTGCTGTGCTTGCACGCAAGGACAGTTTGTGCAATGACTCGATTTTAGAACTCCTGTTGTGTATTTTGTAAATGTTCACAATTGAATTATGATGAAGTATCCAAATAATTAATGGCTATGTGTCACTCTACTTAATCTGTCAAAATCCAGATCCACGATGAACACAGCTGTAGTGGTTGATGTATTTTAATTTTTGTCTTTCACTTCAAACTAGTTAGATGAATTGTAATTAACTGATGTACACCTGAATCTAGCTAGGGTCTTTCTGAGTACTTGAGTAATGAACAAGTCTAATGTTGAAATTCACTGATAAAATGATATTGTTTTAATCCAGTGCTTGCATTCATTGTGTTCTATCGTTTCACCATGGTGCAAATATATAAAAAAAACACCCTGCATGAATGAACTTAGTTCTGACTTAGTTTTGTTTTCACTTACGAAGTATCTAGAATTGAAATGGCAAGCCATCTGTTGTAAAAGAAGATTGAGGAGTGTGATAAGCTTTGTAGGGCTTTTTGCACTTTATATTAATAACCAGCATATCCATGGAGAGGTGAACATGGGTTCAAACTTTCAACATGTAATCTGTCAGGTAGCTAAGGGTTTTAATTCTTGTGAATACCCCAAGATCATTTTGGATAATGAATACCCAGTTCCTTCTAAACATTATGCACTTAACTGGCATTAATGGATGTTCTGTCTCTAAATATAATTCTAATTATTCTACTTCAGTTGGGAGAAATGTTTTGGATTTTCACCAAAGTAATATGTTGATTGTGGATAAATGAATGGAGTGCCAGCCCTGTCTGTTTCTGAAGAACTGGTTGAACAGTTCTGATGGAGAATTCGAAACATGAACTCTGCTTTCTCCCCATAGATGCTGCCAGACCTGCTGAGTTTCTCCAGCAGGTTTTGTTTTTATTTTTGTTCTCTAGCATCTGCAGTTCATTCTTTAATTTTTGGGAGGTATCCATCTACAGAACACATTTTAACCCATTCAGTAGGAGTGGATTCTGTTGCAAAAATCATAATTGCTACTGAGCCCACCCGTGTCTAATCAGGATATTGTATTGAGACAGTCATGGGTGAATGTTGTGAGGTCCACCAAATTGTGATCATAAGCAATTGTTTTATAAGATCTTTCTTTCTCTCTCTCTTTTCACATCGCTTTGTCATCTTCTGTCATTTTGAAGGTTAGGTGAGTGTTGGTGACCTACACTGCCTCATGACTTGCTTTAGTGCTGCTTCACTCAGCCAAATGAACATGCAGTTCAAATACAGTGAGATGAGCAATGCATGTATTTCTGCTGCAGGTTTTTTAATTAACCTGTTCAGACATGTTATGGCATACTAGAGCAGGTTGGACTTGAACCCAGGCCTCATGGCCTAGAGATATGGACATTACCACTGCACCACAAAAGCCCCTGTTACTTCCATTATAATACAATAAGAATTTTCAAATTCATGTCTGACTTTCATTCGTTCACCCAAAAGAGTTAATTTGAAATGATTAGTCATTGTTCAACCACTCAGAGAATCATGGAAAAATCTTGTGTCCTTGAAAGTTCTTTGGGGATTACTGTCTATTTGGTTTGTTTCATAATATATCCATATGTAGTTTGTCAAAATAAAGATCTCTCTGTCTGCTGTGAAGAAAACAATTGAATCCAACAAGTGAAGATATTTTTGATAACTGCAACGGGAGTGGAACAATTATTCTGGATAAAATCCAATATTATTTCTAAATGTCAGTCCCAGATGACTTCAAGTTACCAAGTTTTGTTGAAAAGCAACTGCTTTACTCTTTTATACCAGATTTTGTGGGGTTGGGGGCAAGGTGTAGGGGGTAATGGATTACCTGTTCAATTTTTTTTGTAAATAATTGAGGTTAAGTTTACAAATGGGGAGCAGGGAGTAAAATGCAAATGTAATTTCCTGAATTTTGTATTGGACTGTGTTGAAGAATATTGTAACTTTTGGGATGTACATAGTGTTTAGATTATTTTATTTTGTAAAATGGACCATTTAATTTGTGTTTTCTTGACCTCCACAAGTTCGTAGCTTTTTAATTGAGTTACATACTTCATTTAAATGAAGGATATGTAATGATAAGAGCTTGAATCAATAAAAAATGGTTATCAATTTAACTGGAAGCATTGCATTGTAAAACATGCATGTCTGTATAAACTATGTTGTCGAGGGGAGACTTTGCTGTGTGGAGCAACATTGCTGCTTCACATTGAAACCCAACCTCCTAGCTTGTCAGAAAAAAAAACTTGGGGTTCCATCCCTCTCTCCGGGAAGTGCTGCTCAAACCTTTGTGTTTTGTCAAAGTATTTCATAGATTTTGCCTGAGACAAAGTGCAGACTGGGTGACTGCTTTGCTGAGCACCTATGCACGGTTGACAAAAATGACCCTGAGCTTCCAGTTGCCTGCCACTTCAACACACCACTGTTCCCATGCCAAGATTTCTATCTCAAGCCTGCTGCGATGCTCCGCCCAGCCTCAATGCAAGCTGGAGGGACTACATTTCATCATCTGCTTAGGCACCTGACAGGCTTCAGGACTCTGAGTTTGACAATTGCAGAATATGATCATGTTGATTGTCTTCCCCATCTATAGGCCCTGTGTTGTGTAGGTGTTCCCTGCTCAGCCAATCCATTTTTCAGTTGTTGGTAATTCTTGTTGGCACTCTCACTAGTATTTAACACTCTCTCGGCCTTCTCTCTTTGGTTGCCTGTCACTCTCGTGCACTGTCACTTATTCGCTCACACTCACCGTGTCCCTACTCTATTTCCCCATCCCACCCCTCCTCGATTCCAAACCTGTCTTCAGCATAAAAACCTCCCTTTCCCAGTTATCTTCAGTTCTGATGAAGGGCCACTGAACTCAAAATGTTAACTCTGTTTTCTCTTTACCAACATTATCAGGCCTGCTATGTTTCTCCAGCAGTCTTTGTTCTTATTTCAATTCTCTAGTGGCTCTGGTAGATTCTCTACCTTTTGAACTAGGAGACCAACATTCAAGTCCCATTTGCTCCAGCACAATGTAATATTATCTCTGAACATGTTGATTAACAATATCTACACACAAAATTATGACTCTTGTGATGTAGTGAGTCGAGTTTCAAATCTCTCTTCCTCCAGAAGTATGTCATAACCTATCAGAGCAGGGCTGATTAAAATGTCTGCATAAAATTATCCTTAACTTGATAATAATAGGCACCAATTGACTGCCTTAGTCCAAGGGCTCACACAGTTCATTTGAAAATCTAAGTCCTACCTAATCCTCCTTGTCATTGCTAATGTTCTCACTGACCTAGATTGGGCCCTGGACTCCTGATTTGTTTTTAAGTTTGTGTACAGTACCAGACAGGCTGCATATATTATTTTTCTCTAATTTATTGTGTTTCTTTAACTGTTTAGTTTCTGTACTGTCACCCTACAGCACTGTGCCATGCTACTTTCCATTCCTACTCTTCAGATGTTTGTTAAAATTTCACAAAGCAGAATACTATGTTTGTTAGAAACCTGAAATGATGACAAAGTACTGGGAATGCTGAGCAGGTCAGACAGCATCCACAGGGAGACAATAGAACAGTAGTCAAATTTCAAGCTGACAATCTTTCATAAGTTGGCACCTATCTCTTTGCTCATGTTTTTGGTCACCAGCCCTGACATATCCTTATGTTGGTCAGTGCCTTGTTTTATGCTGTTCCTGTGAAATGCCTTAGAATATTTTATTCTGTTAAAAGTACTATATAAATAAAAGCATTTTTTTGTTTCTGGCATAGCCTTGTCATATCTCCCTGGGTGTAGCGTGCTGGAAATCAAGTCCCTGCTGTTTCAGGAGTTGTCACATAAGTTAAAGATTTTATCAATGTGTGCAAAATCCCCAATTTGAACGTTCGTAGACCCTAGTTTGACTGAGCATGGTCCAGTTTTTTGTACTTAAATAGTGATGCTTGTTATTATGAACAAATAGTTGTTTACCTTCAGCTAGAATCTATGAGCTGTCAGCAGTTTAACTGTCTCGTTAAAACTCTAACCTGATTATAAATCTCCTCCTACAGACACAGTAAGAAAACAATTGGTGTTATGAGTGGAGGAAAATAAAACTCAGAAGGAAGTTCAATGAGTTCTCTCCATAAGCTTTACTGAGATGATCCTTCTGTTTATTCGAGCTTGTTCTTCATTCTTTTACTTTTCTACTTGCTTGGAGGAGGTACAGAGTGACTGGCTCACTAACTATAAAATATCTGACTTATAGTTTAAAAGCAACAGCTTACAGCATCTGTTGAGAGAAAATAAACTGGCTTTCTTCAGACATTAGGTACTTTATTCTACAGAGAGACACACCAACCCCTTTTCCAGAGGTCTGAAGTCATAGTCATAGAGATATGTACAGCACGGAAACAGACCATTTGGGTCCAACTCGTCCATGCCATCCTGCCGACTACGTCATCTGCTACATTTCTCGCCATGCTTTCAGTCTAAATTGTTTGGGATATATCATGCTTGAGGTGGTATTTGCCTAACAGCATGCAATACCGCAAGTTGTTTTGGGACGGCTCGGTGGTTAGCACTGCTGCCTTACCGCACCAGGGACCCGGGTTCAATTCCCACCTTGGGCGACTGTCTATGTGGAGTTTGCACATTCTCCCCGTGTCTGCGTGGGTTTCCTCCGGGTGCTCCGGTTTCCTACCACAGTCCAAAGATGTGCAGGTTAGGTGAATTAGCCATGCTAAATTGCCCGTAGTGTTAGGTGAAGGGGTAAATGTAGGGGAATGGGTCTGGGTGGGTTGCTCTTCGGAGGTTCGGTGTGGACTTGGTGGGCCGAAGGACTTGTTTCCACACTGTAGGGGATCTAATCTAATCAGATATCCCAACCCACTCTAGTCCCACCTGCCAGCACCCGGCCCATATCCCTCCAAACTCTTCCCATTCAAATACCCATCCAGATGCCTTTTAAATGTTGCGTTTGTACTAACCTCCACCACTTCCTCTGGTAGCTCATTCCATTACATATCACCCCCTGCGTGAAAAAGTTGCCCCTTGGGTCTCATATCTTTTCCCTCTCACCCTAAACCCTATGCCCTTTAGTTCTGGACTCCCCCACCCCAATGAAGACTTTGTCTATTAATCCTATTCATGCCCCTCATGATTTTATGAACCTCTAGAAGGTCACCCCTCAGCCTCCAGGGAAATCAGCCCGAGCCTATTCAGCCTCTCCTATAGCTCAAATCCTCCAACTCTGGCAGCATACCTGTAAATCTTTTCTGAACCCTTTCAAGTTTCCCAACATCCTTCTGATAGGAAGGAGACCAGAATTGCACACGATATTCCAAAAGTGGCCTCACCAACGTCCTGTACAACCGCAACATGACCTCCCAACTCCTGTACTCAACACTCTGACCAATAAAGGAAAGCATACCAAATGTCACCTTTACTATCCTATCCACTTTCAAGGAGCTATGAACCTTGCACTCCAAGATCTCTTTGTTCAGCAGCACTCTAGGATCTTACTATTAAGTGTATAATTTCTGTTAAGATTTGCTTTCCCAAAATACAGCACCTCGCACTTATCTGAATTAAATGCCATCTGCCACTTCTCAGCCCATTGGCCCATCTGGTCCAGATCCCGTTGTAATCTGAGGTAACCTTTTTCGCTGTCCACTACATCTCCACTTTTAGTGTCATCTGCAAACTTACTAACTATACCTCTTATGCTCATTTCCAAATCATTTCTATAAATGATGAAAAGTAGTGGATCCAGCACTGATCCTTGTGGCACTCCACTGGTCACAGGACTCCAGTCTGAAAAACAATCCTCCACTATCACCTTCTGTCTTCTACCATTGAGCCAGTTCTTTATCCAAATGTCTAGTTCTCCCTATATTCCGTGACATCTATCCTTGCTTGCCAGTCTTCCATGGGGAGCCTTGTCGAATGCCTTACTGAAATCCATACAGATCATGTCTACTGCTCTGCCGCCTCAATCGTCTTTGTTACTTCCTCAAAAAGCTCAATCAAGTTTGTGTGATATGATTTCCCATGCACAAAGCTATATTGACGATCCCTAATCAGTCCTTGCCTTTCCAAATACATGTACATCATGCCCCTCAGGATTCCCTCCAACAGCTTGCTCACTACAGACGTCAGGCTCACTGGTCTGTAGTTCCCTGGCTTGTCCTTAAGAAAACAGTGGCACCACATTAGCCAACCTCCAGCCTTCCAGCGCCTCACCTGTGACTATCGATGATACAAATATTGAGGCCCAGCAATCACTTCCCTAGGTTCCCACTGAGTTCGAGGGTACACCTGAAAGATGTCACCATCTATTTTCCTACGTTCTATATCTTCCATTTCCTCCTTCACAATAAATACTGTTGCAAAATACTCATTTAGTATCTGCCCCATGTCCTGCAGCACCACACAAAGGCCCCCTTGCTGATCTTTGAGGAGCCCTATTCTCTCCCTAGTTACCCTTTTGTTCTTAAAACCTTTTGGATTCTCCTTAACTGTATTTGCCAAAGCTATCTCATGTCCCCTTTTTGCTTTTTGCCCTCCTAATTTCCCTCTTAAGCATATTCTTTTAAGGATTTTCTCGATCTATTTTGTCTATACCTGACATATGCTTCATTCCTTTTCTTAACCAAACCCTCAATTTCTTTAGTTATCCTGCATTCCCTACACCTATCAGCCTTTTCTTTCGCCCTAACAGGAATATACTGTCTCTGGACTCTCGTTACCTAATTTCTGAAGGCTTCCCATTTTTCAGCTGACCCTTTATCTGCGAACATCTGCCTCCAGTCAGCTTTTGAAAGTTCTTGCCTAATACCGTTAAAATTGGCCTTTCACCAATTTAGAACTTCAACTTTTAAATCTGGTCTATCCTTTTCCATCACTATTTTAAAATGAATAAAATTATGGTCGCTGGCCCCAAAGCGCTCCCTCACTGACACCTCAGTCACCTGCCTTGCCTTATTTCCCAAGAGTAGCATCTGCATATTGAATCAGAAAGTTTTCTTGTACACACTTAACAAATTCCCCTCCATCTAAACCCTTAAAACTATGGCAGTCCCAATCTATGTTTGGAAAGTTAAAATCCCCTACCATAACCACGCTATTATTCTTACAGGTAACTGAGATCTCCTTACAAGATTGTTTCTCAATTTCACTCTGACTATTCGGGGGTCTATAAGTACAATCCCAATAAGGTGATTATTCCTTTCTTATTTCTCAGTTCAACCCAAATAACTTCCCTGGGTGTACTTCTGGGAACATTGTCCATCAGTCAGCTGTAATGCTGTCCCTTATCAAAAACTCTACTCCCCCTCCTCTCTTGCCTCTCTGTCTTTCCTGTAGCATTTGTATCCTGGAACATTAAGCTGCCAGTCCTGTCCATCCCTGAGCCACGTTTCTGTAATTGCTATGATATCCCAGTCCCACGTTCCTAACCATGCCCTGAGTTGATCTGCCTTCCCTGTTAGGCCCCTTGCATTGAAATGAATGCAGTTTAATTTATCAGTCCTGCTTTGTCCCTGCCTGCCCTGATTGTTTGACTCGCTTCTTTTTTCAACTGTGCCATTCTCAGATTGATCTCTTTCCTCACTATCTCCTTAGGTCCCAGCCCCACCACCTCCCTTCTGGCAATATTGTTCATATCCATAAACTCTTCAGCTATTCAGGAAGCCAACCACATAATTCTTGGCATAAAGATGACCTTTGTCATCTATGGCTGGTCAGAACTTGACAAAGTATTGACAGGGGTTACTAAAATAGTTTGACATTTCTTTTAAATCAAGTAAAGAAATTTCATTTGTAGAGAGAATTGAGAAGCAACGAGGTTACACCAGTGACATGACACATTAGATCAGATTATCAACAGGTTAGTCTAAGAGGTAGATTTTAAGGAGTGCGTTAAAAGAGGAAGGTGAGAAATAAAGGTGTTGAGAGGCAAGTCCAGTGCTCATAACACCAACACTTGAGGACACGACCTTTGGGGGTGGAGCAATTAAAATTTCAGGATGCGCAAGAGGAGGTTGTAGAATGCGGGAACGGCAAGCAAATGTAGGGATTTGGCATCAGAGAGAGAGAAGAATTTTAAAATCAAGACATTGACGTTTGCCCAGGGTCAAAAAATCAGCACAGTTAAAATGTGATGAGTTTCAGGGCAAAAATGGTCATGAGCTTTAGATGTTTTGAGAGATTTTACTTTCTACCATTTATACAATAAATGCATTTCAAATGCTGAATCAGAATATACCCTGAATCTGAGATGAAGCAGCGTCTAGCTCTGCCTTGAAATAGAACATAGAAAAATACAGCGCAGTACAGGCCCTTTGGCCCTCGATGTTGCGCCGATCCAAGCCCACCTAACCTACACTAGCCCACTATCCTCCATATGCCTATCCAATCCCCGTTTAAATGCCCGTAAAGGACTGCTACTGGCAGGGCATTCCATGAACTCACGACTCGCTGAGTAAAGATTTCTCGCTGAGAAATTAAATTGGCCTAATTTCAAATTCACACTCACTGGTTTTGTGGCAATTTAAAGTAAAGATCATGTATATGTTTGCTTTTCTGAACAGTATTCCATAAGTGATTCTGGCCTGAGGTCCTACTTGTGCTGTCCATTGACAACACAATCTGATGAAACTCTGGTTGTAATTAGCCATTTTCGTGTTCGCTTTCCAGCATGAACACTTGAGAGGATTTGCAGATGGGAGGGAGGGAGGAAAGTAACTTTTATAAGTAGTTTGAAACGTGGCATTTATTTAGATAAAGATGCTGAATTTCACACAGATGTTTTCATTTGCCTCCTAAATGCAGTGAGCCACATAGGTTTAGGGTTTAAAAAAAAATTTGCTTTCTCACAGCTCTTTACTTTTGTATCCAGAGATATCACAGGCAATTTGAGTGCGGATCCTGCAGAGTTTTCATGAGCTTTGTATGTCCTGTATATTTATTTTTATTTTATAACTATTTACATGAAGAAATTGTGCAGTATTATTCGTGATTGTTTATGCAATTAGTTTTGCTTATTTCAGTGTTTCTTTCAGAAAAATGATATTTCCCCCACCTCTTAAATAATAATAAATCAGAGTAAATGAAAAACTGCTAGTGTTGCAAACCAAAAAGGTACAGCTGGGAATACAGAACTGGTCAGCCAGTCTGTACTTGTGGGAAGAATGTGTAAATTGCCACTGTGATAAAGAGCGTTCACCAAATTCATACTGGTGATTGGTTACACTCAAAATGTGTTTGTTCCACCAATGCTGACAGATCATTTGTGTTTCCAATACGCTGTCTTTTGTTTAATATGTCACCAATTGTCCAAGAAAACCGTTGTTGCATGGAATGCATGTGAATTCAAAGAAATAGCCTAAATATTTAACGTGTCCTTTTTTCCCCCCATTAAATGCAGTTTAAATCAGTTTTTTTTCTTACTGGGTTTCCTTTAACAGAATTTGAAGGAAAATGTGCTCAAGGGTACACCATATGCTAGCTGCCTCTTCGAGTTCTTAGCTCTGCTACTAATTATCCAGTTGGGAATTCAGTTAATTTGACTTATGAGTTAAAAATCCATTTGCATTAAATTGAAACCTTTTTCAATTGTATGATTTACTTTAAGAAATTTGGGGAGTGAGGATCCCCACACATTCGGATCCCTTTGAGGTTTTGGGGCAGAGCAGCCTTTTTCAAAGTTGACATACTTCACGGAATGGCAGTGATGTGACCTTGCATGTCTACCCTATGTTTGTAAGGCAATAGCAGCAGATGTTTCCTTACTCAGCCTCATCCTGTTGAACACTTTCTGCACAGTCACCGTAACCAGATGGGTTGGCTGAAAAGCAGCAAGACATTGTAGCATTTCAAGCTCAGCATTGTTTTCAGACTATGCCTGGGGAAACTCCTAACATGAAAGATGATATCCCTGTAGAACTGATGTGGCAAATGTAATTATTTAACGCCTAAGCTAAACTTTGAGTTTATTTTGCAAAGTCTGATGGGTAAATGTATCATTTTGTTAGGATGGATTCCGTGCACAGTGCAGTTAAAATCTTTTAAAATGATAAAGATCAGTGTATTTCTGCTAATGAAGTTTGTTGTAAATCTACAAAAATAATGTTGAAATTCATTATGAATGCTTCAATAATTTTTATACATCCTGCAAAATTTGACTTGTCTGATGACGTTGTTTCCTGACCAGTGTGAGACTTATTGTAAATGAGCTTTGTACTATAGCGTGCCTTGTTTTGTCTTTGCTGTTTCTTTGTTGGTGATGAGCAGGTGTTGCTTCAGGTCATAGTTCGGAGGTGACAAGTGTCAGCAGATGCTAGCATTCCTAAGGGTGCTATTAGATGTTTGCAGTTTAGCAAAACAATTGAATGGCTAATGGTACATGCATTGTCCCATCCTGCTGCCTTCAACTACATTCAAATTCTGATGTAAGGAAATCCATCAGGATTCAGCTGTACCAGGCAGCTGATGGTAGTGCCCGTCTTTGGCAGATCTTTGAATGTATAGACAAAGGGCTGATACGTCACCCTGCCTGCAGTTTAATTGGAATGGAAGTTGGAGCTCTGCAGTGCTTTGTACAGTGTGACTGCCGAGACTGAGCTATTGTTTGTTGGAGGATGGAGGAGTGATGCGCAATAACATTGCATACAGTTCTTCGTTGTTTTTACAAGGCTACCATGTGTCCCTTTTCTGAAGGGAAATGTCCCTGATGCCGTGAATTTTGAATGTGGTGATGAGCTGCAGACCATGGGATAATGGGTAAACAATTTATCATTTCATAGAGAGAAAACATTGCTTTCTTTGGTGATAACTTTACTTATTGTGATTAAAATATGTAGTTTACTTGAATGTATAAAGATGTGGAAGCTGTAAACAAAAAGTTATTTTTTAATTAGGATGAAGTAGTGTAAAGTGAGAAGGCATTCTGTGCAAAATGGATGTTTTCATTCTTGCCTGCGATTCTTCCATATCCAAGATATTTGACCTTAGATAAGTGACCGTTCCTTTGGAATTGTCATGATTTGGAGATGCCGGTGTCGGACTGGGGTGTACAAAGTTAAAAATCACACAACACCAGGTTATAGTCCAACAGGTTTAATTGGATGCTCACTAGCTTTCGGAGCGACGCTCCTTCATCAGGTGATAGTGGAGGGCTCGATCGTAACACAGGATTTATAGCAAAATTTATTTGCTATAAATTCTGTGTTACGATCGAGCCCTCCACTATCACCTGATGAAGGAGCGTCGCTCCGAAAGCTAGTGTGCTTCCAATTAAACCTGTTGGACTATAACCTGGTGTTGTGTGATTTTTAACTTTGGAATTGTCCGTGTTTTATGTAGAGCTTTCTAAGACCACCAGACATGTCAAAGCATTTCCCAATCAAGTACTTTCGAAGTGAAGTTACTGTTATAATGTGACAACCAGGTGGTGCATATCCCATAAATAGTAGCCTATTAATGAGTTGGATACCAAGACATCTGTTTGAGGGATAAATCTTAACTCCCAACCTTCTTTGAAATATTAAAGTTGTTAGGTTAACAGTTTGACATCTCATCTGCAAAGCAGCACTCCAACAGTCTAACGCAGAATAAGTGTAAGCCAAATCCAACGCTTAATTCATGAACTGCACCCTGAATCCATAACTATCCAACTGTCACTTGATAACACTTTATCCAAGTCTGGTGACTTTTTAGCTCCACATTCACTCCTCTCTCTGTCTTGGCTTTTTCCTCGACTCCTCCCTCCCGCCCCCTCCCCCTCTCTCCCTCCCGCCCCCTCCCCCCCTCTCTCCCTCCCGCCCCCTCCCCCTCTCTCTCCCTCCCGCCCCCTCCCCCTCTCTCTCCCTCCCGCCCCCTCCCCCTCTCTCTCCCTCCCGCCCCCTCCCCCTCTCTCTCCCTCCCGCCCCCTCCCCCTCTCTCTCCCTCCCGCCCCCTCCCCCTCTCTCTCCCTCCCGCCCCCTCCCCCTCTCTCTCCCTCCCGCCCCCTCCCCCTCTCTCTCCCTCCCGCCCCCTCCCCCTCTCTCTCCCTCCCGCCCCCTCCCCCTCTCTCTCCCTCCCGCCCCCTCCCCCTCTCTCTCCCTCCCGCCCCCTCCCCCTCTCTCTCCCTCCCGCCCCCTCCCCCTCTCTCTCCCTCCCGCCCCCTCCCCCTCTCTCTCCCTCCCGCCCCCTCCCCCTCTCTCTCCCTCCCGCCCCCTCCCCCTCTCTCTCCCTCCCGCCCCCTCCCCCTCTCTCTCCCTCCCGCCCCCTCCCCCTCTCTCTCCCTCCCGCCCCCTCCCCCTCACTCTCCCTCCCGCCCCCTCCCCCTCCCTCTCCCTCCCGCCCCCTCCCCCTCCCTCTCCCTCCCGCCCGCCCCCTCCCCCTCTCTCTCCCTCCCGCCCGCCCCCTCCCCCTCTCTCTCCCTCCCGCCCCCTCCCCCTCTCTCTCCCTCCCGCCCCCTCCCCCTCTCTCTCCCTCCCGCCCCCTCCCCCTCTCTCTCCCTCCCGCCCCCTCCCCCTCTCTCTCCCTCCCGCCCCCTCCCCCTCTCTCTCCCTCCCGCCCCCTCCCCCTCTCTCTCCCTCCCGCCCCCTCCCCCTCTCTCTCCCTCCCGCCCCCTCCCCCTCTCTCTCCCTCCCGCCCCCTCCCCCTCTCTCTCCCTCCCGCCCCCTCCCCCCTCTCTCTCCCTCCCGCCCCCTCCCCCCTCTCTCTCCCTCCCGCCCCCTCCCCCCTCTCTCTCCCTCCCGCCCCCTCCCCCCTCTCTCTCCCTCCCGCCCCCTCCCCCCTCTCTCTCCCTCCCGCCCCCTCCCCCCTCTCTCTCCCTCCCGCCCCCTCCCCCCTCTCTCTCCCTCCCGCCCCCCCCCCTCTCTCTCCCTCCCGCCCCCTCCCCCCTCTCTCTCCCTCCCGCCCCCTCCCCCCTCTCTCTCCCTCCCGCCCCCTCCCCCCTCTCTCTCCCTCCCGCCCCCTCCCCCCTCTCCCTCCCGCCCCCTCCCCCCTCTCTCTCCCTCCCGCCCCCTCCCCCCTCTCTCTCCCTCCCGCCCCCTCCCCCCTCTCTCTCCCTCCCGCCCCCTCCCCCTCTCTCCCCCGCCCCCTCTCTCCCCCGCCCCCTCTCTCCCCCGCCCCCTCTCTCCCCCGCCCCCTCTCTCCCCCGCCCCCTCTCTCCCCCGCCCCCTCTCTCCCCCGCCCCCTCTCTCCCCCGCCCCCTCTCTCCCCCGCCCCCTCTCCCCCGCCCCCTCTCTCCCCCGCCCCCTCTCTCCCCCGCCCCCTCTCTCCCCCGCCCCCTCTCTCCCCCGCCCCCTCTCTCCCCCGCCCCCTCTCTCCCCCGCCCCCTCTCTCCCCCGCCCCCTCTCTCCCCCGCCCCCTCTCTCCCCCGCCCCCTCTCTCCCCCGCCCCCTCTCTCCCCCGCCCCCTCTCTCCCCCGCCCCCTCTCTCTCCCCCGCCCCCTCTCCCCCCCGCCCCCTCTCTCCCCCCCGCCCCCTCTCTCCCCCCCGCCCCCTCTCTCCCCCGCCCCCTCTCTCCCCCGCCCCCTCTCTCCCCCCCCGCGCGCTCTCTTTCTCTCTCTCTCTCTCTTTCCCTCTCTCTCTCCCTCCGTTGTCCTCTTCTCACCCACACCCAACTTTTCTACTTTTTTTAGAAATAGAACATCAGCTTCTTGAGGTTTCATGCTTGAGTGAAGTGTTTTATTTCTTTGAACAGAAGTCCACAGTATTCTATGATTTGAGATAGCTTTGGTCTATTACGTTAAAAATGGTCTAATCTGGGTTAAGGATAGAGTAGTGAGGGGTAAAGCAATTTGCCTTCCTGTTTGTATGACACAATTACATAATAAAAGGGAATAACGATTCCAAAAAAATCTCTTACTGATATTGAAAATTATTTCTTCTCATCAACTGTCTCATTTAATTGGTAGCAATTTATTTTCACAGCATGTTACATCATCCCAAGTCCACAGAAAGTGCATGCTCCAAAATCTGCGTGGAGTGCACTTAGGAGCCTTTAAATGGTTATTGATGTAGCCGTCAGTACAGTGTGGTTTGTGTTGAGTGTTAACAATTCTAAACAGTCCCTGTTGTAATCCCCTTTGGGATAAAGGGCATGAGGTTTTCTAATGGAAGTTTTCAGTCTCGAACATGAAGTGGTGATTGGAACAGACGGTCAGTCAGTATGTTCTGTAGGCAAGATTGATAAATGGTGCGGAAGTGATTGCGCAGACTTGACAATAAAGTTCCAGGTTAAAATCACATCAAAGACACATGTTCCTTTGGTACCAAATGTGCAGTTTTAATATGTTTATTAGAGCCAAAGGCAAAAGAAAGCACTTCTGTTTTTAATTCTGTACAAAACAGTAATGAAAGAAAGTTGCATGGCAGTGGTTTTGGGTTTTACACTGGAATGTATGGGAAAAGGAGAGAGCGTTCACCAGTTGAGGGTCAGATGAAAGTGCAGTCTGATATGGGGGATGGGAGTAATTGGATTGGGTTACACTGAAGGGGACCTTTATGGGGAAACGCAATGCAGAACACTGACATTTACTGGACCATTGACAGATTTTTTTGTGGTTTCGTTCAGTGGTTGCTGTGGTACTAAAAGAATGGATTGCAGCTGACTTCGTGGCCAAATGGATTGGGGAAACTTTTTGGTTCAGTCAAGATTCTTCTAAACTCTAGAGATCAAAGCCCAAATATGGGATCTGTTTTATGTGTATTTTGTTTTAAGTTACTGTGTATTAAATCCTTCACCCAATTTTTTTTTTCTTCTTTTCCCTCCCCTCTCTATCTACTCTCCTAAAGGCAATGACTCATTCTGGGTACAGTTCAATCAGATATTGGCAGCTCCCTTGTATAACTCCCAAATGGCCACTCATCATGTGCATGATTAGACTGTTGGTGTCTGAGCTTTTTGACATGGGGATTGTTGCCAAGTTATTACCAAAGAATCTATTTTTCAATGGGAAGGAAAAAAATGTTACATTTGTGTAGCTCCTCTTTTATCCACTCAATGCTAATGTGTTTTGCAATCAGAAGTAGTTGCTGTAGGTAAACAAACCACTAGTTTGCACACAGCAAGACCCCATAGAAGCATTGAAATGAATGTCAATAGTCAGTTTTGTTAATAATTGAAGAGTAAGTGTTTCCAGGTCTCTCGGTGGTATCTTATGCTCTTTGAGAATTTTTATATCCACTTGAATAACATGGCATGACCTTGGCTTAATGCACAACCAGAAGGTTGGCATTTTCAAAATGCAAAGCCACTCCTACTCTGCACTACTAATTCCTTTCTCACTAGGGTTTAACATGCCTTGAGTCAGGTGAAATCCATACAGAGACTGATGGATGTCATTGGATTGCATTTGAGAACAGAACTTTGGCATATAAGCCCACTCTGAATTTAACCAGAATTCACAACATAGTACTGGCTGAGAGCATCTAACTCAGTACAGATTAGGTATTGGATGTGTGATATTCCTGATCTTTAAACTCAGTGTCACACCGTATCAACAGTTCAGGATCTGTATGTTGGTTAGTTGCAGTATGTGCTAGTTGAAGTTTGAATAGTTTTTAATTCACTCATGGGGTGTGATGACTCTGGCTAGACCAGCATTTCTTGCCCAGGGGACAGTTGAGAGTCAACCACACTATTGTGGGACTGGAGTCACATGTAGAGCAGACCAGGTAAGGTCTCCAGATTTCCTTCCCGAAAGTTAACTGGATGGGTTTTTCCAACAATTGACAATGATTTAAATTTAATGCTAAGAGTATAATGGTTGTCATTAGACTCTTAATTCCAGATTCTTTATTGGCAAAGTTTGAACCTGGGTCCCCAGAACATTAGCTAAGTTTCTAGCTTCATAGTCTAGCAACGGTACTACTAGGCCACCGCAATCCTGTTATAGGCAAATGTATGGAAAAACCTTGAAATTTCCTGAGAAAGTTGTCTCTCATTCCAGTGTATATTGTGTTGTGGAAACTGGTGCAATCACATCCGACGTGTAGACCACAAACTTTGTTCACTTGTTGAATTATTGTTTTCTCAAGTTACCTGTTCAGCATATCTCTGCAACTCAGACAGATTATGCTGTTGGTCATAAGTAATCTAAGTTGAAGTGCGTGCCATGAGAACAGCTAATGTGAATTGTCACATGCTCCTGAGGAGCGAGCTTTTAACCTGATTACAATGCAGGTACTTAATATTATTTGCCTACTGAGATTTTCTTTTTCAACAAGTGTTTGTACATTGATAATTGAATTCTGTAAAATAGTTTTTAACTCCATGGGCTGAAGGTTGAGTCGGTTCGTTAACCTCGACAAATGCATTTCTCATGACATTCAAAATCCGTACTGTGGTGCATAAATTCATTTCTTAAAGTTTCTTTTTTCTAATCTGCAACTTGCATGTCTGGTTATCATCCATGTTGCTTGTTTTTACTCGTGGCTATTTAGTGAGCCTGAAAATGGAATCTGTTGTCAATTACAATTCAGAGTGCAGTCAATTTGTGTTCAATGTGCAACTGGTGCACTTTGGGACTAGATTCTGCTTCTGTCATATCCCTTTTTGTTGATGACATCACTTAATTTCCTTGTATGCTTATTTTTGCCAGACCGCCAGATAGTGGCCAGAAGTCAGAGCTCTGCCTTATTTCCACCATAGTTCATCCTGGGGATTTTGTCATTTGGGTTTTGCGTTCCTTGGTATTGTGCCCATTGATACAGTGTGTGAGGGTGAGAGAGTCTGAGAGCGCTTCAAAATCCCACAGTCCATACCATAAACCTACCTACAAAATAATAATTGGGACATTATTTTGACTAATTTTAAAATTCTTGAATTCTCTGTTTAGATAAAGCCCCTTATTTGGGATTTTGGAATTCTGACTAGTGCCACATGAGCTCAATGATTAGCACTACTGCTTCACAGCACCAGGGATCCAGGTTCAATCCACCCTCTGGCGACTGTGCAAACTCCATACAGACATTCTCCCCGTGTTTGTATGGATTACCTCCGGGAGCATTGACTTTCTTTCCAATACCAAGATATAAAGGTTAGGTGGATTGGTCATTCCAAATTGCCCATAGTGTTTCAGGATGTGCAATCTAGCTGGGTTAGCTACAGGAAACGTAGGGTCACAGGCATCGGGTAGGGAGTTGGGTCTGGGTGGGATGCTCTTTGGCGGTCAGTGGGCTGAATGGCCTGCTTCCACACTGTAGGGATTCTATTATTCTATAAATCTTTCCTCACCAGAACGAAGGACCCGATACTCAGCATGAGCAAAACTAATGTAGTGTACAAAATCCCATGCAAGGACTGCACAAAACACTATATAGGACAAACAGCAAGACAGCTAACGATCCACATCCACGAACATCAACTAGCCACGAAACGACACGACCAGCTATCCCTAGTAGCCACACATGCAGACGACAAGCAACATGAATTCGACTGGGACAACACTACCATTATAGGGCAAGCGAAACAAAGAACAGCCAGGGAATTCCTAGAAGCATGGCACTCATCCACAAACTCCATTAACAAACACACAGACCTGGACCCAATATACCGGCCACTACAGCGGACAGCTGAAACTGACGACCGGAAGCGGCAGGGACAGGCCACTATAAATGCCGGAGGAAACACCACAGGAGGCTCCCAAGCACTGAGGATGTCACCTAGACAGGGGACGAAACGTTTGCAACAAAAACTTCCAGCTCGGCGAACAGAACCACAGCAAATCTTTCCTGTTAGAAGCTGAAACTCAAGTTGGATTTACAGAATTCAAGGTGGCAGTAGGCAGAATCCAAGTGCTTCTTTAGCAGAGCCTAGGATTTTCAATGGAAATTGTGCAATATATTGCTGGAGGTATTACTGAAAGTTGTATCATCATAAGTAGCATAATGTGTTTCTGTTAAACCACTAATGTGTTTGCTGTCAATTGTCAGAAAACTTTGTTAAACTTGTTATATGTAATTCACTGTAACTTTGCAGTTTATTTTGTAAAATTGATCTGAGTGAAAGCTGTTATAGTTTTGCATTTGAATGTTTCAAGGGTCCACATCCAGTTCTCCCATGTCAGCTAGAATAAGAGGCGACCTTTGGTGAGGTTACCAATTAGTGCAGAAATTGAACCATTTTGCTGAAACATATGTCCATCAAGATTGAGATTGAAACAAACTTCATTTCAGATAAGATCTTTTTAAAGCAAGGTAACAGAGGACATTTCTATGTATTAAGATTGGGCTGGGTTTGAATCCTGGTCCCAGAGTTGAAAGACTAATATGTGACCCATTGTCTCCATCCCATTTAGAATGCCTCCTTGTGATCTTACGTGTAGGGAACCCACTTGTTTTAAAGTCCAGTGGAAGATTTTGAAGGTTTTCCTGAGGATGCAGAGTAGATTTATGAGAACAATTCCATCGTGAAGGATTACAGTGATTTGAATAAACTTGAGAAGCTGGGGTTGATCTCCTTGGAGCAGTCAGGCCCTAATAATTAGGAGGCTATGGCCTCTAGTTCAAGAATCTCCAACTAGTGGAAATAATTTCTTTATATAACCTGCCTTTTCTTGTTACTATCTTTAAGAGTTCATCAGATCACCCCTTGTATTCGATGGTGTGTACTTTTGTGGGTGAGCTTTTATGGTTCAGAACTTCAGAAAAATGTGCTGACCAATAGGAATGGTGGTAATTTCTTCCTCTAATCTTGTTTTCTCACATTTCTTGATGGTCTGAATGAGAGGAGTCATGGAGTCCGATATAATTAGCTTTGAGTTTAATGCTTTGGGCCACCTGCTGAATCCCAATGTATTCTACATGGAGAAGGTCCAGTACCTGTTTTTCGTTTCGATAGACAGGCTAGAAAGTACATTCTGTACATCCTAACTCATCCATTTAAACCGAACCACCCTGGTCCACTACTCTTCTTTTTGATCGATTATTTTTCTTATAAAGTCTTTGCCTTGGAATTTGCAGGGGTAAGATTGCAGAATACTTAGCCATGTGCCATTTAAATCTGTTGTCTTTGTTTTGCTGAAAGTATTTGAACTTGTGCTTAAGCACCTGCGAAATGCAGTCCACGTCTGTCCTTGTATCTATGATTTCACCTGGGAGCAAGTGATATTTTGTGGACGCAGGTAATTACTTTGTAGTGCTTAGATCAAATTGTTGTTTGGTCTTCAGAGTGGTTCATGAGTGAAGTGCTGGCAGTTGTATTTTTAAAACAAGTGTCTACCTAAGGAGTGAAAAGGAAAAGTTGAATTTTTTAAAAAGTCCCTGCTTCGATTGACACTTATTTGTTGCATTGGAAAGAACCCTTTTGATCTTGTGCTTTTTAAAGTGACAGAAATTCCAAGAGGATGTACAAAAATAGGTCCCCTGAGCTTGTCTTGTTCAAAAACTAAGTAAACAAAAGTTTTCGTTTAAAAGTAATTCATGGCCAAATCAGATGAAAAGAGATGGCACTGTAAACTGAATCTAGAGCGGTTTTCATGTATGGTGATTTGCAAGAAGTAGTGTTGTAAGAGATCTGTGACCTGGCATGCACTGTTTGCCTTAATGTTGCAGAGTAGTGCTGCTAATTGCACTCTCTTTGAGGGCTCTGAAGAAAAATGGTTAGTTTCCCATGCCTTCAACCACAATTCAAATCCGGAAAAAGCCAGCTCTTGTACTTTGAGACCTGGAGGTCGCCTTCATAGTAATTATCCAAGGCGGTTACTGGTGGAAGTACTGTACTCATGCCATTAATAGCATAATGTCAGTATGATATCTTTAAACTGACCTCTGTATCTGTTAATATCCCAGAGTGGAATATTGTAGCACATTATCAGTAAAACAAAACACTTTAATGGTTGTGATATACTTGAAGCATGCTGACATGAATGAACAATTAAAGTTTCAGGCAGTTGGGGAGTTACTGTCTGATTTTTGGGAAATGCCAAGGTCTCCTTTGAATTTGCGCAGCCACTCTGAACTGAACTGGCAACATAATTTGGGATGATTGGAATTCTGTGCACCTGAAGTACTTGCAAAAAGTTTAAACACTGGGGTTGACTAGATGATCATCCCTGCATGGTGTGCATTTAAATTCAGAATCCATATTTAATGTCTGCATAAAATTTCTTTAACATTGTATATTCTGAGCATGTTTTGTAATTTTTATGTAAAAATAATTTTATTTTGTGGTTTTGCTCTATCCAGCACACTGGACTTTACTTAGAGTTGTTTAGGGCAAGGAAGGAGGCCTTTGACCCCTCGCATTCGTGCCAGTTACCCCACACGTGTTCAGTTAATCCCATGCCCCCATTAATCTTCGTATCTCTGGAATTTTATTTCCTTCGCGTCCATCCAAATTTCTATTTGTAGTCACTGTTTTGGCATCCGCTGCTCTTGGGAGTCCAGGTCAATTCAACTTTCTGCACAGAATGTTCTTCCTGAGTCTCCTAAATTTCCTGCCGAGTGTCTTCAATCTCTGTCTTCAAGGTTATGATGAATTTGTATAATGCAGACAAGAAAAAATCTTTAGTTTAGGTGATAACCTTGTACATCTCAATCAGATCGCCTTTAGCTCAAGAAGAAAACCCAACCCTTTCCAAACTAACTTTGTAACAAAATGCCACCGTCCCCAGAACTATTCAAGTAAATCTTTTCTGCATCTTCTCAAGGGACTTGGCATCTTGTGTGAGAAATTTCATATTGGTCTATTTACTTAATATTTTTAGCCATTTTGATTCCAAATGCTCAATTTGTGACTGAACATGTGGCTGAGATATATCCGCACAGCTTTTTACTCCTATTTGAATGAATCATGGTTTTCCTTTCTCTTCTGTAGTTCATTTACATCCCTACTCCAAGGTACTGCAAAATTGTTGCAGTCCCTTGGAGTCCTTAAATAAATAGAATTTCACTTATTGTCTTTGCACTGTTCGCAACAGGGAAGCTATTCAGAGCAAATTACATTAAATGCGCATTTGTGAACCCTGAGCTCCAGGGCCTTGCATTATGATTAGTCTGTCTGTCTATCCTGCATTAGCTCTCAATCTCAAAAGATGTGGTGAGAGATTGTCATTTCCAAGTGTAACTTCCACCTCCCCTTGCTACATAGTTTGATAAAAATAAGCTTGTTAATTTTTTTAGGGAGAGATGTAACTTCCTTTCAGAAGTCTCTTCACTCCAACAATTATGAATTTTTGGAATTCTCTATGCCAGGGAGTTGTGGATTCTCTACCGTTGAGTGTATTTGATTTTTAATCCCTCAGGGTGTCAAGGGATATGATGAACATGCAGGAAAGTTAAGGTCAATGATCAGTCATGATCCTATTCAATGGCAGAGCAATACGAAGGAGCCAGACTGTCAACCGCTCATATTATTTATGACCTTGGCTTGTCCAGTGTGTAAGCATATGACAATTAACCAGATATAAAGAATTGCATTTCTAATTAGTAAATTAAAGAATATCTGTTGGATAATATTATTAGCTTATGATCTCAATTCTTGGATTTTAACAGCATATAGCTGGGTCCTTAACATTTGTGTATTTGTTGGTAAAATTGTAAGCCAACAAGAGATTTTGATCATTTGTGAGTGCTTTTTTTCCTCCTTGACTGCAGCATAATGTTTTTTTATGGATATATTTATAGGGAGGTGGTTGCTTAATGCAATCTCACTATACTGGTAATCCAGCACCCCGGGCTAGTTTTTTGAAGCATGGTTTCAAATGACAGTTGGTAAAATATGATTTCACTGAAATCTGGAAAATAATGCTCGATTGATGGCCACTGTGTAACTGTTCTTGATTGTCATTTAAAAGAAAACATTTACTTCACAAGCACCATTTATGGAAGGAAAGATGGAGGCACGATGGCTCAGTGGTTAGCACTGCTGCCTCACAGTGCCATTGACCTGAGTTTGATTCCACCCTCGGGCGACAGTTTGTGTGGAGTTTGCACATTCTCCCCATGTCTACGTGAATTTTCTCTCTCAGTCCAAAATGTGCAGGTTGGATGGATTGGCCATGCTAAATTGTTCGCAGTGTTCAGGGATGTGCAAGCTAGTTGGATTAGCCTTGGGAAATGCAGGGATACAGGGTTGCGGTAGGGGGCTAGGTCTGGGTGGGATGCTCTTCAGAGAGTCAGTGTGGATTTTTTGGGCCAAATAGCCTGTTTCCACACTGTACAGATTCTCTGATTCTATGTCATCCTTACCTGATGTGATACCACCCACAGCAATATGGGTGACTCTTAAGTGCCCTCTGAAAGAGCTTAGAAAGCCAATTAGTTCAAATCCATTAGTTCAAATGGAGAGCAAATGCTGACTTTGCCAGAGATGCCAACATTCCATGCAAGAATAAAGTTTGCCTCTTTTGTGGAAGATATATTTGAGGTGATTCATACTACGATCTGTGTGTTTGTGGTTAAGATAGTGTTGCTAAAGCCAGACATAGGAGTATTCAGTGATTTCTGTTCATGACCTTTATGCTGGATGTATTTCTGTTTTAACCACCTGCAATTCTGTTTGAAGATGGTATCACTGTACATTAATGATCGACAGGAGAACTGCTTGCTGCAGGATCAATTGTTGGTGTTATGCCATGCAATTTGAGAGCTCATTTAATTATTAGATAGTATTTAAGTAGTTTAAATTCTTAAATCTTGGTTATATATTAGTTTTTCATGTGTTTGTTCAATACTAAGAAATACTATATATTTAAAACTGCTGTAAATTTACAGCATTGCAATTTCTAATCCAGCAATTGTGTTCAAATAGGTGTAAGTCAGGTATGATTTGAAGTTCAGCCACATAGCTTTGTTGCTGAGTGATGCTAATTTGTGAATTGCTTATGCACTGTACCACCTGGACAGAAGAGGTACTGTTACCCATGTTTTTATTAACTCTATGTTTTGGTTATGTATGCGATAACCTTACCACAGACTTTGCAAGATATATTCTTTTGTACCGCAGCCTGTTTTCTTTGTATGAATGTATTTAAACTAATTTGCAAATTCAACTGACATGAGCTTATTGCAGCTTTTTAAAAAATTGATTACTGCTGGATAGTCTGCTTTCAGATCCTTTAAGTTTCTAATTCATCAATAATATTTTCCACTGGTAGTTTGAGTAAAGTTTTATTTAAAGAATTAAGTTGTTGCCTTTTTCATTGCAGAATAGATTTTGGAGCTGAACCCCTCCTGCTCCCCCTTCCTCTCAAGTCAAAACTGTTAATTCCATTTCGCATGAATTGGCTGCAGTTTTGTTTCATATGTCTAATTTTGGTTTATAAAATGTAATTTTAATACAATAAAAATTGCATGTGTTCTATTTAGCAGAATTTTTGTAAATTGCATTTGTTGGAAGTGCAGCTTTAGATGTGTTGTGATAAACCTATCAAATGTACATGTCTGCCCAAAATGTCTGAATAAGACTTGTTGGCGTTTCCCAAATTGGAACTGATTTTGCTTGGTATAGACCAGCAGTCCTCAGAAGTCTATCCTGTGATCACTTATTTTTAAGTGCAAAAGTACATAAAACCACACAATGGCCAGATGTTTTGCAGCTTAGAAGGGATCTTGAAGTTGCTGCAATGTCAGGTTATCATGAAATGTTGTGCAAGGGAGAAATGATCAGACTGGACTAAGAATCCCCATCATTTCTCTTTTTTTGAAGTTTGAATTATTTTCAGGATGGCAGTGACTTTGATGACCTTTTCCTCACATGTCTAAAACTAATATTATTGAAATTCTAACTGAATTGTAGGTGAAATACTTAAGTCTTAAACCATTCTCCTGATACTTGTGGAACTTCAGATGGTGGAATAGGTATTTACCGTTTATGGGGATAGTCAGTTCATGTTTCACATTTAGCAGACTGAACCTTTGTCTTAACAAGCTCACTTAAAACTCCTTTTGTTTTCCAATGCACGCAGCTCACTCCCTTTTATAAAATCGTGTTCACCCTTGTAAAGGACTCCTTTCTGAAATACTAATTAAATGCATATTCTTGATCTGGCACAAATCGTTAAAAATGATTCTGAGGTCTACGATCTTCATAGTGGTTCATCGTTCATATGCACCCTTTTGAAATCAATGCTGTGTAACTGTTTGAATTTTCATTTGATTGTAGCACAAATGATTAGGTACACTGCAACACAGACATTATACATTTGTTGTTAATAAGCAGACTGCATAAATGCTGATCCAAGTCGAAAATTTCCTTGCAGGATAGAACTGCATTTTTTTTTCCAAATTCCGTTGTACTAGCCAGTCTGGTTTTCAATGAAGACTGTTGTTTCAGCCAAAATATTGAATCATTTTCTTGTCTAGTCAACAGCAGCTTTTGAACAGTACACGAGTGAATATAAGAAGGTGTCTATCTTAATGTGGCACCAGACATCCCCAGCACTGCACAGACTATTAGTCTTATTCTCATTCAGCTCACAATCTCACAATACAGAAAATCCTTTGTACAAAAGAGCTTGAGCTCTGGCTAATTAACCCCTTTCAGTTCTGATGTTTCCAGTTACCTAATAAGCAGTTACATCACATGGGGCACATTTATTGTAATATTCTGTGGTGTAAGAAGAATGCAAATGTTGAGTTTGTTCTGTACTGCAGTATTTGACAATTTTGTAGCACTAGTTGGTTTTTCATTTGGTCATCTATTCTGGAACATGAATCTGAGCTGTATTCTACATACAACATTTTTTGTGCTCTATTATACAGTAGAGTGAAATAATTATTTTGGAAATATTTTTTTCTGAAAATTGATTGCAGAACTGCTTTTGTCACAGACACTAAAGAAGCCTTCTGCAGTAATTTCAGCTCAGAAGAATGCTGGTATATTTGGTGAGTTGTGATCATGTGTTTCAAAAAGAAATAAACTTGGAATCATTTTGAGTTGGAGCTTAACTGAAATAGCTTGTGGAAAATAAAGGCTACCCTTCACAGCACTGATGTCATGGTTTTGTCACAGGTTAATGTAACTTATCATTCATTAGCATACATATAATGTTCAATGAGTGCAAGATAGTCAAAAAAAGGCGAGAAACCTATGAAAATTAATTGAAAATGAACAGTGAGCTTAATCAAAAGAAATAAAAACTTGCATTTGTGCATGATCTGATCAGTTCTTGAAGTTTATGGTTCATGATCTGGGCAAATTGGAAAGATTTTTGTTTGCTTGTAATTGCTTAGATAATGAAACAGTTGTGCATGTACAGAGCAAGCCAAGGACAAAATGGGGGCATAGACTACAAGAGCAGTGAGGTTCTGCTGAGCAAGTATAAGACACTAGTTAGACCTCACCTAGAATGTTTTATGCAATTCTATGCTCCACACTTTAAGAAGGATGTGAAAGCATTGGATTGCCAAAGAGATCTGTATAATGGTTCCAGGAATGAGAAACTTCCATTATGAGGATAGATTGGCAAAGTTGGGACTTTTTTCTTCATTTACAGGACATTGGTGCTTCTGGCTGAGCAAGCATTTACTGCTCATCCCTAATTGCCCAGAGGGCAGCCAAGAATCAGCCACATTGCTATAGGTCTGGAGTCATTTGTAAGCCAGACTGGGTGGGCATGGCGGTTTCTTTCCCTACAGGACATTAAGCTAG
Source organism: Chiloscyllium plagiosum (assembly GCF_037043375.1). NCBI lineage: Eukaryota > Metazoa > Chordata > Chondrichthyes > Orectolobiformes > Hemiscylliidae > Chiloscyllium > Chiloscyllium plagiosum. The sequence goes on along the minus strand of NW_028270159.1, from coordinate 9,241,194 downwards.
ATGAGTTTTCCCAGCAATTGACAGAGGTTTTATGGTTATCATTAGACTCATAATTCTAGATTTTTAAAATTGAATTCAAATTCCACAATTTGCCATGGCAGAATTTGAACCTGGGCGCCCCAGATGTTACTTGGGTCTGTGGATTACTTATCCAGTGACAATACCATTAAACAATCACCTCCGAGAACGACATTGCTTAGAGAGGAGAAAGCTACGAAGTTCAAATGGATCAACAATGAGAAGGCACAGGTTTAGCGTTTTGCTAAAGAAGCAAGTGTGACTTGAGAAAACATTTGCTCATCGTGAGTGGTTCAGGTCAGGACTGCGCTGCCTGGAAATGTGATGGAGGCTTATTCAGTCAAAGCATTCAAAAGGACATCAGATAATAATTGGAATAAAAATAAGGTTTAGGGTTGTGGGGAAAGAGCGGGACAATAGCCACGCGATCATGGTGCTCATTTAGACATCCGATGCGTGCAATATGGGTTAATGCTGTGTGACATTTCTGAGATTCTGTAAACATTTGAGTTTGGCCTGTTTAGTACGTGGTGACGTTTATCATTTGTGATACTTGTCTCCATCTCCAATGAGTAAGAGTCTAACCCATCCCTCAGCATTGAATGGCATTATGCAAGAAAACATTATTAAATCCATTGCCATCAACATCCTGAACATCACCACTGATCAGAAGTGTAACTGGACCAACCAGATTAATACTCTTGACCACAATACCAGATCAGAAGCTGGGAATTGTGTAATGAGTAATTCACCTAACTTTTTCAAGTGTCTCCCCTACAAGGGACAAGTCAGGAGTGTATGGACCACTCTCCACTACCTGGACGAATATAACTTAATCCGTTCCGGGACCCGGTTCACGAACCGAAAAGTTCGCGAACTGAATCAATTTTTCCCATTTGAATTAATGGAATGCCAATTGATCCGTTTCGCCATGTCGTACTGCTTAGCCAGATCAGATACGCGAGCACCATTCTCGTGTTCAGCTATTATTTCCTTCTTCGTTTCCACAATAATACGTTTGGGCTTCTTAACACCACTATCACTACCACTTTTCAAAAAAAAGGTGTAAGAATGCTTGGACGTAGCAACGAACGATATTCACAGCACGTGCGCCAAAGACTAACTGAATGAGATCACACAGGGCCCGAGAGCTTTTGCGTTCAAAGCGCGCGTAACAAAGCAGAACAACGAAACCACATGGTCGCACACGGGCTTCTTGCGTTCGTACCTTCGTTTGTATCTTCGTTCGTACCTTGCATTTCGTACGTACGTTGAAGCAAAATTTTACGTACGATCCTGTTCGTAAACCGATTTGTTCCTGAACAAATCGTTTGTATGTCGAGGCGCTACTGTAGATACAACAACATTCAAGGATCTGCACGCCTTCAAGAGTCACCAGGTTGCTTGATCAATGTCCTATCCACCATCTCAGGCATTAAGTCCCCCCACCAAAGGTGCAGCATAGCTGCAGTGGGCAACATACACAAGAGGCACTGCAGCAAGTTACCAAGGTTTCCTTTGGAAACCTGCTAACTCTACTATATAAAGGAACAACGACAGTTAGTAGTTGGGAACACCACACTGCTTGCACGTCTCGGGCTGATTGTTCATGCTTGCCAGGTCAACATTCTACAATGCCCTCTCTAATAAAAGTGGACTACAGAAATTCAAGGAAGCTGCTTTCTCTAGGGGAAAAATTGCTGGGCTTGCCAACAATGCCCATATCCTGTGAACGTATTTTACATAAAGTAACTACTTGGTAAAAACAATGACTGCAGATGCTGGTAACCAGATTATGGATTAGAGTGGTGCCGGAAAAGCACAGCAGTTCAGGCAGCATCTGAGGAGCAGGAAAATCGACGTTTCAGGCAAAAAGCCCTTCATCAGGAATAGTATTCCTGATGAAGGGCTTTTGCCCGAAACGTCGACTTTCCTGCTCCTCAGATGCTGCCTGAACTGCTGTGCTTTTCCGGCACCACTCTACTCCATAAAATAACTGCTGTCTGTTTCATGAAGGTAGGCCGGAAAGAAGAAACTGAAAAGCTGTGAGAACATTTTACATCAGATGGTAACGTTTAGCCAGGAGTCTTCCTGAATGCTTTCAGTTTGGATTGCTGCCACTGCTGTGGAATGTTGAAGACATGGAAAGACTGGCTCCTGGTTTCCTCTTCCTGACGCTGATGTATTTAACATTTAAGTAGCCAAATCACATCGTAACAAGTCTATATTTCTGATCTAGTCTCTGGCAGGATGATCTGAATTAAAAACTTAATGTCTGATTCCTTAAGAGCTGCCTAATTGCAGGTTTGGAGGAACAAACAAGAATTTAAATTGTTCTGTTGCTATTTACTGTCTCATCTTGATTTGGTTCTATTTCTAAAATAAATACAAGTTCAGAGTTGTGTAATTTTTTTTGAGTAACAAGATAACCTAGATCAAAAGAGTTAAATGGTGGTTGGGACAGAAAGTTTGTAAGGAAAAGAATTTGCGACTGCACCATCATTGCAGTGTATTTGTTTAATCATCTTGCTTCCTGGTGTGGCTAATACCAGATGGTTGTGGGATTAATGGGGATGGAGGTTCAGGATTTCTAAAAGTTCAAAAATTGGAAGGAGTTAAAATAAGCTAACATTCATTCGAAGTACTGAATAAATCTTCAAAGAGCACGAAAAGTCTTTCTTTTCAAAAGTTGTTTTTTCATTTGATGAAATTGAGTGCTGAAATCTGGTCAGTCAGTTGAATTATTTATTTACGTTGATCAGAGGCATCCAACAGATTGATTTGATAATTCCAGTTTTGTCGAATTGTACCAGTTTTCACATTGCAGAAATATCTAGTGATGCCTCCGCCTCTTTCTAATCAATGCCTTGTGCTGCTTGTATGAGTTGCATTTAGAGTTCTTTGTTGAGGTGACATAGACAGTGGACTTTCAGAAAGCATTTGTTATGGTGTATAAGACAAGTTATTAGCAAGTTATTGTGGGCGGCACGGTGGCAGTGGGCGGCACGGTGGCACAGTGGTTAGCACTGCTGCCTCACAGCGCCAGAGACCCGGGTTCAATTCCCGCCTCAGGCGACTGACTGTGTGGAGTTTGCACATTCTCCCCTTGTCTGCGTGGGTTTCCTCCGGGTGCTCCGGTTTCCCCCCACAGTTCCAAAGATGTGCAGGTCAGGTGAATTGGCCATGCTAAATTGTCCGTAGTGTTAGGTAAGGGGTAAATGTAGGGGTATGGGTGGTTTGCGCTTCGGCGGGTCGGTGTGGACTTGTTGGGCCAAAGGGCCTGTTTCCACACTGTAAAGTAATCTAATCTAATCTAATCAAACTAGGCATGTCTGGGGTTGATGGGTCCTTGGCAGTATGGATTAGAGTCGAGAGTGTGGTGCTGGAAAAGCACAGCAGGTCAGTCAGCATCCAAGGAGCAAGTGAATCGACATTTTGGGCAAAAGCCCTTCATCAGCCCTCCTGATGAAAGGCTTTCACCTGAAATATTGAATCTTCTGCTTTTCCAGCACCACACACTCGACTTCAATCTCTAGCATCTGCAGCCCTCACTTTGGCCTAGTACGGACTAGAAGTTGACTAAAAGTTAGGAACCTGAGGGTAGGAATAGATGCGCATTACTCAGATCGGTGACGAGTTGGAAGGGATTGAACTTGGGACCCTTGCTTTTCCTGATTTATATCAGTGATATGGAGATAGGTGCTGGGGACAAAATCTCTAAATTTGCAGATGATTCTCAGCTCGGGAGAATAATGATTTGTGAGGGTGGTGCTTAATGATTATGGAGGCACATTGACAGTGAGATAATACAGGCTCAATGGTACAACTTAGAGGGGAGCACCGAGGGACCTTGGGGATCACATGATTTACTGAAGATGGTTAGTCTTGTTGAAACAGTTAGGAAGGAGACTTGTCGGATCCTCAGGTTTGTAAATAGAGGCACAGAGTATAAAAGCTAGGAAGTGACACAATACCTCTACAAATCATTTAGTTCGACCACATTTGGAGTATTCTTTTCAGTTCTGGGCATCTTGAATAAGGAATGATGATAAAGTCCTAGAGGGAGCATTCAAAGGAGATTTACTACAATAACACCAGGGATGAAGGATCTTAGATACAAATAAAGATTAGAGAGGTTGGGCTTGTTCTCCTTATCGCATTGAAGATTAAGAGTTGACCTGTTTTGAAGCGTTCAAGATTACAGATAATTTTGACAAGATAAAGAGCGATATTATTTTTCCACTAGTTGGTATTTTGGTCACAAGGTAGTCACAATTTCAAGATTCAGCAAGAGAGCCAGGAGTGAGATGAAGACAAACTTCTTTGTCAGGATTTGGAATGTACTGCCTGGGAGAGTGGTGGAGGTGGATTCCATAGGACGTTTCAAAAGTGAGCTGGATATATATTTGAAAAGTGATGAATTTAGAGGACTGTGGGGGTAGGGCTGGCAAGTGGGAGTGGCTGGGTAGTTTATTCAGGAGCCAGAACTGGTACAATGCGTTTAATGGCTCTTTCTATCTTGCTAAATTCTGTGCTTCTATTATTTAACTTTGTAAACTACTGTATCACCAGTTAGCCATTGTTTTTATTTCCTTTATTGCCCCCTTCAGGTGTCCTCCCTTCCGCCTTTGTGTGGAGAATATTATTTGAGAGGAGTGGGAAAAACACAGCAGATTTTACTCAATATCCATTCCTGTTCACAGTCCTGAAGTTGAAACTTTATTGCTGGAACAGCACAGCAGGTCAGGCAGCATCTAGGGAACAGGAGATTCGACGTTTCGGGCACAGGCCCTTCTTCAGGAATGAGCAGAGAGTGTTCAGCAGGAGAAGATAATAGGTAGGGAGGAGGGACTTGGAGGAGGGGCGTTGGAAATGTGATAGGTGGAAAGAGGTCAAGGTGAGGGTGATAGGTCGGAGTAGGATGGAGGCGGAGAGGTCAAGAAGAAGACTGCAGGTCAGGAAGGCGGTGCTGGGCTGGAGGGATTCGGCTGAGACAAGGTGGGGGGAGGGGGGATGAAGAAACTGGTGAAGTCCAAGTTCATCCCCTGCGGTTGGAGGGTTCCCAGTCGGAAGATAAGACGCTCCTCCTCCGACTGTCGCGTTGTTGTGGTTTGGCGGTGGATGAGTCCAATGACCTGCATATCCTCGGTGGAGTGGGAGGGGGAGTTGAAATGCTGGGCTACAGGGTGGTTGGGTTGGTTCGTCCGGGTGGCCCAGAGGTGCTCTCTGAATCGCTCCGCAAGTAGGCGGCCTGTCTCCCCAATATAGAGGAGGCCACACCGGCTGCAGCGGATGCAGTAGATGATGTGGGTGGAGGTGCAGGTGAATCTGTGGCGGATATGGAAGTTTCCTTTGGGGCCTTGGAGAGAAGTGAGGGGGGAGGTGTGGGCGCAAGTGTTGCACCTCCTGCGGTTGCAAGGGAAGGTGCCGGGAGTGGAGGTTGGGTCGGTGGGGGGTGTGGATCTGACAAGGGAGTCGCGGAGGGAGTGGTCTCTACGGAAAGCTGATAGGGGAGGGGAGGGAAATATATCCTTGGTGCTGGGGTCTGTTTGGAGGTGGCGGAAGTGACGGCGGATGATGCGCTGTACATGGAGATTGGTGGGGTGGTAGGTGAGGACCAGTGGGGTTCTGTCCTGGTGGCGGTTGGAGGGGCGGGGCTCAAGGGCGGAGGAGCGGGAAGTGGAGGAGATGCGGTGGAGGGCACCGTCGACCACGTCGGGGGGGAAATTGCGGTCCTTGAAGAAGGAGGCCATCTGTGTTGTACGTGTTTTGAACTGGTCCTCCTGGGAGCAGATGCGGCGGAGACGAAGGAATTGGGAGAATGGGATGGCGTTTTTACAGGGGGCAGGATGGGAGGAGGTGTAGTCCAGGTAGCTGTGGGAGTCGGTTGGTTTGTAGTAGATGTCCGTGTTGATTGGTCGCCTGAGATAGAAACAGAAAGGTCTAGGAAGGGGAGGGAGGAGTCCGAGACTGTCCAGGTGAATTTGAGGTCGGGGTGGAAGGTGTTAGTGTAGTGGATGAACTGTTCAACCTCCTCGTGGGAGCACGAGGTAGCGCCGATACAGTCATCAATGTAGCGAAGGAAAAGATGGGGGGTGGGGCCAGTGTAGTTGCGGAAGATGGATTGTTCCACATACCCTACGAAGAGGCAGGCATAGCTGGGGCCCATGCGGGTGCCCATGGCTACTCCTTTTGTTTGGAGAAAGTGGGAGGATTGGAAAGAAAAGTTGTTCAGGGTGAGGACCAGTTCGGTCAGTCGAAGGTGGGTGTCGGTGGAAGGGTACTGGGTGGTACGGCGGGAAAGGAAGAAGCGGAGTGCTTTGAGTCCTTCGTGATGGGGGATGGAGGTGTACAGGGACTGGATGTCCATGGTGAAGATGAGGCGTTGGGGACCGGGGAAGCGGAAATCCTGGAGGAGGTGGAGGGCGTGGGTGGTGTCACGAACGTAGGTGGGGAGTTCTTGGACTAATGGGGACAGGACCGTGTCGAGGTATGCCGAGATGAGTTCGGTTGGGCAGGAGCAGGCTGAGACGATGGGTCGTCCGGGGCAGTCAGGTTTGTGGATTTTGGGCAGGAGGTAGAAACGGGCGGTGCGGGGTTGTGGGACTATGAGGTTGGAGGCGGTGGATGGGAGGTCCCCTGAGGTGATGAGGTTATGGATGGTCTGGGAGATGATGGTTTGGTGGTGGGGGGTGGGGTCATGGTCAAGGGGACGGTAGGAGGAGGTATCTGCGAGCTGGCGTTTGGCCTCAGCGGTGTAAAGGTCAGTGCGCCAAACTACTCCCACGCCTCCCTTGTCAGCTGGCGCCCTGTCAGCTGTCAACACTTGCGCCCACACCTCCCCCCTCACTTCTCTCCAAGGCCCCAAAGGAAACTTCCATATCCGCCACAGATTCACCTGCACCTCCACCCACATCATCTACTGCATCCGCTGCAGCCGGTGTGGCCTCCTCTATATTGGGGAGACAGGCCGCCTACTTGCGGAGCGATTCAGAGAGCACCTCTGGGCCACCCGGACGAACCAACCCAACCACCCTGTAGCCCAGCATTTCAACTCCCCCTCCCACTCCACCGAGGATATGCAGGTCATTGGACTCATCCACCGCCAAACCACAACAACGCGACGGTCGGAGGAGGAGCGTCTTATCTTCCGACTGGGAACCCTCCAACCGCAGGGGATGAACTTGGACTTCACCAGTTTCTTCATCCCCCCTCCCCCCCACCTTGTCTCAGCCGAATCCCTCCAGCCCGGCACCGCCTTCCTGACCTGCAGTCGTCTTCTTGACCTCTCCGCCTCCACCCTACTCCGACCTATCACCCTCACCTTGACCTCTTTCCACCTATCACATTTCCAACGCCCCTCCTCCAAGTCCCTCCTCCCTACCTTTTATCTTCTCCTGCTGAACACTCTCTGCTCATTCCTGAAGAAGGGCCTGTGCCCGAAACGTCGAATCTCCTGTTCCCTGGATGCTGCCTGACCTGCTGTGCTGTTCCAGCAATAAAGTTTCAACTTTGATCTCCAGCATCTGCAGACCTCACTTTCTCCACAGTCCTGAAGCATCACTAAATAATGGCCTGCTGATGCCCAACAGCATTTGCCTTGGAAAGTAGGCCAATTGTATCATGGCCATTGCTGTCCTGACGAGTGAATAATCAACAAGACAGAAAGCCTGATCTGTATGGAATGTAATTAATCCAGTGAGTCATTGATGGGGTCCCTAGTCCAATCTCTGACTTCTCGCTGGCAATTTTTGACAACAAATTTTGTGCATAGATTTGAATATAAATGTTCCAACATCTCGATTTAACAACAGGTTAACTGGTTGAGCCGAGATGATGCAGTATTCCACACACCCTAAGTTCACTTAGGATTGAGTCAGTGCTTGCCTCGTTTTCTTTAGTCAGTATGTGAGGAAAATGACTCTCTGGAAATGTTAAAATTATTTTGTTTAATGCAGAAGGCATCAGGCCTATAGTCATACGAGTACTTGTTTCAATAGCCATAGTCAAACAACTTGTAGAAAACAAAACTATCTGCTAAACATTTAGTAATTTTGTCTCCTTGCACAGTAATTTCTTTTTCTGCTAATAGGTACTGCATCCGCAGTATATTGTTATCGGGTGCACTGTAACAATTCATTTGAACCTGTTTCAGCAACACAGCTAGCTCTCTGCTCCACCTCCGAAAGAGATGGTAACATAATAATTATATCTCCAAGTCACAAACTACCCTGACCTGGAGAAGTAATTGACATTCCCTCAGAATTCCACAGTTCTTAACACTTGAGGAAATATCTTTGTTACATGGCCTGACATTTTTCAAAAACACTGGCCAGAATTATTAGCTTTCCTTCGATGGGGATGTTTGGGGGAAGCTGCAGCAATTGAAATTCAAATGCTGTCTGTCTCGTTTTGCTGAAATGTAATGAACAGGAGCGGTGTGTTTAACTCTTAATGTCACATCTTTATTGTCAGTTTTTAGAGACTTTTGTGCGAGTAATGGGTATTGATGGGTCACAGTCAATTTAACAAACATTTTAAAGTGAGTAGTTAAGATTTCTTTTTGCAAGCCATGGTCATTGTATTGAGTGGTTGTTTTGCTGATAGAAGTAGTGTTTCAGTTGTTATACAAAGGAGAGAAAATATTAAGCAACAGTTTGACTAAGAAAAATATTTGATAGATTTTCTTGGTTGAAATAAATTGCTCATGTTTGTTTTTCCTGTGAGGTTTTTTTTGGTTCAATAGTATTACCCTTGATCCCAATCTGGAATCAGTGGTTCAGTAAAATTTGTACTTGGAACCTCATTAACATGGCCATGGAGAACATCATTGTAAATGGTAGTTCTCTGCCTATGGAAGGAGACACATGCCATCAGTTGAGATAGAAGACTGTGACTGGATTCAGCATTTTCGTCTAACTGCTAAAGAGCTCAACTCTCAGGATAGCAACAACATTTGCATGTTAACCTGTCAGGCCTTACTCAAACATCGGGAAGTTCCATAGTCGGACTTGAGCAAACATGACTCTGGAACAATATTTACATAAGAACAACTATTTTTCTGTTGCTAGGTCTGCAAAATCACATAATTTGACCTTCCAAACTCAAAGGTATGCAAATCAAATTTAAGCAATCTAACCTTGTAAGTTGAAAAGTGTGGCACTGGAAAAGCACAGCAGGTCAGGCAGCATCCAAGGAACAGGAGAGTTGACCTTTCGGGCATAAACCCGACATCATCATCTGCAGTCCTCACTTTCTCCTAACCTTATAAGTTAACTCTTTAAATATTTATATAGTGGCTCAGTGGTTAACACTGCTGCCTCTCAGCGCCAGGGACCCAGGTTCAATTCCAGCCTCAGGTGACTGCCTGTGTGGAGTTTGTACATTTTCCCCGTGTCTGTGTGGGTTTCCTCAGTGTGCTCCGGTTTCCTCCCACACTCCAAAGATGTGCAGGTCAGGTGATTTGGCCATTCTAAATTGCTGGCAGTGTTAGTTGCATTAGTCAGAGGGAAATGGGTTTGGGTGGGTTACTCTTCAGAGGGTCGGTGTGGACTTGTTGGGCTGAAGGGCCTGTTTCCACACTGCAGGGAATCTAATCTAATCAAATCATAGATTCTTGCATCTTTGATGAGGATGCAGCAGTACTTTATTGTGACTTGGACAATTTGAGTGGTTGAGCAAATGCATGGTAGATGAAGTATAATGTGAATAATTGTGATGTTATCCATTTTGTTAGCGAAAACAGGAAGGCAGAATATTATACGAATGGACATCGTTTGGAAAACAGAGAGGCAATGAGACTTGGTGTTCTTGTATAGCAAATTTTGTTTTAATTGGCGCACTCTAAACTGGCAAAAGTTATATACCTGAAATACCAGACGTTTACTATATTATTGCAATGTCCAAGTTGTCAGTTGAGGATGCGAATGAAAAGGCTGTCTGCCAGTAACTTTTATTTAAGGCAAAGTTGCATTATTATTTAAATGATTAATACTGTAAATTATAACAATGTGTATAACTCCTGCATTATGTTTCTATTACTTGTGTGTGTTTTCATATTAATTATGTGGACCTTTTATCAACGGCACACTCTCTGCCCCAAAGATGCCGATTAATAAAAGGCTTGCTGTAACCAGTCGCTGAAAGTAAGCATGCAGGTGCAGCAGATGGTGAAGGTGGCAAATGTTTGCCCTTGCTAGTGAGAGGATTCAGGTACAGCAGCAGAGATATCTTGCTGCAAACAGGGCCTTGGTGAGACCATACCCTGGAGATTTGTGTGCACTTTGGTCTTCTTTTCTTTGGAAGGGTTTTCTGGCTCTGAAGAATGTACAAATTAGGGTTTATTCCACCGATTCCTGAGATGATAGGACTGACATCTGAAGAGAGACTGGATTGTTTAGGACTATATACATTGGGGTTCAGAAGAATGGCGTAGGGGGGTGGGCATCACATTGAAATCTACAAAGTTCTAATAGGAATATACAGGCTAAATGCAGGAAGGATGTTTCCGATAACTGAGAATTCCAGAACCGGGTATCAGTTTAAGGATAAGGAGGGTGTCTGAGAAATTAGCCCAATAAGTTAGAGATCACAAAGCACAGTTCGAAGTGAAATTAGTACAGCTATGGTGGAAGAGAAATTGACTAAGCTGAAACAACACAGAGACAGTCTGTCCAGGTAGCTGAGAATTCTCTTCCTTGAGCTGAGGATGAAGCCAGGTTTTATAGGAATCTTGTACAATGAGGTTAATTAAAAATGGGGAAAGATACAATGTATTTGGAAATTAAGTAATCCAGTTACAATGATGATAATTGAAAAACAGTTATTGGAAGAATGTCCTGATTCTCGATACAATGTAACATCCTGACAGTATTAATGATGGGATCAGGAGATTCAAGCACTCTCTGCAGGTAGGTGAGAATGTCTCTTTTGAAACAAAGTTAAAAATCACACAACACCAGGTTGTAGTCCAACAGGTTTAATTGGAAGCACTAGCTTTCGGAGTGATGCTCCTTCATCAGGTGGTTCTTCTGAAACAGTAAGGTGCTTCCATTGTTACTGTCCTGGGAGTGAGGTCCTTTGGTGCCTCTCTGTCTGACCTGTCCTTTGTGTGGCTTTGGTATTGCTGTGTTTTGAGACTGCCTTTGGGGCTTTGGGACAGCTGTGTTGACCGGATATTGTTGGTGTGTTTTGGGAAGTGTATTCCCTTGTCTGCGAGTGACTATAATTCTGTCTGGTTTCACTTGTCAGTCTGTTTGGTCAGTGCTGAGGCATTCTGGGTGTTTCTGGTATAGTTTGGCCAAGCTTGCTTTCCTATGTTCTGTGTGGGCCTTTATGGGTAGGCCAGGTGGCAGATCTTTTCCCACGGGGGGCCATATATGACCGAGATGAGGAGAAATGTCTTCACCCAGTGAGTGGTGAGCCAGTTGAATTCTCTGCTACAGAAAACGGTTGAGACCAAAACATTGGATGCTTCAGCATGGAAACAGACCCTTCAGTCCTACTCATCCACATCGCCAAGATTTCTGTTAGTCTCGTCCCATTTGGCCCATATCCCTTTAAACCCTTCCTATTCATATACCCATCCAGATGCCTTTTAAATGGTGTAATTGTACCAAACTCCTCCACTTCCTCTGGCATCTCATTCCATCCACATGAAAAAGCTGCACCTTGGGGTCCATTATATTGAATGGCGGAGCAGACTTGATGGCTTTCTCATCCCATTTTTTATAATTGTCTGTGAATGTTTATGTTGCATATGTCAATTGAAGAGTAAAGTTTCAGCGCTAGTGGTTTGAGAGCTGAAACCTTAAAATATGCAATAACTTTCTTTTCAAATTATCCTCAAAATTGCTTTTCATTCAGTTTTGAAAGCCAGAATGGGTTTTATTTCCTTGGTTAACCATCGCACGATTGGTAGTTCATTGTTTCAAGTGCAGCATTACTTCAGATCATGCCAGTTTTGGATAGATAACGCACAGTGTAGTTATGTTATTAATGACGTGACTAACTCTTCAATACTTCACAGGTGAAATTTAATGGTAGCTAGCTGTTAATGAGCTAATAGTGAGATTATTTTTATTATTATGGTTTTCTAGAGTGTGATTATTTAGCTAATTGTTTAAGCCAGATGGAATCTGTTTTACCTTCTCTGGAACATAGTTTAGCCTGGGAACTTGTCTTTCTCTTCCTCACCCAACCATCGTGGCCTGTTCATTTCAGATGATCTGCATAACCTTAACCTTCAAAATGTTCTAGATAGTGATTTAGGGTTTTCTTTGAAGTTGTGAAGTTATCTCCTCATCTTGCTTTAAGTGTTGAACTTGTCTATCACTTGCTAAGTCCATGCCATTTTGTGGACCTGCTTTTTGGCTGGAGAGCAGAAATTTCAATTGACATGAATACGAAGAAGTTCAAAGATTTTCATTTGTTTTTAGTCATGCGGACACTTTTTAAAAAATGCAAAGTTGCTTATTTCCTAAATCATGAATATACATGTATTATTCTTTCAGCACAGACAGCTACTGATAGAATCTTTGTGGTTCCACCATCAGTCATGAGATGGGTCCTGTCATATCTTGCGTGCATTACTTAACCACACTGAATAAGTGACTTTGAGTTCATATTACTCTGTTTTGTGTTGCCTGATTTTAGCTGGGGCAAAATAGGGTAACCAAAATTATCCTCTGTATTCTTAAACTCAGAATGGGAACTATCAACCAGTACACCTGTGGAGCTTACAAGACTAGCTCAGCTCAGATTTGACTGTGGTACCACTGTTTTGGCATACGAGTGAATGTGTGGAAGAGCTGTCAGGTGGTGGTTAGTGGCTGTTGAAATCCAGTTTTTTTTTAATATGGACCTCTTGTCCTGGCTGTTTTTCAGTTTTCCATCATTATTTCTGTAATCTATTCAGTTCACTTTTTCACTTGCCTATGTATTGAAATTAGTTTGGTAGTATAAACAGAATAACTCCAGATGGTGGGCATCTTGCAGTTGGAAATCAATCCATGCTTTTTCTGTGTAAATCCAATATGATTCACTGTAGGTGACTGTTAGATTAGAAATGTGAAGTACCATAGGACACCTGATTAATTGGAGAAACTCAGCAGGTCTGGTTGCATGTGTGGAGAGAAAGAGAATTAACATTTTGAGTCCAATAGGGCTCCAAGAAGAGTATTTTGTTTTTTTGCCTGATTTAATTTGTGTCTGTTACAACTAGTTGTGAATTTTTTTAACCTTTTGGCACACATACCGAAGGATCTTTATGTGACATGAATGATTTGGCTATCTAGATTGGAGTTCTGCGCATTCATTGGTGAGAAGGTCCACTCCTACATGGTCATGTTGTCCAACAGCCCCAGAGAAAATAGCATGTTGTTTCTGGTGAGTTCAACATTCCAGAAAGCATTGAGGCGATGGACCAACAGCCTCCTGTGCTGCATTTCTACAGAATTGCAACCCATGTTTTACTTGCTTGCTTTTTGGGAGTTGGGACTGACTCCTTTTAATTCTTTCTCTTCCTTTTTATTCTCGTATTAATTGCTGACTGCAGTACATTTCTGGTATCATAAGTTCACTGATATGTCACTAAGAGCTGTGCTTTGTTACCTCATTTGGCACTTGGTGCTTTAAACATTGAAAGCTGCCATGCTGCTTGTTTGTGGGAGACCATAACAGCTCTATCCTTACATGATGTCTATGTGAATTTGATAATGTTCTCTTGTTTGATTCTGGAGCTTTGCTGGTTTGCATGGTTCAGCTGTATACTGCGTGAAATACAATCCTGTGATGCTATTTCACAGAGTTGTTGGGAGAGGGGGGGAGCTAAATGATACTGTTGATATTTATCATCATCTATCTTCAGGTAACAGTGACAAAGGTAACCTGGAGGAAACATTCAGCCATTTCCACATGTACATCATGCATCACTTTGGCAATGGATTATTGCAGATGCCACTTTCAATGTGAAATGTAAATAAACATTGAAGTACGGTTAAAAATTATGGTTAAATGTCTGAATTGCAAAAGTTTAGAAAAAGTGGACATTTTTAGACTATTTTTCTTTCTGTACTTCATTGTAGTACCAAGGGGTGAGCTGCACTGTTCACAGTGCTGCCTTTTGAATGAGTCATTAAACCACTGGCTCACATGGCTTCTCAATTGAATGTGAAAGCGCCTGAGTTGCTATTTCCAAGTAGTGTGCAGTCGTGCTGCTTTGTGTCCTGACAGGCATTTAGTCCTCAACCTGACATGACTTAAGTAGATGGTCTGGCCATTGTTATGTTGCTGTTTAAGCAACCTTGTTTTGTTCAAATTGCCTACCATTTTTCCTGCATTACAATAGTACCTGTACAGCACAATGTACTTAGTTAGCTACAAAGTGCACTGGAACATCCTGAAGTTTTGAAGGGGGCTGTTGTAATTGTAAGTTTATTGTTCCTCCAGTTGGTCCAGTAATCTGTGGAAATGAGGAACTTGTTTGTAGCCGGTTTATTGACGTTTTCAGACTGGAATATTCCAGTTTAATAACGGACTTCCTACTCTTGAGAGTGAGGGGAAAGCATTTATTTGGCTCCCAGCCTTGGTGTTTTGTGCACGCTAGTGGAGTTGGAGATGGATTGGAGCAAATATTGTGTTGCGCTTGACTCTTCCTGTTTTCTTGCTGATTGTCCAAGCTTGACATGATTGCTTAATTACAGGGAAGGTGACTTCCTTTCATGAGTGTCACTCAGTTTTTGATTTTCCTGTTTACCATCTTCCAAATAGCTGCATGGCAACTTTTTGCTCCAACTTTTATGAATAGTCGGCAGGTTTTAAATGAAAATTAATTCACAAGTGCAACTACAATTTATGTAAGCAGCAAAGCTACCAAACATCAATCTGCCTTGCAATTTCTTTAAATTTTAGTGTCGCGGTTTAACCTGTACATACTCTACATTATAAGGTGACCGAATGAACCTTTCAAATGGTTCAGACAAGGAATGGAAATGATTTCTTCTTAAAATCATTGGTTTTGCTTGAGAAATGTGATCTGTCTATTGCACAAATTAGTTTCAAATGGTGCAGAAAAGCCTTTCAACTTGACCTTTTTTTTTGTAGTGTGCTGCAGATAACATTTTATAAATTCTTGCACATTGTGTTCTTGTTAGTGTTTTTCAAAACTTTTCATGCCTCTCACATTCATGCTCACTCTCTCCTTTTCCTCTCTCGCCAATCCCACAGAAAACGTTGTTTGCGTTGTCAGTGAGTTATTTGAACATTTGTTTTTGTTGACCATAGGACATGTGGTGCATTGTTGGTTCTCTAGTGAGATGCGCTCCACAGGCTTGATAATTGCTTTTTAACAACTGAACCGGTCAAAATTTCATGCCATGTTAGATGTTGCATGTTTGCATACAGTGAGACGCTTTTCAGTGTTGAGGTGCTGGTCAGTGCCAACAACCACTGAAGATGGTACTGATGCTCGACTGCAACAGAATGCAAGTATTTGATGATGGCGCCCAGATTTTCTGGCAAAGTTAGAGTTGTTGGTCCATTGTATGATAGATTTAATGTTGCACACAATTAACCTTGGGCGACTCTTAGGTTAATTCTGGCCTCTTAAGGTTGGAAATGCTAAAAATATAACATTTGACACAGTTCTTTTTGATAAGGCACACTCCTAAAAATAGGTAAAAACAATGAATGCAGATGCTGGAAACCAGAGTCTAGATTAGAGTGGTGCTGGGAAAGCACAGCAGGTCGGGCAGCATCCGAGGGGCAGGAAAATCGACATTTCGGTCAAAAGCCCTTCATCAGGAATAGGGTGCCCAAAATGTCGATTTTCCTGCTCTTCGGATACTGCCCGACCTGCTGTGCTTTTCCAGCATCACTCTAATCTCCACTCTGAAAAGTGTCCAGTTTTCATTTTAATTGACTTTAGCTATTTCAACTCTTGGCATGTTCAGATTTCTGTCAGCAAACCCTTATCCCACATAGAATGATACAGCACAAAAAGCAGACCATTTAGCCCATCAACACTATATCAACTCTTTGATCGTGCTTTCCAGTTAAATTCTACTCCTGTGCTTGCCACCAGATTTCTACTTTTCAAATATGCATCCAGCCTGCTTTCAAAGGTTATGCCCCCTGCTTTTGCAGGCAATCCATTTCAGGTCATTGTAGTTCTCTGCTTAAAACTTTTCCTGCCCTCTCCTTTTGTTTTTAGCAATTACCTTTAAAGATTTATATCCTCTGTTCACTGCCCTGACCACTAAAAATAAACTGTTTGGTCACCCCAGCTGAAAAACCATCAGAAATTTACAGATTTGATGAATGCTGATCATTCAGGTCAGACTGAGTCAGTTTCCTACCAAGAGAAATCCATTTCAACAGGTTGAGTTTGTTTATGGTCAGTCTATGTAACAAGTTATGTTTAAAGTTAATGCACACTTTTCAGAAACAAAAGCCTTCTAGGTGAGCTGCTCAATGAAATTCCCAACTATATCCCCCAAAGAGGGCAAGAGACCTTGTGCCTCTCTTTCAAAGAAAAGCAGGGCTGTTTCATCAATTTTAACTTGACTAAGATTCATACTCCAACCACCATCACTAAAGCAGATTATCGCAGCATCATTGCATTGCTGTTAATGGGACCTTGCTGCACTCAAATAGATATATTACACACATGGCTAAACGTCAGAAGGTCTTAATTGGATATAATGTGCTTTGGGTGTCCTGAGATTATGAAAGGCACAATACAATTTCAAATCTATCTTTGCACCCATCACAACCTCTGGATCCAGCCTACCCTATAACATGCACATCACTACTTTGTTTTTGTATATGGTTGGATAATAATAAGAAAGGTAACCTGTTTGGAGTCTGAGGCAGCTAATGCAAATTAAATCCTGTTGGACTATACGGATGTATAGAGTGGGGTAACGGCTGTCTGCCTGTGTCTCTAAGCTATTGATGTATTCTGGGACCACATTCTGTATAATCAGTCTTGATCCTTTTATGAGATGAAAGGATCTTGCGGTCTGTCTAATCGAAATTCACGTTTAATCTGATATGTGTGTTTAAATACATTTGACATCAGAACCTTATTCAAGCTATGCTACTTCGAAGCTCCTTTGACTAAACCACAAATAATGTAATAAAAGGATGTATGTTTGAAAATCCTACTGCTTTCCTTCCTTTCTAAAGTTTTTTTGCAGTTGGTTTGAATGCCACAAGGGTGATGATGAAATAAGTTGTTTGATATTTCAGCGCAGTAAAATATTCATTGTCTCCCCTTCAGGTTTGAGTTTAGTTTCTTGAATTTCATTCATTATTCAAACAGATACAAAGAGCTGTTGTTTTTTTAAAAAAAGTAAGAGATAATGTATCGTAGCATGAAGTGATTGTTGGCAACTGCTTATTTCAGGTTTCTTTTTTCTACACTGGTAACTGGTACCAGTGTAGCTGGTACATATTTGAGAAGACCGTTCCAACTTAGTTTTATTCTTAACTTTATTGATGTTGTCCATGGCTGCCCAAACCTAATTGCCCTTGAACTGATTGGCGCGCTCACTCATTTCAGAGGCCATTAAGAGCCAGCCACATTGCTGTGGGTCTGGCATTGCATGTAAGGTAAGACAACAGATTTTCTCCCCTGTAGAAATCAGGTTGTTTTTTTTAGTATATGAAAACTGTGTGTTTCATGGTTGCCATTAGTTTTAATTTCCAGATTTTAATTGAATTTCAACCCATGTGCACAGACCTCTGGATTGCACCACATTGTACAAAATGTGGAAGAATGGGATTGTGGGAGATATAGCAGTTTGGATCAGTAATTGGCTTGCTGAAAGAAGACCGAGGAAGAGGGTGGTGGTTGATGGGAAATGTTCATCCTAGAGTCCAGTTACCAGTGGTGTACTGCAAGGGTTGGTGTTGGGTCCACTGCTGTTCATAATTTTTATAAACGACCTGGATGAGGGCATAGAAGGGTGGGTTAGTAAATTTGCAGATGACACTAAGGTCAGTGGAGTTGTGGATAGTGACGAAGGATGTTGTAGGTTACAGAGAGACATAGATAAGCTGCAGAACTGACAAATGGAGTTTAATGAGGACAAGTGTGAGGTGATTCACTTTGGTTGGAGTAACTGGAATGCAAAGTACTGGGCTAATGGTAAGATTCTTGGTAGTGTAGATGAGCAGAGAGATCTCTGTGTCCATGTACACAGATCCTTGAAAATTGCCACCCAGGTTGACGGGGTTGTTCAGAAGGCATACAGTGTTTTAGCTTTTATTAAGAGAGGGATCGAGTTCCAGAACCATGAGGTTATGCTCCAACTGTACAAAACTCTGGTGCGGCCGCACTTGGAGTATTGTGTACAGTTCTGGTCACCGCATTATAAGAAGGATGTGGAAGCTTTGGAAAGGGTGCAGAGGGGAATTGCTAGTATGTTGCCTGGTATGGAGGGAAAGTCTTACGAGGAAAGGTGAGGGACTTGAGGCTGTTTTCGTTAGGGAGAAGAAGGTTGAGAGATTTAATAGAGACAAATAAGACAATTAGAGGGTTAGATAGGGTGGACAGGGAGAGCCTTTTTCCAAGTATGGTGACGGCAAGCACAAGGGGGCATAGCTTTAAATTGAGGGGTGATAGATATAGGACAGATGTCAGAGGTAGTTTCTTTACACAGAGAGTAGTAAGGGTATGGAATGCTTTGCCTGCAACGGTAGCAGTTCCGCCAACTTTAAGTACATTTAAGTCGTCACTGGACAAGCATATGGACGTACATGGAATAGTGTAGGTTAGATGGGCTTCAGATTGGTATGACTGGTTGGCGCAATATCGAGGGCCAAAGGGTCTGTACAGTGCTGTAATGTTCTATGTATGTTCTATCTCTTCCACGTCTGCAACGTTTATAAAGAAATGGTCTGTGCACCTTTTTGAAAGTCTTCCTTTCCATTATCCAACTAATGCAAAATCTTTTCCACCCATTTTGTTTTGCTGTATGTAGACATTGCAATTTAAAAACCACATCCTGGCAGACAGCAATTTGCTAAGTTAAGGTTTCCAGTCATAATGCAATTTCTCTTGATGAGCAAATCTTGCCAGTATTAGAAGAAGAAAAGTAAATGATCCCAGACTAACTTTCCTCATTTGGAAGAAAATACTACAATTATTTTGTAGTATACCAGAGACAGCTTTTCCATGCTTGTGTTTCACATTTTTACACTTCCCATAATGAAAGGTACTTGGAGTTGGAAAGTGAACGTGCTCAATTTTTAATTGGGGACTATTTCTCATTGCTTTCTTGTGCCCTTGTATTCCTGTTACGCAAGACAATTTTTCTGATCCCCCTATCATGATCTCCCTTCAGCAGTGTTTTTTCTTGTCTCCTCTAACCACTGCAATGCATCACTCTGAAGTTCTTTTGTTCAGGAGTCCTTGGTCAATCCAAAATGAATGATTTATTTTCTTTGCTTCTCCGACCATATTTCATGTGAACTTTGTCCCTTCTTTGTCTCCCCTGAAGATATTGATTCCTTATTGGAGCTCCCTTGAGTGAAGCTATGAGGTGTATCATAATTACAGGAAATATCATCTTGCATGCAATTTCATCTAGCGATCACTAGTGGGAACATTGGCTAATCCTACCAACCTTTTGTCAATCTATAAATGCTGAAGTCCCACTCATACTACCTTGACTGCATGTGATTTTGAAACAATATGAACTTGGGAATTGATCTTGAGATTACTTTGCTGTCCCTGATTCAGTCACTCATCTGAACCAGTGACTGTATGGATGAGGATTTTTTTTTTAAAACTTGCTTTTTGTCGCAGCTTCACGAGTCCCAGCAGGCAATCTCGACAATATGGGAGTGATTGCACGGGAAGCTGGGGGTAAAGATGGCCATTTTGTTGGTGCAATTGGTTTCATAAGTGACACTAGATTGATTTGGGCTTCGTACAAGGGAATAAAACATTTGAAATTGTTGTAAAGAAGAGTCATATTGGACTCAGCGTTAACTGTTTCTCTCTCGCATTTCTCATGTATTTTCTGCATTATTTTGGCACCCTACAGCGTTTAACCTTTTATTTGAAGTTGTTTAGATGCAACAGTTTTTATGGAGGTGTTAAACAAATGAAAAACAATATATTCATTTACATACGATACATCAGAAAGCTGTGAAAATAAAGAGCTAGTCGTAGCTATTCTTTCTTTAGGCATAGTAATTGTGTATTTTGATTTTGTTCCCTGCTAGAATTGATGTGCAGTTGTTGAGATGAAATTCTGCATAGCGTAATTCAAGATCTTGGCTGCACTGTGATTTAAAACCTGTGTAAGTCCATTATTCCTAAGCTGTCGTGATTCGACAGTGAAACCTGGAGCCATATGAACAAGCCTAACATGTATAGCTGCAGTTTTGGATAGTTATCTTTTGAAATAAAAGCCATGTACTTTTGGGAGGAATCTCAGTTTTGCATCAGGTCACATTCTGAAAATAGTATGTGACCTAACATTCCGCTCTGTGTAAAGTGGAAATAAATCTACCCAGTTTTCAAGGGAGTAATGTTCCTTGAACACTAATGGCACTTGAAACCACTGGCTGGTAACAGTTGTTTTAAGTTAAAAGCAAACTGTGATTGTTCTCATAACCTTCAAGCATTCTGTTCTAAATCCCTTAGAGTATGATTGTTTTCTGTCTCATGTTCCATGTAGAAGATTAGTATTTCCTTTTTTGTATGCGTTTGTTTTAAAAATGAAAATTTCTACAAATTCCTTGATTTGTCATGAAATAAAACATCGACTATAGTACTTTACCTCTGCAGCAGTGTTGCCTCTACACTTTCGAGGAGCTATGAACCTGCACTCCAAGGTCTCTTTGTGGGGAGTCAGAACTAGAGGACATAGGTTTTGGGTGAGAGGGGAAAGATGTACAAGGGACATGAGGGGCAACATTTTCACGCAATGGGTGGTACGTGTGTGGAATGAACTGCCAGAGGAAGTGGTGGAGGCTGGTACAATTGCAACATTTAAGAGGCATTTGGATGGGTATATGAATAGGAAGAGTTTAGAGGGATATGGTGCGGGTGCTGGCGGGTGGGACAAGATTGGGTTGGGATATCTGGTCGGCATGGGCGGGTTGGACCGAAGGGTCTGTTTCCGTACAGTACATCTCTAAGACTCTACAAAACATCCTTGATAAAACCGTAAGACATAGGAGCAGGAATTAGGCCATTCAGGCCATCGAGTATGCTCCACGATTCATTCATGGCTGATAAGTTTCTCGGCCCCATTCTCCCTGTAAGCCTTGATCTCCTTGATACACTGGAACCTATCTATCTCAGTCATGGATTAGAGTGGTGCTGAAAATGTACAGCAGATCAGACAGCATCCAAGGAGCAGGAAAATCGACATTTCTGGCAAACGCCCTTCATCAGGAAGGGCTTCCTGATGAAAGGCTTTTCCCTGAAACATCAATTTTGCTGCTCCTCGGATGCTGCCTGACCTACTGTACTTTTTCAGCACCACTCTTATCAGAACCCTATCTCAGTCATAGATCTATTCTTTAATTCTCTAATGGAGTGCATCCTGTTAATTGCTCCATTTGGAAAACCAGGGCAGAATGATGGGCTAAATGACCTCCTGTGCTGTAACCATTCTGTGATTCAAAAGCAAAAGTAATCTGCATCGCACTGAGATACCATGCAGGTAGTGCAGGCATCAATACTAGTACCAATCTATCTTGTTTGCTTAACATTGATTTAGAAACAAAGAATGGTGTATCTTTATACATCCAGCTTCTGCCGATGTGGAGTAAAGTTCTTTTGTTAATATCTTTGTGTTTGTAAAGTGAATATCATCAGCATGCAGCACTTCAATCATGTCTGCTCATTATTTGAGCCAGAAGAATATTTTACTGGAACAGTTTGCCTTTTATCAGAAGATTCCATCTTTTCAGTGTCCTGGTTCCATCATATTTTCCATTCCCCTTCCCACCAAATAAAAATCCTGTTATCCAGCTAAGAATTTGTAGTGGATGAACAAAATGAGCACTAAGTTGCATTGCACTGGGTAGCACAGATGTACAATCCATCTCAAAAAAACAAACCTTGTGTTGAGCATGCATTGACTATTGGTTTCCATTGCTGTCAACTGACTTGCTTGTGACAAATATTAGTTGATGACAGTGTTGGGCTCCATTCCAGTGCCTGTCAAGGTCATTAAGCTCACTGACACAATCTGGGATCAGGCGTTAAGATACTGGAAGTCGGCCAATATCAGTGGAAGTGTAGTGTATAAATTGTTGGTGTCAGCAGGAAAATGATGAGAGCAAGAGAGAGAACTGAGGATTTTAAATAAAGTCCTTGTTTCTGATTCATGATTGAAAAGTTTAGGATCAAATTTGTTGTTTCTGGATCACTTGTCCAATGTTGTAATCTCAGCACGCTTTTGGATTCTTCTTTTCCTTTGTGGCTCTGGTGTTATCCTGTTGTATTGCACTTGCACCTTTCACCTCTCACCAGACAACAATCCAGCTCATTTAAGGAGGGAGGCAGCATTGTGGTAATATCGCTGGACTTGTAATTCAGAAACCTGGGCAAATGCCCAAGAGATGTGGGCTCAGATCTAACCATGGCAGCTAGTTGAATTTGAATTCACTGAATCGTGCTGAAATATAAAAGTAGCATCTGTACTAGGAGTGCTGTCTGTATCTCTGCTTTCCATATTACAAGAAAAAGTACCAAAGCACTGGAGGAAGAGCATTAAGTATCTGCAAAGATGTTCCTGGAACTGAGGATGCAACTATCAGGAAAACTGAAGTAGGTTGGAAGCTCCATTCTCAGTTGAGAGGGGGTGGGATGAACTAGGAGAGCAAAGGCTATAATGAGACCTGCTAAGATGTTTTTAAAGTTGAGAAAGAACTTGACAGAATCGATTTGGGAAAATTGCTTCTAGTTCTGGGCTGACCCCAACATGGCATTTAAATGTACGGTAGCCATATGTGAGTAGATCAAATAAATGATTTAGGAGGAATTTCCTTCCCAAGTTAGTGACGAATGCAATTTGCACCAAGTGGTGTGGTTGTAGCAGATGTATAAATAAGGGGGGGAAGGGGCAAAGTGGGGAGGAGTTTTGTAAGGAGTAGGAACACCATTAACCAGTTGGCCTGAATGGCCTTCATTTTATGCTGTCGATTCTTGATAAAACTTTGGCACAGCAAGTCTTAAGTTTCTGTAAAAAAGCAGAAAATACTGGAGAAGCTCAGCAGGTCTGGAAGTGTATGTGGAGAGGCAGAGAGATGACAATTAGCTTTCCAAGTCACCCAAAAAAGACTTTTCTTTGGATCAGGGTTGCTTTTTAAAAAATTATCATCACTTTCATTTCAACTCCTAAATCTGCTGTATAGAGAAACAAGATAATTACCAGAGGATACGGTTGCAATTGAATCATATGATAGTAAGCAAAGGTCTTGTTTCCCATGACCAGTTCCAAAACATTACTCTTGGTTGTATTGTTAATCTTGATATTAAGTTCTAAATGGATTAATTTGTGGGCACTATCAACTCTGCAATATTCAGCCTTGCTTGTTGGAAAGAACCAGTTGGTTCCATAAGTTGTGTTTAATCTTATTTCCATTGAAAGTTTGTCTTTATTTTCTGCATTTTGTTTAAACCACTTTGGAAACCACAATCGTCTTAGTTCCCCTTATTGTCCGGCACAAATATTCCCTGAGGGACCACTGTCACATTTTTGTAAGGCAAAAAAACAATTTTGCTCTCAGTACTTCAGACTATATTTTTGTGCATATTTTTATATATTTTTTAAAAAGAGTAATAGTCTGGGACTGTTTTCCCTGGAGCATCAGAGGCTGAGGGGTGACCTTATAGAGATTTATAAAATCATGAGGCGCATGGATAGGATAAATAGACGAGATCTTTTCCCTGGGGTGAGGGAGTCCAGAACTAGAGGGCATAGGTTCAGGGTGAGAGGGAAAAAATATGAAAGGGACCGAAGGGGCAACATTTTCACGCACAGGATGATGTGTGTATGGAATGAGCTGCCAGAGGAAGTGGTGGAGGCTGGTACAATTACAACATTTAAAAGGCATCTGGATGGACTGTTTCCAAGCTGTATATCTCAAGGACTCTAGATTATTTGGATAAGCCCAGAAATATAATCTACCAGAACTGGAAGTAACAAATCAACTGCTGTACCTCAGACAGTGATAGTTTGATGTTGAATTATGCTAACCAGTGTGTTTCAGAGCTGTCGTCTCATTGCTGTAGCCTTGCTGTGTGCAAACTGGCCCCTTGCATTTGTCTGCAAACCAGAAGTGCCTGCACTTCAGAAACTGTTTATAAAGTACTTATCACATCCTGAGGATGTGAAAGACTCTGTTCAGATGTATTAGTTATACATCCAGCTTGCAGATGCCACAACAGCAGTTGAGAACAAGCCCTGTGACCACTCATGGGCTAAATTAACCTTTTCAGTTTTCAGTTTACTCCCATGCCATTATTACAATTCTGAAAGAACTCTTGAGTGTGCTTTTATTTTCCTCTCCACTTTTAAAAATACTTCTGCCACATTTCACAGCTGTTTGGTGTAGCCTCCAGAATAGCTATCTAGAGACAGAAGTTTCAGTGAATTGGCTGCAGACAGTTCATGACCTGGACGGAGAGAGATAGCAAGATGAGCATAGTTCTGGGGGTGCCATGTTAGTCTTGGTGCTGGTGTGGGGTGAAGATTGTGTTGGAGAAACTTGAAATTTCATTCACTGTTTCTGTGGGTCATGATCCCCAGTTTGTGAACCACTCCTTTACAATATTATCTAAATTATTGTCGGTTTTAAGCAGCTGTGTCACTATCACCCCATTACCCCGCCCCATCCCAAACCCCGATTACCTCACCTTGAATGTTTATTTGCAAAACATCAAAAAAAAGGGGCAGTAGAGGCTTTTAAGTGATTGGTCTGAACTCTGCAAGGTAGAGCATCACTTGAGTCACCTGTCTGGCTGCCTATACTTTTTCATATCACCAAGCCAACTTGAACAATATCTTCTAAACCCATGATTGTTACCATCTAGAAAAACAAGAGCAGTAGATTCAACTTTCCCTCCCAACCACTAATTATCTTGACTTGAAACTATATCCTTTCACTGCTGCTGGCTCAAGATCACAATTGTTACGGTGCAGGAGGCTATTTAGCCCACTGTAGCTGCACTATCGCTGAGAATTTTAAGTTGGTGTCAACTTCTTGCCTTTTCCCTGTAGCTGTGCACATAGTTTCTTTTTCAATAATAGTCCAATGTCATCTTGAATGCCTCAATTGAACTTGTCTTCACCAACTTCCAAATAGTGCATTCCAGACCCAAACTGCTCTGTACATAATAAAGGTTTCTGTCACTATAGGAGAAAGTGAGGACTGCAGATGCTGGAGATCTGAAAATGTGTTGCTGGAAAAGCGCAGCTGGTCAGGCAGCTTCCAAGGACCAGGAGAATCGACGTTTCGGGCATGAGCCCTGCTTCGTTTCTGTCACTATACACCTCTTTTGCAAAACAATTTAGACTGCACTGCACTATCTGGTTTACGAGCAAGTGTAGTTGCTCCCTGTGTATTCTGTTTAGATCATTTGTGACTTTGAAAACTTTTATCTCACCTCCTTTTAGTTTTCTCTCTGAGGAAACAGTCCCAACTTTTTCTTCATAAAAAGTGTCTCATCTTTTGATCATTCTCATAAAACTCTTGTATACTCTCCAATGCATTTGCATTCCTCCAGCTAAGGTCTAACTAGTGTCTTATATTAGTTCTTCATAACTTCCCTGCTGTTGTATTCTGTGTCCCTTTTAATGAGACCTACATAAGACCATAAGACATAGGAGCGGAAGTAAGGCCATTCGGCCCATCGAGTCCACTCCGCCATTCAATCATGGCTGATGGGCATTTCAACTCCACTTACCCGCATTCTCCCCGTAGCCCTTAATTCCTTGTGACATCAAGAATTTATCAATTTCTGCCTTGAAGACATTTAACATCCCAGCCTCCACTGCACTCTGTGACAATGAATTCCACAGGCCCACCACTCTCTGACTGAAGAAATGTCTCCGCATCTCTGTTCTGAATTTACCCCCTCTAATTCTAAGGCTGTGTCCACGGGTCCTAGTCTCCTCGCCTAACGGAAACAATTTCCTAGCGTCCACCCTCTCCAAGCCATGTACTATCTAGTAAGTTTCTATTAGATCTCCCCTTAATCTTCTAAACTCCAATGAACACAATCCCAGGATCCTCAGCCGTTCCTCATATGTTAGACCTACCATTCCAGGGATCATCCGTGTGAATCTCCGCTGGACACGCTCCAGTGCCAGTATGTCCTTCCTGAGGTGTGGGGACCAAAACTGGACACAGTACTCCAAATGGGGCCTAACCAGAGCTTTATAAAGCCTCAGTAGCACAACGGTGCTTTTATATTCCAACCCTCTTGAGATAATTGACAACATTGCATTCGCTTTCTTAATCACTGACTCAACCTGCATGTTTACCTTTAGAGAATCCTCGACTAGCACTCCCAGACCCCTCTGTACTTTGGCTTTACGAATTTTCTCACCGTTTAGAAAGTAGTCCATGCTTCTATTCTTTTTTCCAAAGTGCAAGACCTCACATTTGCTCACATTGAATTCCATCAGCCATTTCCTGGACCACTCCTCCAAACTGTATAGATCCTTCTGCAGCCTCTCCACTTCCTCAGTACTACCTGCCTGTCCACCTAACTTTGTATCATCGGCAAACTTCGCTAGAATGCCCCCAGTTTCTTCATCCAGATCATTAATATATAATGTGAACAGCTGCGGCCCCAACACTGAACCCTGCGGGACACTGCTTGTCACCGGCTGCCATTCCGAAAATGAACCTTTTATCCCAACTCTCTGCCTTCTGTCAGACAGCCAATCCTCAATCCATACCAGTAGCTCACCTCGAACACCATGGGCCCTCACCTTTCTCAGCAGCCTCCCATGTGTCACCTTATCAAAGGCCTTTTGGAAGTCTAGATAGACCACATCCACTGGGTTTCCCCGGTCTAATCTACTTGTCACCTCTTCAAAGAACTCCAACAGGTTTGTCAGGCATGACCTCCCCTTACTAAATCCATGTTGACTTGTTCTAATCCGACCCTGCTCTTCCAAGAATTTAGAAACCTCATCCTTAATGATGGATTCTCGAATTTTACCAACAACTGAGATTAGGCTAATTGGCCTATAATTTTCCATCTTTTGCCTTGATCCTTTCTTGAGCAAGGGGGTTACAACAGCGATCTTCCAATCATCTGGGATTTTCCCTGACTCCAGTGACTTCTGAAAGATCTCAACCAACGCCTCCGTTATTTCCTCAGCCACCTCCCTCAGAACTCTAGGATGTAACCCATCAGGGCCAGGAGATTTATCAATTTTAAGACCTTTTAGCTTTTCTAGCACTTTCTCTTTTGTAATGGCAACCATACTCAACTCAGCCCCCTGACTCCCTTTAATTGTTGTGATATTACTCATGTCTTCCACTGTGAAGACTGATGCAAAGTACTTATTGAGTTCTCCTGCTATTTCCTTATCTCCCATCACTAGGCTTCCAGCATCAGTTTGAAGTGGCCCAATGTCTACTCTTGCCTGTCGTTTGTTTCTTATGTACTGAAATAAACTTTTACTATAATTTGTAATGTTACTGGCTAGCCTACCTTCATATTTGATCCTCTCCTTCCTTATTTCTCTCTTTGTTATCCTCGGTTTGTTTTTGTAGCCTTCCCAATCTTCTGATTTCCCAGTGCTCTTGGCCACCTTATAGGCTCTCTCTTTTTCTTTGATACATTTCCTGACTTCCTTTGTCAGCCATGGCTGTCTAATCCCTCCCCGGATAATCTTTCTCTTCTTGGGGATGAACCTCTGTACAGTGTCCTCAATTTTACCCACAAACTCCTGCCATTTTTGCTCTACTGTCTTCCCTGCTAGGCTCTGCTTCCAGTCTATTTTCGTCAGTTCCTCTCTCATGCCCTCATAATTACCTTTATTTAACTGTAACACCATTACATTTGATTTTGCCTTCTCTTTTTCAAACTGCAGACTGAACTCTACGATATTATGATCGCTGCTTCCTAAGTGTTCCCTTACTTTAAGATTTTTTATAAAGTCTGGTTCATTACATAGCACTAGGTCCAGAATAGCCTGCTCCCTTGTGGGCTCCATGACAAGCTGTTCCAAAAAGCCATCCTGTAAGCATTCCATGAATTCCCTTTCTTTGGATCCACTGGCAACATTATTTACCCAGTCCACCTGCATATTGAAGTCTCCCATGATCACTGTGACCTTGCCTTTCTGACATGCCTTCTCTATTTCCTGGTACATGTTGCACCCCTGGTCCTGACCACTGTTAGGAGGTCTGTACATAATTCCTACTATGGTTTTTTTTGCCTTTACAATACTGTTGTAATACTGCTTTATTAAGCACTTCTCTCTACTTGCCTACCTTTAATGAATTATGCAAAAATGCACCCAGTTCTTCTGAAGTAGTACTCTTTATCAAAGTTTGTGTAAAGATTTGTAGCCCAGTGCTGGTTGTTGTGGTTGTGGGTATGCTTGCTGAGGTGGGAAGTTGGTTTGCAGACATTACATCCCCTGTCTAGGTGACATCTTCAGGGCTTTGGAATCTCCTGTGAAGCGCTGCTGTACTGTGTCTTGTGGAATTTATTTGGTTCAATTCCTGCTGCTTCCAGTTGCCAGTAGCTGGACAAAAGACTCTATACCCATCACGTGCAAAACTAACGTGATTCACAAGATTCCACCAAAGACTGCACCAAACACTATATAGGGCCAACAGGCAGACAACTAATAATCCACATTCACAAGCACCAACTAGCCACTAAACACCATGACTAGCCCTCCCTAGTAGCCATACACACAGATTCAACTGGGACAACACAATGGTCATAGGACAAGCCAAACAGAGGACAGCCAGAGAATACCAGCCACTACAATGAACAGCTGGAACTGGCAAACAGTTGATTATTCTTATTCTGGATTGACTAATGTAATTTTCCACCATTAGTGTAAACTTTGATACAATGATCACTGTTCTAAATGTTTCCTCACTGTCACTTGACTAACTTGGCCCACTGCTTTCTGAAGAACCAAGTCTCGCAGTGCCTCCTTTCTTGTTGGGCTGGACATATCCTGCTGTGGGAAATTTTCCTGAATACAATCCAGGAGCACTTGCCCCATGCTATCCCTTTCACTACCACTTTCCCACTTGATATTCGGG
This sequence comes from Chiloscyllium plagiosum, assembly GCF_037043375.1. Classification (NCBI taxonomy): domain Eukaryota; kingdom Metazoa; phylum Chordata; class Chondrichthyes; order Orectolobiformes; family Hemiscylliidae; genus Chiloscyllium; species Chiloscyllium plagiosum. The sequence goes on along the minus strand of NW_028270159.1, from coordinate 9,211,896 downwards.
TAATTTAAATGTCCCATTATAGCCACTGTATGATGTTTGCACCTCTCTGTAATTTCATTGTAGATTTATTCCTGAATCTTTCCTGCTAGTCAGTGATCCACAGATAACCAAGCACTGTAATTGCACTCTTGTTCCTTGTCTCTAGTCAAATTGGATTTTGTCCTTGAAGCTTCTGGAATATCCTTTTTTCCCAGCACAGCTTTCATTACCCCAAATGATACTATTTGTTTTATTTCCTTTCCTATTGTTTTTGAATATCTTTTAACCAGGAATAATTAACACCCAGATCTGCCCTCCCTTAAGTCAGATCTACATTACCGCCACAATATCATCATCCCACATAGCAATCTGTGTCTGTAATGCCCCGGTCATCTTAATCGTACTCTGTGCATTCACATTTTTGCAGTATAACCCTGACTTTAAGCTTCATTACTTTCTCCTTACTCTGACTTCATCTTTTAATAAATAGTCTGTAATTTAGTGCTATCTGCCTCTCCTAGCATTTCGAGCATCCTGGTATTACTTTTGAGCATCCTGGTTTTCTGGTTTCTTCCTGGTTCTCAAACTCCTACTGTGTTAATTTAAACTCTTCCCAAAAAGCCTGGAAACCCCTCCATCAGTGTTGTTGGTGGAGCTGCACCAAATTGACTGCAACAGTTCAAGAAAGCATTTACCTATCAGCTTCTCCAGGGCAATTGAGAATGGGACATAAATGCTGGCGTAGACTGCAATACTCATATCCCAGAGTGACCTTTTTTAAAAAAAATGCTGCCTCATCAATTTACTGTGACACTGCAATGCTTTGCAAGTTGTAGGAAACCAACATTTCTGTCAGCCAGGACCAAAGGCAGAATCCTTTGGATTCGTGCACTTAATCTTTGACCTTGCTGAAGCTTGGAAAGCCCAATTGTGTTCACCAAACTGCATCTCTACAAACCATAACAGATATGGATGCTGAGTGCATAAGAATAAACTTTAAGCAGCCTGATGTGTGATAGTGGGCACCCAGAACCATTATGAAACATATAATGACTTAATGCTGGATTTCCAATTGTGAAGAAAGCATCAGTGTGATATACTTTGTTACTCCCAATGCAACTAATTGGTTTGGCCAATTGTATGGTAAAGTTATGATTGTAGTTCTACACCAATATCAGCCATTTGATTTTGGGCCTGTAATTGGATCTGGAGCATCCAATGCTTGGAATTAGTGGTTGGAGATTAAGGCTTCTTTGTTCACCAGAGCCCCACGACAAAGTAAAATTGTTCTAAATTACTGAATTTGAAGTTTTATTTCGTGTGGCCTAATCGAGGAGGTGGGATGAGGAAGTAAGAGTTCTTTAGACAAACTTGTGCATTCTTCCTAAGGTCACCAGTTTTAGTCTCCATTGCCTTATTTCCTGCTTTTGTCACCATAGATTTTGTATAACTTTGAAAATTAAGCGTTCAAGTTTAGCGCAGGAATTTGATCTCGATTGCATCCTTAATCTTTTCCTCTGATTTGACTTTTTCTTTTAGAAGATGGTTTTCCCGTTTGTTCGTGTGGTGTATTTAAGTTTTGCCCCAGTTCATGGATGATTGCTAAGAATGGTGAATTGGTTAAGGGATCTATTATCATAGTGAACCGACCTCTGGTCTCAGTTGAAGTTCTTCTGTGTTATTTAGCAATTAAGAAATGGGAACTTGGATATTTTTGTTTCCTCTGTCTCCATATCCAAAGGACGGCTTGACTTTTGTCGCCCCTATGCTGTAAACCACAGCAAGATTAGCTAGGTTAGGGCAGACTAGAGATGAGAGACTTTTCTGAATTGTAAGAATGATGTGATGCACTTGCCCTCGCTGACATTGTTAAAACAATTGAACCCAACATGCAAGGTGATCAAGCCCTTTTTTTTAAAAATAGCACAACCTATATTGCTTCTGCAAATTTTTTTGAAAATTTGACCTTTTCGATGTGCAAAGTCATCAGCATGTCTGTGGACTGATTACATTTTTGGCTGCTTTCCATTCCTACTTTTCAACCTCTGTAAAAGTGCTGCATAGCTCAAGGGCTCCTCACCTTGAGGAAAATAAATTTTGTATTTGGGAGCATGTGTTCAGTTAGTAATAAAAACGTTTTTGCCAAATAAGTAAGTTTGAATGGAAGGTGTATTTAGTGTTTCAGAATTTTCAAAATAATTTATCTTACAGTACATTAGTTTTGAATTCTTCTTGCATGAAACATGCAATAAAATAAATGTTGATACCACAGTGATTCCAGAGTACAGGAGCTATGTGTTAAGCTTGACTTTGAAAAGAACAGCTCCCTTAATTCTAATCTTCAGAAGTGTTTGGCTGGGACTAGTCCAATCTCAGTAGATGGCATTCCTTGCAACTAGTAAGCAACAGATTGTTTATGGTCTCAAGGTGTTCCCATAAAATATCTGTGAATAACAGCCAGTCATGAAACTGACTAGTGTTTATTGTTTTGTAAAATTGAAACTTATTTTGAAAACTTTTAGTGTTAGTACTTTGGATAATATTTAAAATTCTAAGGCTATATTTTGTTAAAGAATGAGTCTTGTGCTGAGAGCCAAGAGTATGAAGCTGGGAATGATCACATTTTCTATCTTTGGTGTTGGTGCTTTTCCACACAGAGTAAAGGAGCTCTGCTTAGACCCGATTAACTTGTATAACAACACTAGAGGTGAGGGCCAGACATTGTTTTTTTGGGAAGTAGATAGAGGTCTGGGAATACTGTGATCAAGTTACAAAGGGTTAAATTAGTCCTCATTTTAAAATAATGTACCTTTTCTCTTGGATTTCCAATTCTAAATGCTTGAGTACATGTCTGCAATGGAAATTACCCCTGCAAATTTAGCAGGCCAGGGGTGCTAGGGTGTAATTACGGAGACACATTGGTGGGAGGTGTAATTACAATGTCACAAGTTTATATAGGCAACTTCCATTTGTAAATTTGTAAGAATTTATAATATAGCAAAGTTGCCGTGAAGTATCTGCAGCTGTAAGATGTACATAAGATTCAAATACCTTGCTTTCCAGAATGAGTTAGTGTGGCTTTTGGGACCCCCAAAGCAAAACGTTTTCTGAAGTTCCGTCAATGTTTTCGTTTTCCTAGGTTTTTGGCATGGCACATCATTTTAGAGGTGGGGCGGAAGAGAGTGATTTTATTTTGTAACATTTTTCTAACATTTTAGTATCCTTATTCCGACGTACCTACAGTACACAGATGTATCCTTGACCAAAGACTCTACATGTTTTCGATTACACAAGGGGAAATGTCAGTTCCTGGCCTTTGACAGACTGGGGATATGAAGCAAAAAGAAGTTTTCCTTTGCCAGGGTGTTGATGTAGGTCGTATCAGCTCAGTTAAGGGGGCACAATGATGGCGTAGTGACAATGGCACTGTATTGTTAATCCAGAGGCCCACACAAATGCTGTGTGCACGTTGTAGAGGAATCAAAAGTAATGGGTCAGTGGCAGGCAAGTGAACGTGAGGAGTATCAGATTAGCCCTGATCCTATAGAATAACAGCAGCTTCGAGGGTTGAAACAACTTGCTCCTGTTCCTATTACTTACGGTTTTTATAATTCGAATTGCACAATGACTACTTTTGAATTTAAATTGTCAATAAATTGAAAGTTGGTCCCAATAACAGTGACCATGGCAACTATCATGAATTGTTATAAAAACCCACTGGTTAATAAAAAAAACAAGGAAACTTGCTGTCTTTATCTAGCCTAACCTAAATCACCTCTCCATCCACAGCAATTTCGTTGATTTGTAACTGCTTCTCTGAAATAGCCTCGCAGGCACCTCAGGCATGGGGAACAAATGTTGGCCTTGCCACATCTCAGTAAAGAATAAAGAAGAAAAACATTGATTACAGGGGCATTCATTTCCACCCCTTGTACTTAAATGTTACTTCACTGGCTGTAAGTGTTTTGATTCTGCCTCAGTTTTCAACGTGCCTTGTTGTTCTGTCATCTGCAGCACCTGATGCTGATGTAAGCTTCATTAAGAGATTTCTGTTCAAAATCAAATGAAATTAATTTTAACAGTAGTGGTAGCGTCCCTACCCCTGAATAGAGAGGCCATGGTTCATGCCCCCCTGCTGCAGGAGTGTTTAGTAACATCTCTGAAATGCTGATTAAAGCAGTAAGCTAAACAAAAAAAACTGAATTTTAAATATTGACATGTAACTAACTCAAATGTGGATTTGAAATGAATGCAATCAACATCATGAAGATTTGCTTTGACAATATGTGAATTTATCTCTGCTACCCACAGGATGAAATCCTCAGGTCTCCGGTTCAGAAGCAGCAATAGCTTCTGTGCAGCTCCTTATGGAGCCATCTGACTCTCTCAAGTCTTTCCACCTCCCCCCCCCCCCCATACCCTGCCTCAGTCTCAGTTCATAGTGAGAAGCTCGTGACAATTTTCCACCCTCAAAATGGAGTCACAGTGAGAAAAGATTTGAGAAGCACTGATCTATCCCTCAGTATTAATGTGTATGCTTCAAATGTTGCAGGTATTTTCCCACCACACTACGCGCATGGCAGATGTAACGGACATTTGTGTTACAAATGTTGACTCGGCATCTGCTGAGCAGAGCCGAGCACATCTTGATTCCCCGTGGCTGTGCTGTGTGCGCGCAAACAGGAATTGTGGTGGGGTGGGGGGATTTTGGGGAAGAAATTTGGGGTTGGGGGCAGGGACTGCCAATATCCTCGCACAGCCTCAAACCTTTTGTGAACAGAACGTCACTGGTTACACTTGACCTGAATCCAATTTCAGTCTCCAAACCTATTCACAAGGCTGCAGGGAAGCACTGTGCAGACATGTTAATTTGAAAAAAAGTGTTTCCTTTACCAAATGCAATGTTTATGCAGACAGTTGGAGCTGCATTTCTCTACAGCTGTTGTTTTAGCATGAAGCAGATCACTGCTACACTTTGAAGACTGTGTGCTGCCTTTATGCTTTGAGTCATCTGTGGTGTAGTCAGTGGACATATTTTGGTGCAAACTCAATTATTTGTGTTTGCAGTTTGTGTTAGCTTAATTTTGCCGAACATTATAAGCTTTCTGTCTGGGGCCACTGGCTTTTTAATAGCAATATATCATTTCCACTGTGTAATTCTGTTAGAGGACTGAAAATTATTTATCTTCACTCCTGCTAAAACTCTGTTGTTTAAATTTTAATATTGTTATATCTGCTTTATGGAAAATATGCAGACTCTTATTTATAGCTATTTGGTATTTTTGAGAGTGGACCAATTGTGGGTCTCTGCAACCAGTGCCTGCCCCCTCCCAAGAAAAACCTCTCTTTCCCTCTTAATGTCTGGGTCCATCATTGTCACCCTCAAATTGACTGATTTTATTCTGATGAAATTTGAGGTTGAATTTATTTCAGTCCTTGAAGGTCTCAATTCTGACATCACCAGAATTGCATCATATTTGTAACAGTAAGAAAGTTAAGACGCCTTTGTTTCATCCTGAATGTGTCAACCGTGCATACTGTGTTCCATGAATACCTTCCGAAATCGTGCAACACAGCATGTACCCGGTTGTTATTCTGCGTTAAGATTGCCCGTGAGTCATTGCACCAGGATGTTTTTAATTCTTTTGGATCAGAAGGTGAATTTTGTGCTGTTTGAGAAGAACTGTGTTGATGCTGTGAAACAATGTTTTTAATGTTTTTTGCATTCATATTAACTTTGAGCATTGCTAACTGAAGTATAGCATAATGCTTTTGCAGTATTTCATCTTCATAATTCAATCAAACTATTCATCTTGGTTAAATTCAGAACTCAAGTGCTTTGGATGAAGGACCAGTTTTATATTGTATTCTCTCTATGACTGCTACATTGCCTGATGGTTTCTGACTAGCTCTTGCCTGCAATTTATTGTATGGAAAGACTTCCAAGATTGGAGCATTTCTTTTGCTATTACTCTCACCCTTAACAGGATTAGCCATTGCTGCCTTGGGTTGTGCTGTTGCTGCCCACTGCTGTGACTGGCTGTAGTAAAACAACTGCTATTACTTCTGATTTCCAAATTCTTGGTAAGGTTGATCTGGCATTTTTATTTTTGTTTGGGTAAATTTCTCTCTCCATTTGTTTGTTAACAGCATAATGTATATTTCAAATAATTTGCTATTTAAATTCTACATGTAGCTGTAATGTCCAGAAAATTTGGACCTGTAATGAAATAACTTGAGATGATTAAGCTAATACTAGTGGATTCACAAGTAGGTGCTTGCAATCTCTCATGCAAGATATCTGTTTCTGCTATCATGAAATTCAAAAAGTGTCATGACCAAGGCTGGAGGAGTTGCACCCACTGCTCTGTGAGTTGCAACCTAGAGTCATAGAGATGTACAGCACGGAAATAGGCCCTTTGGTCCAACTCGTCCACGCTGAGCAGATATCCCAACCCAATCTACTCCCACCTGCCAGCACCCACCCTATATCCCTCCAAACCCTCCTTATTCATATACCTATCCAGGTGCCTTTTAAATGTTGCGATTGTACTAGCCTTCACCACTTCCTCTGGCAGCCCATTCCATACACGTAACTACCCTCTGCATGAAAAGGTTGTCCCTTAGGTCTCTCTTATATCTTTCCCCTCTCACCCCCACCCCAGGAAAAGACCCTGTCCTTCATGATTTTATAAACCTCTATAAGGTCATCCCTCCGCCTCCGATGTTCCAAGGAAAATAGCCTCTGCCTATTCAGCCTCTCCCTGTAGCTCAAATCCTCCAACCCTGGCAACATCCTTGTAAATCTTTTCTGAACCCTTTCAAGTTTCACAACATCCTTCCAATAGGAAGGAGACCAGAATTGCACACAATTATTCCAAAAGTGGCCTAACCAATGTCTTGTACAGCCGCAACATGACCTCCCAACTCCTGTACTCAATACTCTGACCAATAAAGGAAAGCATATCAAACACCGCCTTCACTATCCTTATCTACCTGTGACTCCACTTTCAAGGAGCTATGAACCTGCACTCCAAGGTCTCTTTGTTCAGCAACATTCCCTAGGACCTTACCATTAAGTGTATAAGTCCTGCTAAGATTTACTTTCCCAAAATGCAGCACCTTGCATTTATCTGAATTAAACTCCATCTGCCAATCCTCAGCCCATTGGCCCATCTGATCAAGATCCTATTGTAATCCGACATTACCATCTTTGCTATCCACTGCACCTCCAATTTTGGTGTCATCTGCAAACTTACTAACTATACATTTTTATACAAATGATTTGGGCATAGCATAAATGATGAAAAGTAGTGGACCCAACACCGATCCTTGTGGCACTCCACTGGTCACAGGCCTCCAGTCTGAAAAACAACCCTCCACCACCACCCTCTGTCTTCTAACTTTGAGCCAGTTCTGTATCCAAATGGCTAGTTCTCCCTGTATTCCATGAGATCTAACCTCACTAACTAGTCTCCCATGGGGAATCTTGTCAAACGCCTTACTGAAGTCCATATAGATCACATCTAACGCTCTGCCCTCATCAATCATAGAGTCATCGAGATGTACAGCACGGAAACAGACCCTTAGGTCCAACCCGACCAGATATCCCAACCCAATCTAGTCCCACCTGCCAGCACCTGGCCCATATCCCTCCAAACCCTTTCTATTCATGTACCCATCCAAATGCCTCTTAAATGTTGCAATTGTACCAGCCCCTCTGTATTACTTCTTCAAAAAACTCAGTCAAGTTAGTGAGACATGATTTCCCAGGCACAGAGCCTTGTTGACTAGCCCTAATTAGTCCTTGCCTTTCCAAATACATGTCCATCCTGTCCCTCAGGGTTCCCTTCAGTGACTTGCCTACCACCGACGTTATGCTCACTGGTCTATAGTTCCCTGACTTGTCCTTACCACCTTTCTTAAACAGTGGCACCACGTTAGCCAACTTCTAGTCTTCCAGCACCTCACCTGATACGAATATCTCACCAAGAGGCCCAACAATCACTTCCCCAGCTTCCCATGGAAGTCGAGGGTACACCTGATCAGGTCCTAGGGATTTATCCACTTTTATGCATTTCAAGACATCCAGCACTTCCTTCTCTGTAATGTGGATGTTTTTCAAGGTGTCGCCATCTATTTCCCTCCATTCTATATTGTCCATGTCCTTTTCCACAGTAAACACTGATGCACAACTCGTTTAATATCTACCCCATCTCCTGCGGCTCCACATAAAGGCTGCCTTGTTGATCTTTGAGGGGCCCTATTCTCACCCTAGTTGTCCTTTTGCCCTTAAATTCAAAGGGTTTTTACAAATACATTTTCTTAACTCTATTTGCCAAAGCTTTCTCATGTCCCCTTTTTGCCCTCCTGATTCCTCTCAAGTATATTCCTACTGCCTTTATACTCTTCTAAGGATTCACTTGATATATCCTGTCTATGCCTGCCATATTCTTCCTTCTTTTTCTTAACCAAACCCTCAATTTGTTTAGTCATCCAGCATTCTCTATACCTACCAGCCTTTCCTTTCACCCTGACAGGAATATACTGTTTCTGGAGTCTTGTTATCTCCAGTTGAAAAGTGTGGTAAAGTACAGCATTCCTGATGAAGGGCTTATGCCCAAAATATTGACTCTCCTGCTCCTCCGATGTTGCCTAACCTCCTATGCTGTTGTAGTGCCACACCTTTTGACAATAACCCTATGTAGACCAAGTATGACGCCTAACTGTTGGAAAGCTGTCCTAGTTTTGTGATTTTTGTTTGAAAACTTGGTTATTTTGTTTTACAACCAGAGTAGAGAAAAGTATTTCAAATATACCTGCCTCTGATTTGAAACTGTATATCTTCAACATTTCCTTTTAAACAAGGCACATTATATTTACAGAGTTGGAGATCCACATTTAGCATGGGAAAAGCAGGTTCTATCAGTGACACAAGAGTAGGAGTCAAATTAATTAAATTGACACCACAAGATTCAAACTGACATTTAATTGATCCTCAATCCAGTGTTCCATCTAGCTCAATGCTTTCCCAAGAAATCCATTCGGGAATTTGAAATAATTTGTTTTCTCAAAGAGTGGAGAACGTGTGGAACCTGTTACTCAAATGGCTGTTTCTGTACCCCATATCCCATGTAATCAAAATTCATCCTAATCAACCTATTCAAATTTTATTGCCAAAATTATATTGCTTCTTGTTATAAAATGACCTGATGCTCTTGACTACATGGTAGATATTCATCTTGGCTTAATAGTTCCATGTTCTGCTCCGAAACCTCCCCCAAGTCTAAAGTCAACTTGCCACATCCCTCAAATTCTGGCCACTTAACCCCCCCCCCCCCCCCCCCAATTCATATTGCTGCACTATTGGCAGCTGTACCTTCAGTTGCCTAGGCTTTAATTTCTGTGATTGCCTTGGTAGTCTTCACTGGCTTACACTGTCTCCTCCTTTACAATGCTTGTTAAAACCTACTACTTTGATTATGTTTTTGGCCATCCATTCTAATATCTCCCTTGGATGGTTTTGCATCAAATAAGTTTTGTTTGCTAGCACTGCTGTAGTTCTTGAGATACTTTAGTGTGTTAAATGTACTAAATAAAAGCAACTTACTTTGGTTTGCCTGAAGAAAATCATTCAATGACGCCAGCACGAGATGTTTGACAGATAATTTGTATTCTGTTTTCAAAATGATATGCTTTCTTTATGAATGTGTAATGCTAAACAGAACTTGCCCAGTTCTAAAGGTCATGTCTGACCTAGTCTTGCCACGTGTATGTAGATTATAAATAAAGCGGAGCCTCTCTCCTTTCTTCCCTTGAAGGTGTTTTCCCAATCTTAACCTCCATTTTAAACCTTTACAAAGTGTGGCCACAAGCTTAAAACAAAATCATGAGTCTCCCTCCAGACTGACCAGTGGTGAGAGGGCTTTGATTGGAACTGACCTCAGATACTGAAAGCCTTGGTGGGAAGGGGTATCCAGTGGTGTTTGTGGTACAAAATCTGTTAGTTTAAAAATTGGCCAGATGAATAGAGGGTAAAATTCCAATTTACTTGATCCTAAAACCGTACTACTTCGAAAATGCGATGTCAGATCCAAGGCACAAATTTGTCATTTTTTTTCACAGGGAGGAAGTTCAAGAGAATTGTGTTCGTTGGCAGAAGAAATTCAGTTTCATTTGCAAGATGAGTGCAAATCCAGCAACTGGTGTACTGGATCCTTGTATCTGCAGAGTATCAGTACGAAAGGTGGGTATCCCAGAATGTTAGACTTCAATCTTATCTCAGTGCAAAACATATGTAAGAGACCTGTTTTACTTTGAATTTTGTTTTGTGAAATGACATAACCACCATGTGTTGCATTGTGTTCAACACTAGTGAATTTCACATGTGGGAATAGATTCCTTTGCCTGAACAGATTTTTTTTTTTTGTTTAATCTATTCATATGTAACTTTACTTCCCAACTTGGGGCAACCTGTGTGTTCCTAGAGGATCTTAAAATAAATACCTTTTTATGTTGCGCATTGTAATCATGAAGAACTTGATTTCAAAGTGGCCCAAATTTTATTCTAATAGTAATGATGGGATTAAAATTAGGGTAAGGGCATTTAATGTAAGTTTGTTTTGACTGAATGATAAGTGAGTACTCCTGTTGAGCAGCCTGTCTGGCCTGGGGTGGTGGTGGTTGGGATTGTACGAGGGAAGAGAAAATTGCAAGTGTGGAGTCTCATTCTGTCAGAAAACAATTATTGTGAGAGATATAAATTAATATATTAAAATATTTTTGTTTTACACTCGCTCTTTTGCACCCTCACTCTTTTGCACTCTCGCTCTCTCTTCCTCTTTCATGTTCGCTGAACCTGTCAGTGAGAATTCTTTTATCTGATTGGTTAAAGAATCTCATGGAGCATGCCTGCTATGATTCCACATTTACACTAAGAACACAACGTTTGAAGTGAAGGATCAGTAGAAGTTCTGCAGACAAGCCTGAGTAACTGTACATGAGTTGAATGAATGGGGTTTACAAATGACCTAGATTTTCCTCTCAGAAAAGCAATAACAGCAGAAATTGCTGCAGAAACTGAAGCAAGTCTACCGGTATCTCTAGAGAGAAAGCAGAGTTAAAATTTCGAGTCCAGTAACAATATTTCAGAACTCTGAGCTCAAAAGTGATGTCCCTTTCAGTGTCTGAAATGGATTAATGATCTCTGAGATCTAAAGATTTTGTTCTCAACTGCTATTCCAGCCTGTTGTTTTTGTTAGCTATTTTCTCAATACACAATTATTGCTCCTCCTCTCCTAATGTATTTCCCTACTTGCAATTTGTAATGAATTTTCTTCTTTTTAATGCAAAAGAATATTACAGTATTGTTTTATAAGTGAAAAGGCCTGTGCATCACATTGGATTTATTGGAACATTGTGATCTTAGGTCAATATTATGTATGGCTTCACAAGATTTTCATGGCTCAGTCAAGTTTCTGACCATATTTTCGTATTCCTTTTAAACATTTGATGTTCAGAAAGTTGTCCTTCCATTCACCATGGTTCATATATCTTAATTGATTCTTTCTTTAATCAACATAACATTTAATAGTTTCCACAGTCCTTTATTCATCTCGGAATATTGTTGAAATATTTTGCAAATACGTATTTTCCTGTTTGAAGTATTACACATGCAACTAAATTTCAGCAAGAAAAGTGCTTCTGGAGCTCCTTCTAATACCCCTCACTGCAAATAGAGTAAATTTTGTTGTCCATTCTGCGATTCTCTCAAAATGCTAAGAATAGAGTTTTTTTGTAATTTTTGCTCCTTTCTATTTTGTTTCAGGAACTGAAAGGTGGAAAGGCATTTTCTAAGGTAGGATTACATATCTTTTTACAGACATTGACGTATAAAGCATAGACTGAGGTAGTGAGTTACAAGATTCACGCAGTCAGGCTGTTGGTATTTTTGAGTTCGACAAGTAGCATCTGCTGAGAAGTCACTTCAGAGGGAATTGACCCAGTGAACCACCTATTTGGGCAAGATGGTGGCATAGTGGTAGTATCACTAGGCTAATAATCTAGAGGAGAAAGTGAGGACTGCAGATGCTGGCGAGTCAGAGTCGAAAAGTATGAATGTTCCTGATGAAGGCTTTATGCCCGAAACGTTGACTCTCCTGCTCCTCGGATGCTGCCTGAATAGCTGTGCTTTTCCAACGCTACATTCAAGTAATCCACAGTCCCAGGCTAATGCTATAAATGGATTTAAATCACAGTAACTGATGGACCAATTGTTAATGATAGTGACTGTGATAACCACCTTGGTCATTGTAAAGCCCATCTGATTCCCTCATGTCCTTTAAGGAACACAATCTGCTGTTCTTTTATTAACCTAGTCTGGCCTACAAAAGACTTCAGACCCACATCCACAAGATTGTCTCTTTACTGCCCTCTGCAGTGCCCAAGTAAGCTCCTCAGTTCAAGAGCTGTTAAGGATGGGCAGCAAATGTCAGTCTTGCCACCTCCTGTCAAAGAATTAACTGTAATTTCAGCCCAAATGTCCCCTTTTTCCCAACTCATAGCAAATGTTTCCTGACCGTAGAATTTAACTCTACCCAAAGTCTCGTAGAACCCTTGATTCAGGTGGTAAAGTCTTTGCTTCTCCTGAATGCTAGTGGGTTTAGGACCTTCCTATCCAGAACACGAGTGGCTAATCTCACCTGATGTTACAATGCAGCAATAAATAAACAATGGACTTGTACAATTCTGTCCTTTGGCTCATGTTAAAAACAAGTTTTGCCTGCATTTTCACTGTTTCTGATAGGTATTAAAAATGCCAGCGAATAGCTTGGAGTTCTCTGGTTATCCTGGCCAGTATTCCTCAGTTAACCAACACTGCTTCAAAAAAAAAATCAGCTTGGGTAATTTGGTCCATACAGTTTATAGGATAAAAACATTATACATTCTCAGTAATAATAATGTGTGAAACACTTAAGAGATATTTTTCAGAAATATGACAAACATCTGTAATAAATGCTTTTTTGCTTCCTTGCCTTAATGATTGGATGTGGTTATGAAGTGCAGTGGATTGGGAAAATTTAATGTGCTGTCATTGCCCTGTGCCAGGAATTAGAGCTCATAGCCTTTTGGTCATTAGCACTACTTCCAGCAAAGCATGATATATCTGTATTTTTGTAAAGGCCTATAATAATGACCTGTTAAAATAACACTTTCCTGCGATGATTGAATATTGTCTATTGACCCTGAAAGGAAAAGATTGCATGGTTCCCTGATTAATGCAAGTTTCAACAGTGACATAATTTTTCCAAAAGAGTCAACAGTTTTATTTTGCCAGTTGCAGTTGCCATGGTGAAGCTGCAAGATAGCAGTCAATGCAAATACGCATTTTACTTTCAGTATGACCTCAAATGGTTATTGGATATGCACCAAATTTGTCACTGGACTATTTTTAAGGGTTGTGTTGCTACATACAGTGAATATTCACCCAGAGGCAAATTATTTCCAAGGCCTGCCGTGTTTCTCAGTGTTTGAACAATAATGAATAGGCTGAACAATGTGTTAACTGGCCAGTTAAATAACACAGGCTGTGTTAGTTATGTTTTGTGCTGTGACTGAAGGAGGGGAGGGTTATTTTTGTATACAGCATTATACTATTTCCATGCTGAGCAAGTACTTTTTTCCCCATTGGTCTGATATTTGAAGAGGTTTTATGGTTTGAGGGTCTGTACAATCTGACTGCATTTTCATGGCCTTGCTAGATATTTATTTTCATACTTTTTTTTAATAGCTGTTTTTAACAAAGAAACATACAAAATCCTGTTCGGTGCTGTTCCTCTTCCTGTTCTGACTTTCAGGGTCGGTCAGTCGGAAACGCTGACTGCTTCAACCACTCATTGGTTCAATGTGTTTTGCTTTTCTCAAAACTGTGGCAATAAGAAATGTGTTGTATCTGATGTCTTGACTCAAAGGTTGAATTAAAACATCTTACTAGGGCGGCACAATGGCTTAGTGATTACCACTGTTGCCTCACAGTGCCAGGGACCCGGGTTCAATTTCAGCTTTGGGAGACTGTGTGAAGTTTGAACATTCTCCCCGTATCTGCGTGGTTTCCTCCCACAATCCAAAGATGTGCAGGCGAATTGGCCACGCTACGTTGCCCATAGTGTTCAGGGATGTGTAGATGAGGTGCATTGGTCATGGAAAATGCAGAGTAATAGGGTAGGGGAATGGGTGTGGGTGGGATACTCTTCGGATGGTTGGTGGGACTTGGGCCAAATGACCTGTTTCTACACTGTAGAGATTCTATGATTGCATATAAATTTTTGGTAAAGTAAGCCATTTGCAAACATTTTATTTCCTTGAGCACCTAAGGATTCGGATCAAGAGTCAGATCATGAACAATGCTCGAGCAATATTTTGAATACCAGTTTACACCTGATCAAAAGTGGTGCCTCACTCCCATATTAAATGGGATTATTTTAGAGAAAGTTAACATGATTTTCTGTTTTACCAGTTTACATTAATTCATAATAGTTGTGGATTTTTTAGATTGCATGTATTAAAAAGCAAAAGATCTAATCTCTTTCCACTAGCCTTAAATTGTTTTAAAACTTCTCATTCTCCTTCCCCCTTCATTCACAACTAGCTTGACCATTTCATTATTCTCCAAGTTTTCAGCTGTTTACATCTGTCCTATTTTTGTTTATCACAAAGACTTCTCCTATGCATCCTAGTTAGCTGACAGCAAGCACAGTTGGAGGCATTTTCAATGTTTTTGCATCCCACCTTGGGAATAAGATCACTTGACATCTCCATTGTGAACAAATAAAACCCACTTTATTGTTCTGTTCCATGCTGTTAGCATATTTTTGCATTCAACTCTCAAAATAATCTGACACAAGTTGCAGGTTTTGCTGCCAGTACTTGTATGCCAGGTTTTGACAGTTGTAGAGTCATAGACAACAACAACAAAAACAGAAATTGCTGGAAAAGCTCAGCAGGTAGGCAGCATCTGTGAGGAGAAATCTGTTAACATTTTGGGTCTGGTGACCATCTCTCAGAACTGATGGTCGTTAGGAAAATGTTGGGTTTTATGCAGAAGATAGGGTGGGGGGAGGTGGTAAGGAGTAACTGATAGGTGGGGATAGGCCCCAAAGAGGGAGAACAATTGGACAGACCAAGGATCTGGCTTGGACGGTGAATAGCTGTTAATTGAGTGTGTTTGTGACTAACAATGGGTTGTGTGTAATAGCAGATAATGTGGGATGGGGGAAGAAGACACAGGAAAGTTCAAGCCAGAAAGTTGAGTCCAGAAGGCTGCAGGGTGCCCAAGCAGAAAATAAGGTATTGTTCTTCCAGCTTACACTGAGTTTGCTGGTGGGATGGTAGATATGGACAAGGAGAATCCTGTCACTGTTGTGGGGGGGAAAGAGAGGAAGTGAGGATGGAAGTGCGAGAGATGGGTCGGAACTGGTTCAAGGCCCTGTCAACAATGATTCTGGGGACTTCCTGGTTGAGCAAGAAGCTGGACATTTTGGAGGCTTCCTTGTCAAAGTTGGCATCGTCTGCACATATGCGACAAAGACTGAGGAACTGGGAGAATGCAGTAAAGTCTTTACAGGAAGACGAGTCACTGGACCCAAAACATTAACTCTGATTTCTCTTCACAGGTGCTGCAAGCCCTGCTGAGCTTTTTCAGCTGTTTCTGATTTAAGGCATCTGCAGTTTTTTTTTAAATGGAGTCATAGAGTTGGGTACATCATGGAAACAGACCCTTCTCTCCAACTCATCCATTGCTGATCAGATATCCTAAATTAATCTCGTCCCATTTTCCAGCATTTCACCCATATCCCTTTAAATTATTCCATGCCCCTCAGGATTTTATAAACTTCTATGTGCTCACCCCTCAGCCTCCGAGGCTTCAGGGAAAATAGCCTCAGCCTATTCAACCTCTGCCTATAGAGCAAACCCTCCAATCTTTTCAAGTTTCATTTGTTGAATTTTTCTCCATTAGATTGTGCTTGTTTTTGTTTTGAAAGACAATAGAGGCTGCCAACCATCTCAATGCGAAGATGGAAATAGTTGTGCACCCTGTGGATAATGTGGCTTCTACTTAAATTTAAATGTCAAGAGCCCATTGACTTTGAGGCTGTTGACAATATCTGGACATTGACAGAAATATTGAGAAAGCTCTGAGGCACGCAGAACTGTTACTTGTGCCGTTCTTGTGCATGTGATGCTTTTTTGTGTGTTTCTGTCCACCCCCAATTACGAGAAGGGCATCTGTTACAAGGAGCACAAAATACTTGAGGTCTGTTCTGCAGTTGATAAATCAATTCTCACACAAATGGCAGGAAAAATGCTAACATCTTGTGCTTGTTTGAGAAAATGTGCAAAAGCTTAAATTATCCTTTACATTGCGGGTTAGAGGAAGTTTGACTTTCTAAAACAGTATTTACAGCTCTCCTAGGATAGGCTCTGAAGGGACTACAACAATGAGGCTCTTGTTTCATTCTGAAATGACCTCCTCCTAAACAGAGTTGCATAGTCTAAATTTGTCAATTTAATCAGCATCGTTAACAAGAGTATGCAATTAAACTCCTTCGGTGGCAAACACCTGCTTGTATATCTGGGATAACCCATTAACTGGCATGTCTTGCCTAAGGGCATTTTACAGATGGTGAGTCTTTTAAATGTAATGAGAACAGAATCTCCTTTGTGGATACTTAAAAAAGTGTCTGTTACTTAGAATAATATGGCAGCAGCGTGTATAGTGTAGACCAAGTAGTTGCCTGTTGTGTATCATAGCAATAAGGAGCTAGAAACGCAATTCTTTTTGATTTGCTGTTTTACTGTTCAAGTATTTATAGAGGAATATGTTTATATTGAGAAAAAAATATTGATTTTTGGTGCTTTTTGAACATCAAGGCCTTTGAATGAAAATCTCGTCATGTAGATTTGTAAACATAGCAAAATTCGGGAACTTTCTTTCTGTTAATATTTCCAATACTCTGGAGTTTTACTGTAATGCCCTTTCTACAGGGTAGCAGTGGAAGATGCTTAGTAAAATTCTAATAATCTGGGCAACTTGTTTGGGAAAACAATGTTTGATAAACAATTCTTTTTGCAAATGTATGTATATTGTGTGTCTGTAGAATAACATTAACAGCTGAGAGATCAGCAGGGAGCTCTATCTCTGGTGGCATCACATTCCTCTTTATCTTGCTGCAATTTTCTATAATGTGATTTTAGTTTGTGGGGGTGAAACAGTGACGATTGAACAGATGATTAGCAGTGAGATAAAAATTGTTAACTCAAAATGACTTATTTTGACCCACATTGTTGCTTATGTTATTCAGCACTGTGCAGGTCAATTTAATAAGTGTTTATGGATATATGAAAAATAATTTCCATCTTTAAAAGATTGACACATCCTGACTGCATACAAAGCTATATTGTGAACTTTGTGAATGCACAAAGTCTTTCCTACTGGAAAATGTAACTGATTTACTTTAGGGCAAGACGCCAGTCAAGCAGAACCAGTCACTGCGTTAATTGGCTAAGGCCGTGGGAGGCCACCTTCATCAGTGACCTTTCTTTTGACGTTTTGTTCAGAAGTTTTTCAAAATATTTTATGAAAACTCATGTTTAGATTTTAAAAAATATTTTGGTATCTTTTCACGAATATTTATTCATTTGTGCGTTGCTCAAATCCACTGGATGAATTCAATGTATTACTGTTTGTTTTGGACTTTGAGCTGTTGGAACAGCTCCTTAGCCATAATACTCATGTTTCACAATTTTTTCATACGTGCAAACAATATCGTACATCTTTAATTTGGATGTCGATGAAGCTGTGGCAGGAATATGTAGCAGGGCAAATTGTGCTTAGGCAGTAGATATGTCTGACTGTCTCTAACTATTTATCTTGCCAGAAATAAGCAGCAACTTGCATTTGCAAAGTGCTGGATCGTATTAAAGTATTACCAGGATGTTCCACAGGAGCGTTATCAAACAAAATTGGACACAGCCAGATGAGGCGTCCATGTCTGAGTCAAACAGGCAAATTGTAAGGAATGTCTTGAAGGGAGTAGAGAGATGGCGAAGCATAGGAAGGGAATTCCGGAATTTAGGGCTAAGGCACTTGAAAGCTTAGCCATCAGTAGTTAAAAGTGGGAATGGTCAAGAGTCCTGAATTAGTGTGTAAAAACATTCGGAGTTTAGCGGGCTGAAGGAGGTTATAAAGCTAGGGAAGTGGGGCAGGGTTGTGGCAGAGATTTGAAAATAAGAATCAGTTTTATAAGCATATTGCTTGGCTCCTGCTACTGTAGGTGACTGAGCAAAGGTCACATATGGGCAGAAGTTGAGCAAGTTAAGATGTGGATGCCAGAGCTTGGATGAACTTACGTGGGAGGGTAGGATGCGAGAAGCGAGCTGCAAATGTGTTGTACCAGTTAAATCTTGAGGTATCAGAGGCACAAATGTTTCAGTTCATCTGCTGTTCAGACAGACAAAGTCTGACAATGTTATGGAGGTGAAAATAGTCTTAGTGATGACATAAAGCTTGGATCAAAAGCTTATCTTGGGGTCAAGTATGATACCAAGTTCCAAACAGTCTGGTTTGGTCTCAGATTATTGCCACAGGTGGGGATGGAATCAATGATTGATGGAATCTGGAGGGGATTTGAAATCAGTAGTTTATCATCCCAGAATTTGCCTGGAGGAAGTTTCTTCCCAGATAAGAAGTTTGATAATTTAGCAGCAGTGGAGATGCCAAGCAGGTGGTAGTGAGGTGGAGCTGCAAGCTGCCAATGTACATGTAGACACCAACGCCATATGGGTGGATGTGGATAAAAACTAGGAGGTGGCCAAATATACACCCTGGGGCACACCAGCGATATTGGCATTGGAGCAGGAAAAGAAACCTTTGCAAATGACTCTCTGGCTGTGCTGAAGAGAGAGTGGAACCCAGTGAGATCAGTGACACCCTTCTGGACACTGAGAGAGAGATGTTGTGGGGGATGGAGTAGAAAACCTTGTCAAAGGCTGCAGACAGGTTGAAAATGATGAGGGCTAGTTTACATTTGACACAGTCATTTAGGATGTCATTTGTGAATTTGGAGATGGCCGTTTTGGTTGTCTGGTGGGGACTGAAACATGAATGGGCACATTCAAATTGCCCTGGAAGCAATGGACATGATTTCAGTAGGTACCAGCACTCTGGAAGACTGGATGTTAGTCGTGAAATGTGACCATGTAGACACTAAGAATTGAGGTGCTAGCGAGAGAGCTGACTGATCAGTGTACATTTGAAAACTGACGTTTTCCATATGTATGCTGACAGTGTGCAGCTGGAGTCACTGGTTTGTTGTAAGCTTGCACTGTCTCCCACTACTTCAAAGTTTGTAATTGATCTCCATTTTTACATTCGTGTTTGAACTGATTGTCTGCAGTTTCTGGAAGTTGAATGTCTTTCCTTAACATTGATAGTTCCAAACTGTTTACGGTTCAGTTCAGGGAACTTGCAGCTTGATGTGGTTGTTTTTCTGGGAAAACTTAGACTGCAGCTTTAAAATATGCAGTTTTACATTTCACCCAAGGGCAATTGTGTTGTTTAGTTTACAAGTTTTAACTGCTGGAAGTGATTAGAGGTCATCTTTCTCTGTTGTCATGCTTAACCAGTCCCTGAAAATGTAGTTTATAGTTTTGATTTGTAGCCACTGCCACGTAAGCATTGTTTCAGTGTACTTTCTGGGAAAGTCATGCATTATTGTCGCTGTCTATCCAGTGTGATTTCCTTGGTGATACAGTTTCCTTTTATTCTAAGAGGCCTGGGGACGCAATTATAAAGTTCAGTTACAATTTTTTTAAAAATCTTATTAGCTATCTAATAATAAAACTATAAATTTGATTACAGATGTGAACTTCAACGTAAGGATAGCATGTGTGTCTTTCTCTAGAGTTATTTACTTTTAATAAATTTAAGGCTGAGTGATGCTAATCCAATGGGATATTTTAGAAGATTTGGCTGGCCCATAGAAGACAGAGGGTGATGGTAGCTCGACAGTATTCAGCCTGGAGCTAGGTGATCAGTGGTGTAGCGCAGGGATCGGTTCTGGGACCTCTGCTCTTTGTGATTTTTATAAATGACTTGGACAAGGAAGTGGAAGGGTGGGTTAGTACGTTTGCCGATGACACGAAGGTTGCTGGAGTTGTGGATAGTGTGGAGGGCTGTTGTAGTTTGCGATGGGACATTGATAAGATGCAGAACTGTGCTGATAAGTGGCAGATGAGTTCAACCAGGAAAAGTGTGAAGTCATTCACTTTGGAAGGGTGAATTTGAATGCAGACTTCAGGGCAACAGAGGGATCTTGGGGTCCATGTCCACAGAACCCGCAATTTGCCACCCAAGTTGGTAGGGTTGTTAAGAAGGCTTAAGATGTTTGGCTTTCATTAGGGGAATGAGTTTCAGAGCTGCAAGGTTATGCTGCAGCTCTATAGAGTCCTGGTTAGACCACACTTGGAATATTGTGTTCAGTTCTGGTTGTCTCATTATAGCCAAGATGTGGAAGCTTTAGAGAGGGTGCAAAGGAGATTTACCAGGATGCTGGCTGGACTGGAGGGCATGCCTTATGAAGAGAGGTTGAGGGAGCCAGAGCTTTTCTCATTGGAGCGAAGGAGGATGAGAGGTGACGTGATAGAGTGTACAGCTAAAGACTTTTTCCCATGGCGGAAATGTCTATCACAAGGGGGCATAATTGTAAGGTAATTGGAGGAAGGTTGAGGGGAGATACCAGAGGTAGGTTCTTTCCACGCACCCACCACACTCTGTGTAATGCGCTGCCAGTGGCGGTAGAGTCAGATGCATTAGGGACATTTAAGCAACTCTTGGATAGGCACATCGAAGATAGATAGTACAATGTAGGGTATGTAGATTAGTCTGATCTTAGAAGGATAAAAGGCCGGCACAACATTGAGGGCCGAAGGGCCTGTACTGTGCTGAACTGTTCTGTTCTAAGATTTAATGAACTTGTGTATCAGTGTGAGGATGTGTCAAATGAATCTCATCGAACTCTGTTGCTCTTTTTTTCTCAACTAGCTCGGATTTGCTGACCTCAACCTAGCGGAGTTTGCAGGTTCAGGCTCCACTGCTCGCTGCTGTTTATTGGAGGGTTATGACACAAAGAATACACGACAGGACAACTCTATCCTGAAGGTACTGTTGGGGAGAGAGGGGATACTGAGGTGTAAAATATAATTTTTAAAAATAACAAAGCTGAACTAAGATCATTGCAGCTTCTGTGAGTAGGCAGGTCAATTTGTTTTTTAAATCCCATGACTTATTATTCGAAAAAGATAATTCTTCTAGTGTCTGGTTGTTATACCTCTTTTCAACAGCATGAATAGGTCACTTGTTTCATTAATAAAAGGAATAAAAAGAAATAAATAATTAATAAAAGAAAATGGGCATAACTCAGCAAATCTGGCAATATATGCATATTGAGACGCCATTAAAGGAAGCATCCCTTACTGGAATATGAGCATCAGTCAGGATCACTTCCGAGTTCTGACCCAAACTAAAATATCCAGGAGTCCTCCCATAAGGAAGTGATTAATTAAGAGGATCCCAATGGGCCTTCTGTCTAGTTTTTGGGCAGCAGGTATTTTTTTTTTTTAGATTAGGTTCGATTCTCTACAGTGTGGAAAAAGGTCCTTCGGCCCAATAAGTCCACACCATCCCTCCGAAGAGAAACCCACCCAAACCCATTCCCCTACCCTATATTTACCCCTGACTAACTCATCTAACACTATGGGCAATTTAGTATGGCCAATTCACCTGACCTGCACATCTTTGGACTGTGGGAGGAAACCGGAGCACCTGGAGGAAACCCACGCAGACTCAGGGAGAATGTGCAAACTCCACACAGACAGTTGGGAATTGAATCCAGGATCCTGGTGCTGTGAGGCAGCAGTGCTAACCACTGAGCCACCGCGCCGTGTGTTCCTGAGACTGCAGACCAAGTCACAGGGCCTACAGCTTCAGAAGCATGTAGCATTTATTTCTTCCGAAAAAAAGACTTGGACCATAGGATACAGGAGCAGGAGTAAGCCATTCTGCTCATTGAACCTCGTCTCATCATGGCTGATCTGATAATCCTTAACTCCACTTTCCTGTCTTATTCCAATAAACTTTGATTCTCTTACAGATTAAAAATGTTCATCCCAGGCTTAGTTAACAATCACACAACACCAAGTTATAGTCCAACAAGTTTATTTGGAAGCACTAGTTTTCAGAGCGCTGCTCCTTCATCAGATAACTAGTGAGGCATGATCATAAGGCATAAAATTTATAGCAAAAGATCACAGTCTCATGCAATTAAAACAATATATTGAACAATCCTAGATTACTGTTAAATTTTTCATCTTTTAGAATGGGTTACAAGTTTTGGTTCATTAATATGTAAATCCCAGAACTACTTTTAAGTCACATTCTTGAGCTAACAAGGTTTTATATTTTAAAAAAAAGTGGCATCTAAGCTCAGACAATGTACTAAATGTGAGAGGTTAGAGAATAAACCTTAAGTTATCTCGAGAATGCGACTTAAAAGTAGTTCTGGGATTTACATATTAATGAACTGAAGCCTGCAACCCATTCTAAAAGATGAAAGACTTAACAGCAATCTAAGTTTGTTCAATATATCATTTTAATTGTATGACACTGTGATATTTTACTTTAAATTCTGTGTCTTAAGATCCTGTCCCACTAGTTACCTGATGAAGGAGCAGTGCTTTGAAAGCTAGTGCTTCCAAATAAACCTGTTGGACTGTAACCTGGTGTTGTGTTTTTAACTTTGACCCGCCCCAGTTCAGCACCAGCACCGCCACATTATGGCATCCTAGCCTTGACAGCCTTTTTGCGATAAAGAATTCCACAAATTCTCTACCCTCTGGGAGAAGAGATTTCTCCTCATCTCTGATTTAAATAGGGGCAGCCATTTGCTGTGTGCCCTTTGGTCTTAGCCTCTGCCACAAGGGGAAGTAACCTCTCAGCATCTACCCTGTTATGCTCCCTAAGAAACTTGTATGTTTCAATAAGGTCACCTTTTTTTTAAAAAAAAACTAAACTCCAATGAATACAGTCCTAACCCATTCGACCTCGTCTTATCAGAAAATCCCTCCATTTCTGGAATCAACCCAGTGAAATTTCACTGGACTGCTTTCAATTGCAATACATCTTTCTTCAGATTATTGAATCAAAACGGTTCACGCATTCCCTTAGTGGTCTGACTAGTATCTTGTGCTATTTTCATATGTCATTCCCTTTGAAATAAAGATCAGCAGTCCATTTGCCTGCCCAATTACCTCCTAAACTTGGATGCTAATTTTTTAATGATGCATGCATGGCGACCTCCAAATCCCTCTGTGCTGCAACTTGCCACAGTCTTTCTCCATTTAAATTATATTAGTTTTAGTCTTTATACCAAAGTGCATAACCACAAATTTGCCCACGTTATATTCAGTTTGCTAAGTTTTTGCCTGCTCGATTAATCCAACTATATATCCCTTTTGAGGCATTTATTGAGTAGCCTTATGCAAATTAGGCCTTATCAAATGCCTTTGGAACTCAAAATATTTCATCTCCTGGTTTCTCGTTACCTGTCCTGCTTGTTACCTTCTCAGATTTGCTAGCAGACAGATTGCTGTGTGGATTGGGTTTCATGGACCCACTGAAAAAGTACTGTTCTGTTGTCAACTACAGATCTGCATGCCGCCAATAGAATACAAGCAACATGTTTTCAAACTTGCAAAGATATTATCAAATATAATTGGAAGGGAAGGGATTTGCGGTAGTTACAGCTTTGCAATTTTGTACTGGAATTTAGCTGACTTATAACCTTTTGGTTTGAGATTCTCTGATTGCAGGACAAAATCAGTACTTTAGTCTCACCATTATCTATTATTTAATTTTGTTTAACAGCTATATCTCTCATTCTCATGGCTACTTCAAAAGCAAAAGTTAATTTTCTTAGTAAAGGTCTTATTTAGTTATTCTTTCAAACTGTTTCTCTTCACAGGTCACTATAGGCATGCAACTGTTGTCAGGAGATCCTTGTTTCAAAACGTAAGTGTTTCAACAGCAACCATATAAGCTTTGAGCTTGAATTCAGCAATTTGCTGAGCCCACAGCAAAAGAATCAATCATCTGACTTGTTTTTTCTAGATGCTGATATAATGTAAAGGATGTTATGCTCCCCTCCCAACCCCCTGTGACATACTTTGTAAAACAGGAAAATAAAGTAACTGATTGCTCTAGCTCCAAGTTTTTTATGTTGAGATTTTGGCTGGTTCAGATTTTCTTGAGAGTCACATAGATGTTGGTTCTGGGTCAGCAGCAGAGCAATGCACCAGGAAGATTGAGCTCCAAACATCAGTTCCTTCATTTTGCATTTACTGTCACCTTAAAGATCAGATACTGACACCGCAGTTACCAGCAGCCTGTTTCAGTCAAATGAAACCGCTTGTGGCAAGAAGTCACTCGGAGGCTGCCTTGCATCTCCCATCTCTGTCTGAACACAGGAAAAACCAGAATCAATGCAGCAGAGGGGTATTTACTCCTTTACGTTCTGGTGTAGCAGTGACCCAGATTGAAGTCTGACTGTCAACCTCTGATACAGATTTTGTTTTAAAGTTGTTAATAATGTAGTTTGAGAGCGGCAGGGCTGTTCGAAAAAAATTGTTTCCTTCCCTTCATTGAAACGTTTACTAGGTGCTCAAGCAAAACCCCAAATGTATTCAGTGAAGCAGCCTGAATGAATCACTCCATTTGAGTATGACAATATATCTCATTCTCTGTCTATTCCCTCCATATAAAAAAAACTAAACTGGTCAAATTGCTTAAATATTATCCTTAGACAGTATTTAGTGATGATCGGTAGGCTGATAACTGTGAAAAGGTGGTAAAATGATACTGAAAGTTTTAAAACAATTTTATTGAAATGTTTAAAGCTGTTCACATTTGTTTGGTCAGGACAAAACAATAACTTTATCCATGTATAATAAAATAGATCCAATTTGTATTAATTGCTCAGCAATTGAAACGGTAAAGTGACTGTTTGTTTGTTTTATCCAATGAGAAACCTTTCAGCGTTGAGTTTTCCAGAATAAAAATGCCAGTTTCTTCTGGGATCCATATCGAACTTAACTTCATTACGAGATTCAATTGTGAATCTCCACACATTAAATGGGTTGCTCTTCGGAGTGTCGGCGTGGTCCTGTTGGGCCGAAGGGCCTGTTTCCACACTGTCGGTAATCTAATCTAATCTAAAAGGCAGATGTTTTTCAAGTTTTTGCATGGAACAGTTGCTTACTATATCAAGAAGGGCAGATGGAATTTTTTTGAAGTCTCTGAAAGTGTTTACTAAAAGGGACTAATCTGCATTAATCTTAGTGGCTGTCCCACTGAGCTATACATTGGATTTTTAAAAATCTTACCACTTTGTTGCTTTCTGAAATGGTAGATTGGGACAGATCTTCTTCAAGGTTGATTGTGTCTGCAATAGATCAACAGCTGGTATAACCTGTTCTTACTGGATTTCATTGTGTGGGCAGAGATTCAGAATAGTTCTCCTTTCAGAATGCAGTGTGCTTCGCAATCTGTGGGATCTTGCTAATTAGCTTGAAACTCTTCTACCTGGGAAACTTCCTGTGTGGGTTAGTTGCTCTCCAAAATTAAACAGTAAGTGCAGCGATGCTGTACATTGCTTTCAATGCAATGTGTAGAGATCCTCTGGTGTTATAATTTCTAATGAAGCTTAAGTCTCAATTCTTAATCTCCATTTCCCCTTTTTTTTTAAGAGAAATTAAGTATAGTAATCAAGTTGAGTAAAATACCCCGATTGACTCAATATTATAAGAAGCATTGAGCTGATGACATGGGAGGCTGACTTTTAAAAGTTTCAGGATTCTTAACAGTCCTCTGAAATGGTCTGGGAAACCACTTTATTGTCAAGAATGTTCACTACCACCACCTCAAGAGCAATTACAGATGACAGCAACATTCAGATCTCATGAATGAACAAAACAAATTGCTCTCTCTATTTGAAAGGCTTCCTAACTATAGTTTTGTGTTGGCGCATCCATGGATGCTGCCTAACCCCACTGTGATCGCCAGCATTGTTTTGTTTTCAGTATAGTTTTATGTTGATTTATACTCTTCACAAAGACATTTATTTGATGGAATTATTATACAATCTTTTTCTAAAACCGAGGTTGTACTGATGGTGAAGGATGGTTCCATACTCTCACTTTGGAGAGAAAAAGCAATCAAATAGGCTAGAAAACATTTTCTTGATGCAGTCTTGCCGGTGAGGTTTGTACAGAGACAAAGAATCTATCGGTGTGATGGATTAACCTCTGGCACTACACACACACTCTCCCTTTCTCTTAAAATGCATACTCAACAAATTGAACAAAGGTTGGTTGACATCCAGCTGATGCTGTTCTGTGACATTTTTCAGATGAATATATGCACATCACTTGTCTAGATAATGAACTAACTACTAAAAATACACTTCAGTATTTGTCTTGTTGGCATAGTGATATTAGCAAAATGCAGCAGAGTAGGATCAACAGAATGATTTATTGCTGCACTGTGCACATATAGTAGCTTTAATCTTAGCAATTATAACTCTATTTATTAATATAATCCTTTCAGTTATTGAAAAATTGAAGTTGTGAAGAACAGATTCAATTCTGTGACTATATTTGCATAAGAATTGAGTATATTGTTAATCTAAATCCTCATTTAATGTTCCGTAGACTTTAAAGATCTGGTGTTCCAGTTGAAACATGTTGGTGAAATCTTCTATCAGTTCTTGGAAAATCAATTTGCAAAGAACATTGAACTGAAGTCTGTGAAGGGGGCTGGTGCCTAATGCAGTTAGCATTTTGAGGTTCATGAATCTTTCCTCCCAAATATCCCCATAATTTCCTTATTTTCTCCTCTTTGTTAGGTTGTAGTTATATATCATCTCCCTGCCCTCTCCGAAACTGGGACTTTTCAGCTTAGGAGCTGAAGTAATCTATTCAGCTCAGTGTCTACTCTACCATTGAATGGAATCATGTCTGATCTGATCTGATAATCCTCAACTCCACTTTCATGCCTTTTCCCCATAACCCTTGATTCTCTTACTGATTAAAAATCAATCTCGGCTTTGAATATGTGATGGATGTGCATTAACTCTGCTGCTTGTACAGTAATACAAGGGAGACCTTGATAAATGGCACCATGCAATGCATGAAAATCCATCAGCTATCAGCACTTAAAACATTAGTCTTTTAGTATTTTTCCCCTTGTGAAATTCATACAACAATTTCATAGGCAAGCAAGATCTTGACTAAATGGCCAGTTTTGTTAGAATGGGCATTAGAATTGGTAGTCTTCTCTCTTGCCTCTGGTTGTTATGTTTTGATCCAGCGCAGATAGAAATCATGGATAATGCTGCTGTGATTGGCTCAGTAGTGCACTGAACTACAGAATCACTCTTCTCAACCATTGAGGAGTGTACTCGCTCTTGTAAAAATTCTGCTTCACTTCTTGGAGCTTGGTATTCTGCCTCTGACAGAGTGCATGTTAGGATGTTACCCCTTGCAGTCTGGACATCAGTGTAACTGATTGATTGTGAGAAGTTGCTAACAGACTGATGCTTCCTTCACATCTTTCTCTTCCCTTCTCCCCTTCTTTGTGTCCAAAGGAACTCTGAAAGCACTTCATTTACTCAGTCAATTAAGTTATGAGATGGGGTGTCCATGTGAGGATGAGTGCAGTGGCTTGATAATTAACAGAATTATTGTGAGCTTTGAATGTCTATAGTAAAAATGAAAACGGTCCTTTATTTATGTACTAACTGTAGCAGCAATCACAGGTTTTGCAGAACCAGGCATAATGCAAAATGGTGC
The DNA here is from genome assembly GCF_037043375.1 of Chiloscyllium plagiosum. Taxonomy (NCBI): domain Eukaryota; kingdom Metazoa; phylum Chordata; class Chondrichthyes; order Orectolobiformes; family Hemiscylliidae; genus Chiloscyllium; species Chiloscyllium plagiosum. Next base: position 9,183,957 of record NW_028270159.1, on the reverse strand, counting down.
CAAGGCTACATTGCTGAAGAATGACTTAAGACTATTTTTTTGACTCTGTGTGACAAACTGAAGAAAATCCAGCTTGTAACCTTTGAACAATAAGCGGAGTATTGCAAAAAGATTGAAGAAACCACAAAAGGAAGCTGTCAGTAACTGCAGGAAGAGCGCTCTTGCTGGAAAGAGCAGTAATTATGGGACACTTGGAGGTTGACCTCATATCATATCACAAGAGACTTCAAATGGATGCCAAAATTTCTTTTTAAAAATTGAACATTCTCAAATCTAAACTAGGTGGCAGGTTATGAAGAGCACCTCAGGTATCACATGAAACCTTGATTGATTTTCTTGCCGCTCGGTTGAGCGGTGTGATTTTATATATAACCATATTGTTTACGGCTCCTGCTGGTTAGCAGTGACGTGATACAGTGTGGAATTGAAGCCTGCAGAGGGTAACATACTGGCTTTGATGGGTGGTTCTTTCTGCTTTCATGGGATCTGTGCGTTGCTAGCAAGGACAATGTTTGTTACCCATCCACACTTGTTCCTTAACCAAGTAACCTGCTGTGACATTTCAGGGGCAGTTAAGGATCATGCGTATTAACTGTGGATCTGCAGTCACATGTATATGACCATCAATGATTGTCCCATGCTTTTCATTACTGAGGTAAGTTTTTAACTCCATGAAGTATTCATTGAATTTAACTTCCAACAGCCGCAGGACATTTACTAAATGCAGTGTGCTAGTCTGGGCTGTGGCTGGTCAGCATCCTGCCACAGTCTCCCTACTGTGAGGCTGTTGGATGAGGACAGGGTAACGGGTGGCCAATGCAAGTCTCAGCATAAGTTAAGGAATTTTTGGACAAATGATTGAGGGATCTGACAGGTCCAAGGAACTCTATATCAAATAATGACCTTCAGGAGAAGAGAAAACGGAACTTGGAGACAGAGTTGCTGAGTTACATTCTGTCGCAGACTTTTGGTGTTACTTCAGTTTGCAGGAGTGTTGACACCACATTTGGGCACATCTATGTGGCAATTACTGAGAATGGCCTCAGATAGAGATTGACCATTGTGTTTGTTTGAGTCAACACCAGCCTAATTCGTGTCTGCATTCGCCAGCAATCCATACACACCGCCTGGGCCTGTTACTGCATAACAATCTCCATTTTTTTTTTCCATAATCAATACATAACTGAACAATTAAACCTTGACTTCCAGGATCTATTTAGATCACAACGAACTTGTGCTTGAGGTTCCTTGCAAGGGTGATTCTGCTGCTGATTTAAATTCTAGGTAATCTGGGCGATTGGATGTTTGAATCGTTGAAATGATACTTAAACTCAGGGGTCACTGATCTAAAGCCACTGAGGCAAAGCTGGCAACATTTCGGGATTGTAGTAATGATTGGACACAGCACAGTCAAGGGGAAATATTGTCAGTAATCCTCTATCTGTCAAAGGCAGACTTTTCAGCAGGTTCTAGTCTGTGCTCTTGGCTCTCCAAAATTACTCTTCGCATTGTGAATGTTTTGAATTTTTATTAGCTTCACGGTACATACAGAACTGAAGCTAACTTGCTACCTATCAGTGTTTCCTTTGCAGTCACGAACCAATCTTACTTTATAATTCCAGTTAGAGAATCTCCATTTTGTTTCGGAGTACCAAGTGCCTGTGTGTGTGTGTGTGTCTGCTGCCCTCTAGTGCTCTTGGCTGTCTGGGTCATATTCCATACCAAGATCTGAGAGGTATTCAAAATCACATAAACATCTGGCCAGATTGGATAGGTTGAAACTGCACAGGTTGGCATAAAGGTCTAGAGCTAGAGGACACTGATCTTAAGGTGATCAGCAATGGCAACATTAAAAATGTACACAGTATGTGATTAGGGTCTGGAGTACTCTGCCTAGCAGCAGTTGCTTGATAATTAACAAAGTTATTGTGAGCTTTGAATGTCTACAGTCAAGATGAAAACGGTTCTTTCTTTATGTAGTTAGCTCAGTTGGCTGGATAGTTGGTTTGCAATGCAGAGTGATGCCACCAACGTGGGTTCAATTCTGCACCAGCTAAGGTTACCATGAAGGACTGTCCTCCTCAACCTCTCTCCTCACCCAAAGAGTAGTGACCCTGTGGTTTAGCCACCACCATTGTCTTTATCTATAATGAGAGAGCAGCCCTAAGGTCTGGTAAGACTCATTACCTTACTCTGCCTACAAACATGCTGGATGTGCAACTCAATCAACATCTTCAAAAGAGTTGTTCAGTTATCAGAAGAGAGAACTTGCAAAGCTATGGGAAGAGGTAGAGAAGTGAGACTGAGTTGATCTTTCAGCCACGAGCTGAAAATGTGTTGCTGGAAAAGCGCTGCAGGTCAGGCAGCATCCAAGGAGCAGGAGAATCGACGTTTCGGGCATGAGCCCTTCTTCAGTCCTCACTTTCTCCTTAATCTTCCAGATAGCCAGCATAGACATGATGGGCTGAATGGTCATGGCGTGACTGGCCAGACCAGATCAGGACAGTGAATTCCTTTCCTTTAAAGGACATTAATGAATCAGATGGGTTTCTACAACAGTTGGTGATCACTGAATAGTCACCATTTTTATTCCACACTTTTGTTTTTTGTTACATTCTAATTTTACCATCTATTATGGTGGGATTCAAAATAATTTAATAGACGATTATCCTAAGGTTTGGGAGTATGAGCCCTGTGACATTCCCACTTCACTGCTGCCTCTAACAATGGTCATCCAGAGACATTGACTGCAATTCTGGAGGCTTGCGTTTAGATACTCTCACCTCGCTCTTGCTCTCCCCCCCCCCCCCCCCCCCCCCCCCCCACCCCCCTCCAATTCTTCTGTCTCTCCTCCCCCACCTCTCTCATCTCTCTCTCTCTTTTTATCTGGGACTGAAAAATGTTGTGTCCTTCACTGAAGGGAAGCTGAAATGGAGTTTGTCCATGGTGTAGGGGAGATTTCCTTTTGACATTTACTGAAGATAAAGGGTATCTTAAACGATGCTGATGGGCACGTTGCCATTCTGAGGCAGCATGGAATACTCCCAGCCTCGAGCTCAGAGATTAGTGGTCAAGCTGTTTGCCTCACCCCATCAAGTTTTCAGAGATCTATTGACACCGATGTTTACTTCCGGCACACATCCTTCTGCATGCTTGCAGTGATGACAAAAGTGCTGTTCTGATTCCTGGAGGTACTTTTAGATCGTTAACTGGGAGTTTGTTCTGAGAATTTTACAAAGTTGTTTCTAGTGATTTCTTTTCAGCACTTTCCCTCCTGAAGGTAATGTAACAAACTGGTGTTACACAGGTGCTAATAGCCCACTCTTTGACAAGTTATTCTCTGCTGAAGCCCAAGGTCTCAGCAGGCCAAGTGCTTGTGGGTGTTCATGGCAACTAGTAGTACTTCAGCACATCACTACGTTACTACATCACTAAACAGCAGTCTGCCTGACTTCCTCCAACTCCTCGCTCCCCTATTGCCCCACCTATGGTACCTCTGGCCAAGGACATTGACTCTGGTCTTAAAGCCACACCACTGCCTAATCTAAGATGAGTGATCAAACTCATGACAATAAATGTTTGAATTTATTTATATCCTTTTTATCTTAACATGGAAACTCTGCAATACCCTTGAAATTAACTTGTTTGCAGTGACCATTGTTTAGACTGCACTGGCTAATATTCTACAGACTGCCAGAAACTTACAAACCATCAGCTTGTCTGTTTTTTTTTTTTTGCTCAGCTGAACAATTGAAGATCTCCTTTAGAAATATTGTTTCTCATCAGAGGGACGTAGGTTTATGGACCCTTCTGGCATTTTGATATGGTTTCAATTGAAGAGGTTGCCCTGCAGATTAATACAATCTCTTTACCAGCCCAGCTGAGAGATGAACTGAAATAAAGTTTGTAGTTCCAGGCATAAGATCCGTCTGCCATATCATCTGCCTAACTGTAAAAATTGTATTGCCAGTCAAAGTATTTCAACCGAAAGTGTGGAATTTCAAAAATATTGCAGCTAATTCCTTGTGTTGGTTTCCACAGGCCTGCGTGTACTGCCAAGTCTATTTCAATACCAGGCCAAGACAGCTCCTTACAGCTGGACTGTAAGGGAGATGGGACCATAGACAATACTGTTGCCTCCGGGGGCTTGCATTCAGTGAGGCAGCCAAAACCTCGGCCTCCACTCAGTTCAGGTACATGTTATTCTAGTCGTAGCCAAGGCCACATTGTTTTCTATCTTTATGACCTGAATAATATCAGTTTCTCACCATGATATTATGGGTTTTAAGTAAATGAATGTTAACCCTCATTCTTGCCTTCATTGCTCTAGACCTCTATTCCTATGCACTTGCAGCTGGCCTCCCACTTTGTACCCTCCACATATTGATGTTACTTACACTACTTTCCTTGTCTTAACTTGCAGGAAGTCTCATTCTCTGCTTACACTGTGCTCACTGACCCATATTTGGGTGGGTGGGATGCTCTTCGGAGAGTCGGTGTGGACCTGATGGGCAGAATGGCCGTGCTTCCAGCTTTCACCATGTAGGGATTCTATGATATCTGGATAATCTCTGGAATTCCCTTCCACATCTCTTCCACATTTATAATACTCATTAAAATCTACTTCCTTGAACAAGCTTTTTATCATTTAACCTAATATCTCTGTGCTTTGCTTAAGATGCTGGATTTGTTTTCCAGTGCTCCTGTGAAGTGCCTTAGGCTGTTTTAATGATTATATAAATATAAATTATGAAATGCAGCTGCTATTATAGTCATTTTGACCAATCTACAGCTAATGGCACAGGGGCTCAGGGTTGGGGTGGCACGGTGGCTCTGTACTGTTCCCTCTCAGCGCCAGCTCCCAGGTCTGATTTCTACCCTTGGGAGACTGTCTGTGTGGAGTCTGCACATTCTCCCCATGTCTGTGTTGATTTCCTCTGGGTGCTCTGGTTTCCTCCTAAATCCAAAGATGTGTAGGTTAGGTGCATTAGTCTGGGGTAAATGTGGAATAGTAGGAGAATGCGTCTGGATGGAGTAATCTTTGGAGGGTTGGTGTGGACTTGTTGGGCCGAAGGGCCTGATTCCACAGTGTAGGGATCCAATGATTCCATTCCATGATTCTAACAGCACAGCTTTCCTCAGAGTCATTACATTTCCTGAAAAGGTTAAGGATGATCTAATGCAACAGACCCATTAATCTGACTTGGTTAAACAGGGCAGACACTACTGTTTATCATTCACTTATTCCTCATTATCTGAGGGTTTCTAAAGTCTCATAATTTGCACTGGGTACCTTGAGTTGTTTGCTCCTCTATTCCTCTTCCAGCCTGTGGAAGGAAATACAGATTGGTATTTTTATTTTTAAGAAGCACATTGGATGTGTCTCTGAAGCAGTCTGTGCAAACCTTGTGTTTCAAGCAAGTAAACTGTCATTTCCTTCTGTTGGATTTTACCGTCCTTAGTAACCTGAGCAGGCCTCCGCTACTGCTTGTGTGGATCAGACCCATCTCACTCACTGCAGTCAATTGCTGGCTCCTCAGCATTAGAGTCAGGGATGTAAACTTTACAATTAAAATGAGAAAATATTACCTCATCAATTGATGTTAGGATATAGCTATTTACAGTATTTGTGTTTTGTGTCCTCTGAGGGGGCACGCTAGTTATACCCAACTGCATATTAGCAGCATGATTTGTGTGTTTCATTGTATGAAGCTACCATTAAGATAGACAATAGATCATCAAGAATTGCAAAACATTACAGCCATTCAGCTACTGTAGTCCCTGTGAAAGAGCTATTCAATTACTTGCACTCCATTGCTCCTTCACCATAGCTCTGCAGTTTTCTTAGGTTCAAGTATTTATTACATTCCCTTTTGAAAATTGTTATTGAACTAGATTCCACTATCCTTTCAGGCACTGCATTCCAGTTCATATTAGCAGACTGTTTCAAGACATTCCTCTTCCTTCCACCTCTGACACTTTGCCAGTCATCATCCACCATACCACCAGCGATGCCGTGGCAAGTTTGCTAGAATATATGTTTTTGTTTAAAAGGCCAAGTGATCAGTGCACACACTGCGACAATATTTTAAGATTAGAATGTTATTGAGTGTAATATATTGGATGGTGCTGGGGTAGGGAGTCTCATTCCTGTTGTAATGGCTTTTGTTTATAAAGGCAAATATAAATATGGCTTTTCTCCCACCCATTCGTTATTCCACAGCAGAAGCTCCTGTCCTCAGGCAGGTGGAATAGACTGGACCCAGAGCCCCCGAAGTGCTTGATTAGCTGAGCAGAGAGAGGTTTCTGCAAGTTTCAGGGTGGGACATTTTCTACCTTCACCACAGTCTCTTTGCACCATTGTGTTCCAGTTTGCCGTTGTCCTGAGTGAATCTTGAATTAATCACGTTATAAGAAAACCAAGAACTGCTTGCAGTATCTCCTGTGTTTGTACTGTTTCTGTTAGGTCTGACTGAAGATGCCGATCAGACCCCGTCCAGCCCAGATGAAGTATTTCAAACTGGTCATTCTCGGAATTCCAGCTATGCCAGTCAGCATTCAAAAGTGTCAGGTAAGTGTTTCCTTTGCTTCTTCCTGTGTCTCTGCCATCTTCTGGGGAGCCTGTAGGCTCGGAGTTGCAGTCTTAGACGTTCAGGATAATGCTGTCTGTAAAGTGCTGAGTAATACAGTACTGATCTAATGACAGGAATGTGGGTTTCATTATTGTTTGGCTAATTTTCTTGCTCCAGCCTTGTGTTCAGCACATAATACACAGCTGGCCTCGGTGGAATAGTAAATTATCTTAAAAAGAGGGAAAAGAATTCTCGGACAGTAAAACTGGATGGTGTAGATGAGAAGATTTTAGAACAAGGAGACATGAGGCTACCAAGGAAGGATGCAGAGCTAACAGGAGGATGAGGCTGGATTTTCAGAGAAACAAAGCTGTATGTGATTAGAAGCTGAATAAATACTTCCACACAACCCTTCAATCCCATTTTCTAGTTGCTGCTTTGTTTTAAGATTAGATTAATTGATTTTTCCTGTACTGCAGTAAAAGCAACTTATGGACATAGAGTTTTACAATACAGAAAGACACCCTCCAGCCTATTGTGTCTGGCCCAGTCAACAAGTACCTATCTAACCTAATCTTATTTCCCCGTTCTTGGCCCCATAGCCTTATATGCTGTGGGATTCCAAGTGATCATCTAAAGACTTCTTAAATGCTGTGATAGTTCCTGCCTCCACCACCCTTACAGATACCCACTGCCCTCTAGGTGAAAAGATTCTTCTTAAACCTCCTCTCGACTGCTTTCCCCTTACCCTAAAACTGTGCCCCTTAGTCATTACTAAGGGGAATTGTTCATTCCTAATGACTATCTATTCCCTTCCTAATCTTGTAAGCCTCAATCAGGTGTTCCCTTCAGCCTTCTCTACACTAAGGAAAACAACCCTACTCTATGTAGTGTCTCTTCAGAAAATATCTGATCTTTTTAGTCTCTTTTATCCAGTGCACTTTCAGTTTGACAAATGGGAACTTGATTCGAGCAGTAATAACTAGCTAGGCCTAGGATAAAGGATTGAAGTTTTAAAAAAAAAAATTAGGGATTGGAACAAGATGCAAAGAAATGCCCTATGACCCAGTCTTTCAGGTGAAGCAAATGTAAAGAACTGACAGCAGCAGAAGACTTCAGAGAATTCCTGGTGGCTTTTTCTGTTGCAGTGACCTTGTCAATGATTTGTCGGCAAACATCTTTGTCTTTTGTTCCATTTTGTGAAAGTAACTCGATCCTGTTTTAGGGGTGGCGTACAATTCAGTTGTTTTTCAGATTTAACGCTCCAGTGTAATGTATCTTATCCTGGATTGTCATCTTTTGTGTTTGTTTTATTTGTTTCTTTAAACTGATTTTTAACTCTCATTCAGCAAGGCATTAAAACAAAGCGGGTCAATTCTGAGGAAAGGAGAGCTGATTTATTTCAACACCTTGTTATTGTCATTCACACCAGTGCATCTATAATTCCAAGCAGTTGCAGACCAAAGCTCCTTACATTCTACACAACAAATCCCAAGCTACCAGGAAAGGAAATATTGCTCATTTCTACCTCTTATTTTGTCCCTAAGCCATCTGATTTAACTCTTATTGTCTTACTCATATAAACAATTAAAATACACTCTTTCAGGTATTGTGTAAATTCTTGTCCCATGCTTTGGATGCAGCCTGACTTCTAACCATTTCAAAGCAAGTCCTGGGAAAGCTGCAGCAGCTTGACCTGAGTCAAGTTTAAGTAATGACGAACTAAAGCTGTTTACGATTAAGGTCATAAAACACAGCTTTTTTTTCCGCTAATCTGTCAAATCTGCATACTTGCTTCAGAAGCAGTGCAGTGGAATGGAGTTGCCCGCTGTGGAATCCGCTGTGTCTGTCCCAGCATGTGTTTTCAATGCGGGGATACAGGTGCAAAAAAACCAAGCGCATTTAACAGAGTTTACATATAGCCTGTCTTCTACATACGTCTTCTACAAACTATGAACGAGAGGCAGGAGTTGCCATGTACCCCTCCGCCCAAAATACAGCTTTATTAAATCGGCTATTTAATAAGATCCTGGGTGATCTGATTGTTCCTGATATCCACATTCCCACCTTCCCCCGTAACACTGCATCCTTTGTTTACCAAGGATCTATCCAACTCTCTCTTTAAAATATTCAATGACTCTATCTCTCCTGCCTTTTTGGGGAGAGAGTTTCAAAGACATGTGACTCAAAAATATTTAAATGTTTAAATTGGTGATCCAACACTTTTAAACAGTGACCCCTTAATTTTAGATTCTCCAATAAAAGGAAACATCCTTTGCATGTCCACTCTGTCAAGACTCCTCTGGATCTTTTATGTTTAAATCAAAGTACTTTCTAATCTAAATTCCAATAGATACAAACCTAGTCTCTCCAACATTTCCTCTATACTGGCTTTGGGGACTAAATTAATCTCGTTGCTCTTAGGCCAGTGGAATAGATTAATTCTATGACAGTGCGCCACTACATAGGTGGCTGAGATTGATGATCTGGGTTTGCCTGTCCAGATCAATGGGTTTTGATAATGCTGAAAATGTGTTGCTGGAAAAGCGCAACAGGTCAGGCAGCATCCAAAGAACAGGAGAATCGACGTTTCGGGCATAAGCCCTTCTTCAGAAATGAGGAAAGTGTGTCCAGCAGGCTAAGATAAAAGGTAGAGCGGAGGGACTTCGGGGAGGGGCGTTGGAATTGTGATAGGTGGAGGGAGGTCAAGGTGAGGGTGATAGGCCGGAGTGGGGTGGGGGCGGAGAGGTCAGGAAGAAGATTACAGGTTAGGAAGGCGGTGCTGAGTTCGAGGGATTTGAGTGAGACAAGGTGGGGGGAGGGGAAATGAGGAAACTGGAGAAATCTGAGTTCATCCCTTGTGGTTGGAGGGTTCCTAGGCGGAAGATGAGGCGCTCTTCCTCCAACCGTCGTGTTACCATGGTCTGGTGATGGAGGAGTCCAAGGACCTGCATGTCCTTGGTGGAGTGGGTGGGAGGGGGAGTTAAAGTGTTGGGCTACGGGGTGGTTGGGTTGGTTGGTCCGGGTGTCCCAGAGGTGTTCTCTGAAACGTTCCGCAAGTAGGCGACCTGTCTCCCCAATATAGAGGAGGCCACATCGGGTGCAGCGGATGCAATAGATGATGTGTGTGGAGGTGCAGGTGAATTTGTGGCGGATATGGAAATGTCCCTTGGGGCCTTGGAGGGAAGTAAGGGGGGAGGTGTGGGCGCAAGTTTTGCATTTCTTGTGGTTGCAGGGGAAGGTGCCGGGAGTGGAAGTTGGGTTGGTGGGGGCTGTGGACCTGACAAGGGAGTCACGGAGGGAGTGGTCTTTTCGGAACGCTGATAGGGGAGGGGAGGGAAATATATCCCTGGTGGTGGGGTCCGTATGGAGGTGGCGGAAATGACGGCGGATGATACGTTGTACATGGAGGTTGGTGGGGTGGTAGGTGAGGACCAGTGGGGTTCTGTCCTGGTGGCGGTTGGAGGGGGCGGGGCTCAAGGGCGGAGGAACGGGAAGTGGAAGAGATGCGGTGGAAGGCATCGTCGACTACGTCTGGTGGGAAATTGTGGTCCTTGAAGGAGGAGGCCATCTGGGTTGTACGGTTTTGGAACTGATCCTCCTGGGAGCAGATGCGGCAGAGACGAAGGAATTGGGAATATGGGATGGCGTTTTTACAGGAGGCAGGGTGGGAGGAGGTGTAGTCTAGGTCTCATCTCCCCTGTTTTGATAATGCTGTCAAGATCATGGAAATGGATGACACTGACAAGGCCAATATTCATTACCAACTTACTCTGGAGTCCCCCATCAAGGAACATTTTCTCTATTTACACTGTCAAATCTCTTACCATATTAAATGCTTGTTTGGAAGGAAATCTGTTGTCCATAGCTGATCTGTCTACGTGTGGCTTCAAATCCATAGCAATGTGATTGACTCTTGACTGCTTTCTGAAATGGCCTGGCAAGCCCCTCAGTTCAAGGGCAACCAGTGTAATCCTTAATAAAAGCCGAAAGAACTCCGGATGCTGTAAGTCTGGAACAAAAACCGAAATTGCTGGAAAATCTCAGCAGGTCTGACAGCATCTGTGGAGGGCAGTCAGAGTTAATATTTAGGGTCGAGTGACCCTTCCTCAGGAATCCGTGTAATCGTTGCCAGCAATACCCACGTCCCATTTGGGAAAAATGTAAGTCTTTACTAAGCTAAGAATGCTCATGTTGATGATCATGGTAACTGTCATAATGAGATATTAAACATCTGGTATGCATATTGCAGCTGCAGTTTGTTTACACTTTGGGTGATGTCATGAACAGATTAAACACCAGATTCTGCTTACTCCCAGTTATTATTTTAATGCACATTGTAATCTCATGTGAAAATGATCTTGATGAAGTAAAATTAATGCCACAATAAAAGCCTATTATGATCATATGCAGAGGAGTAGAATTACATGATTCACAGCTTATTACATGACGCCCATGTCCCCTTGAGGTAGTTTGCTCTTTCAAGTGCTGGGGGCAAGTCAAATTATTGTATTAGTCATACTGTACAAGTAATGCTGCAAATGAATAGCTTAGTTCTTAATAGCGCAAATGGAATCACAATTTTTAGCTAATTGTCATTAACTAAAATTAGAACTAAAAAGAAGGATGATCCCAAAATTGGAAAATTAGTGCATGGTTGAGATCCATAGGGAAACATCTTTGTTTGTAATTGAGACATTTATTTCCAATTTCAATATTGTTTAAAACACAGGTTACAGCACTGAGCACTCTCGGTCCTCTAGCCTTTCGGACCTAACTCACCGGCGTAACACATCCAGCAGCAGCAGTGCCTCTGGAGGGCTCAGCATAACCATTGAGAGCACAGATGGAGAGAAGGAACACAAAGTGGAGCGACCACCCAGGCCCCCAAGGCCAGCACACCCACCAGAAAGGCCACCCAGGTACACAGCTGTTCTGTTTAAAAGAGGTAGTTCCCTATCTCTGGATAGTGCACATCCTGATAGCAGGACCCACAGAAGGTGAGACCACGGAATGTTGTGTGTACCGTTTTGATTTGAAGGGTGTTGTTGTTACCAGTTTGTGATATTTTTTGTCTTTGCATTTCTTTAAACTCCACACTGTCCTGTTTCTGAGATCTGTCTGTTCCAGATCGGAAAATGTTTGTCTATAGTCTGACTTTTTTCACATTTTATGAAATTAAAAAATGGTGGATAAAACATTCCTGTCCAATTCAAGGTTTTTACTCTGTCAGCAAATGCATCTTCACAACCTGCATTCCCGAACTGGAAAAGCCTCACTAAATGGGTGGATGCTTTATAGCTCCAGATGCTTGGGTTTTGCAGGCATTCTATTCATGACTCAAATGAAGCAACTTTCCATTCTCTGTTTATTCAAGTTGAAATTATGCTGCATGATTCTATTTAAAAAAAAAGAATTGGAATTAGCAAGATTCAAATAGCTCAAAGTCTAGAATTTAGCATCTGACTGTGTAACCAGTCCGATAGCCAAGTTAAGGTGTTCAGAGATATTGTATTGATTTGTGTTTAAAATAGACAGTACAGACTGCAGAGACAAGTTGACCTCACAGGCCAATCTAATCCAACTTAGGCTCATTTGAAGGAAGTTGTTTCTGCTGGTAGCACATGTACTATATGGAGTGACCACTGGAAATCCCAGTTGATATTCTGGTGGGTGATTCTGTGTGGCCAGAGATGGAAATATTCCATTATTGTTTGGCATTGAATGTGCAGCCTCCTTCAAAAAAGAATTCAAGAGTTGGTCTTGCAGGAATGTGGTCAGAGTCAAAAGTACATAAATCTTTATCTGACCTGCATTGTATTCAACTGTGCAAAAAAAACCCATAAAATTTAGAAATAATTATCAAACCTGGAGTGCGTCAACAATGTACTCCTGATAATGTAGGGACAAAAAAGCAACTTAATGTATCGTTGGGTCTGTGACCTTGGCCAATGCTATTTGTGTCTGTGCCACAAAAGTATTGTGCAATCTATCAGCACCACAGAGTACTGACTGCAAATTCCATTCTGATTGTGGATCACTAGCAGAGCTTTAATGAAACCAGAGTGCTGCTGCCCCGGTGGCTTGGCAAGCAAGTACTTGTCTAAATCACGAAATTGATCCCAGTGCAGTGCTGCTTTACCTGGCCTGTTTGGATGATGCTGCAGTTGGTCTTTTAATTTTACAGCCTCAGCTGGAAAATGCAAGTGTGTAGATTGCTGGGGGGAAAGTTTGCTCTGATTTTGGTGATTTGCAGGATGCAATGCCATATTGCAGCTAAAATGTTTTTGACCGGAAAGGCCTGCCAGAGTTGGCACTCCAGTAAAGTATTGGTTGGAAAGGTTGTGCTAACTTCTGAATTTCAGGGCTCCTCATGCACGGGCTGTGGATGTAATTTTTAAGTGCATTGTTGTACTGCTCCTAATTGGTTTCTCATTCCACAGACGAAAAAAGGAAACTGTCGAGAGTCAACCTACTTGGGTTGATGATACCAGAATCGATGCAGATGACATTGTGGAGAAAATTGTGCAGAGTCAAGATTTCACAGATGTCAGTAATGCTGAAGGTAAGCTTGCCACGTTCCCACTCTTAATTCAGGGACATTGTCCACTATTCATCCATGTGGCGATGCTGCCTTTTTAGTGTACAGGAGGACTATTAAAGGTCAAATCACCCAAACTGGAGCGTTGCCTTCTTCCAAAATGCTGTTTAATATTGCAGATATATTGTGAAGTTAGTATGATATATGCATTCACAAGAAAAGGCAGTGTTGTTTAGATGTGTGTGCTGACCTCCATCTCTGTCTAACAGTGTGATTGATGTTACTGTAAAGAATTTGGGCTCTGCCACAAAGTTTGTCAAATGCCTCAATTATTCATGGGGAAAACCACAATGTTGTGTGCTCTGCGATGAGACAACTATAAAAGTATGTTGATTTCAGCAGTTGCCAAATCTTATCTCTCTATTGCCAATTGGACCACACAAGTATTGTAGAACTTACAGCACGGGCAGGGAGATTAGGCTGTTCACATCTATATCTCCATTTTGATCTCATCCCACTTAACTGCCCTTCCCACACTCCTTCATGCTCCCTTTCCAAGTATTTGTCCAGTCACTTTCTCAGCTATGCCACAATTTGAGGCTGAGGCTGTAATATGTTTTCAAAATCTTTGTGTCACATAGCAGAGAACATTTGAGATAAAAGCAAAAAGTGCTGGAAGTCTGATCGTGTCTGTGGAGAGGACAGCCATATTGGATGTGAGCATTAGTTCTGTTCTCTCTCCACAGATGCTGTGATTAGCTCCTGTGTAGTTAACAGATGCTCCACAGATGAGTTTCTCAAGCACTTTGTTTTTATTTCAGATCTCCAGCCTACATAGTATTTTCCTTTAATTTCTGACATTAAGGAATTGGCAAAAGAGCCCAGAGGTGGCATGAGAATGGTCTTTTAGACAGCAGGTTATAATCAGGCCTAAAAGGACTGTGGAAACATATTCAGTAATTTTCAAAAGAGGTTTGGATGTGTACGTGAAAGGGAAAACTGTTGGCTGCTTTCTGAAGAAAGGGCATAAGAGTGGAACTAATCTGGATAATTTTTACAAAGAATGGGCACAGATCTGATGGAGAAAATAGATTTCTCCTCTGCTGTGTTGTTCAAAAGCTCCACTTTCTGTTGCTGAAGCTGTGAGGTGATCACTCCTACTGACGAAAAGATGCACGTGTGACTGGTGGATTTGGGAAGAGAAGGTCTAGTAGGCTTTCCCCTCTTGGTTCCTCACCAGCTGCTACAGGTCCAGTTGTTTTGGACTTGGACAGTTCAGTCAGTAGTGGTGATAGCAAGTCACTTTTGATGATGGAGAATGAAGACCCTCATCCAGAGTGCCATCTGTGCTTGGAACCTCAGGATTTGTCCTAAGTGGGCTCAACATGAAAGAATAACAGTTCATCAGCTGATCGTAGGGAGACATCCTTGCCTACACATAGGATAAGACAGTCAATCTGCCTTATCTTGGATTCTTGAGTGAAACTGAAGTATGCAGTACATTATCACAGCTCACAAGGTTTATGGGAAATTATGGTTAGTATAAAAACTCTACCTTTTTCTGTATTTTTGATAGTAGACTGAAATGGGGGGGGGAAAAAACACAAATTGTTAGAAAATCTTAGCAGGTGGCAGTATCTATAGAGAGAAATCAGAGTTAACGTTTTGGGACCAGTGACCCCCCTCTAGAACTGGGAAAAGAACTGTTTTAAAAATTTGAGGATTGTGGAAGGGATTAATGTACTTAAAAGACAGTTACCAATACTTGTTGTAGGTAGTGTTTAGGTAGCTGCTTTGTTCAACCAGTGGGGGAGGTTAGTTGCAAATGGGACACAATTAGGGGTGTATGCAAAATGAGATTTGGCCAGCAACAAGAGGCTGATTAATTTGAGGAGTGTTGAGCAATTCTCTGTCTGCTAACAATTGTGATTAGCTCCTGTGCAAGTGAACAGCTTGTGGATGTGATCAATATGGCCAGAAACTATCACATGCCCAAAAGGGAAGGTGGTGCATCTCTCCTTGCAGTAGAACATACCTGAAACCTGAAGAAAGCCAGTTTATTTTCCCTCACCAATAGCTGTAAGCTATTACTTTTATCCAATCAGAGAAAGGCTTTGTAAGTTATGAACTATTTGCTCTCTGCAAAGAAGTGAAAAGTACCTGGGGAAGAGAGATTGAAGAACAACAAATCGCAGTCAGCAAAATGATCATCTGAGCAAACTTCTGGATAGGGGCTATTGAACTACCTTCTCAGCATTTTTAAATTCAATTTTTTTTTTTAAAGCTTTTTAATAAGTGCAGAACCAAGTTAAACCCTAATTTCTGTGACCTGGTTCTTTTATATTAATCTAGGGTATCAGAAAATTACATAATTTATATCTAAAGATGAACTGAAAACAACAAATGGTGGAGATCAGAGTGGCTCAGGCAGCATCCATGGAGGGGGAGCAAGCGAATGTTTGCATCTCCTTGACTCTTCATCAGAGCTGACACAAAGTGTGGAGGAGACAGCATTTATACAATACTTTGGGGTAGAGGGGTGGTGGGTGGGAGGAGGGAGTGCTGGGGTAGAAAGGGTGTTGATCGAGCGTTTTCCATTTTAAAGACAATGCATTGTAGCCAGTACAACAAAGATTCTCGAGTTTGGTCCCTGGGAGCAGAGGGTTATCCTATGACGAGAGGCCGAGTAAATTAGACATTTATTCTCTGGGCAAGTGATCTCGTTGAAACATGGCCAAATTTAAAGGGGCTTGACAAGGCAGGCACTGAGGTTGCTTGCACTGGCAGGGGAATCTAGAAGACCGGATCAAGCCTCAAGATGAGAGGCTGTTCATTTTGTACTGACATGAGGATAAGTTTCCTTTCTCCACAATTTTTCAGTTGAATAAAGGGAACTATGGAGCTATGAGGGAGGAGCTGGCCAAAGTTCAATGATGCAATACCTTAGCAGGGATGACAGTGGAGGAACAATGGTGGATATTTCTGTGTATAATGCAGAAGGTGCAGGATCAGTTCATTCCAAAAAGGAAGAAAGATCCTAGGAGGAGGCATGGGTGGTCGTGGCTGACGAGGGAAGTTAAGAAACATACAAAGTTAAAAGAGAAAAAGTATAACATAGCAAAGATAAGTGGGAAAACGGAGGACTGGGAAGCTTTTAAAGAATAACAGGATTACTAAGAAGGAAATACGCAGAGAAAAAATGAGGTACGAAGGTAAACTGGCAAATAATATAAAGGAGGATAGTAAAAGTTTTTTTTAGGTATGTGAAAGGCAAAAAAATGGTTAAAACTAAAATTGGGCCCTTGAAGACAGAAACAGGGGAATATATTACGGGGAACAAAGAAATGGCAGAAGAATTGAATTGGTACTTCAGATCTGTGTTCACTGGGGAAGACACAAGCAATCTCCCTGAGGTAACAGTGGCTGAAGGACCTGAACTGAAGGGAATTTATATTTTCCAGGAATTGGTGTTGGAGAGACTGTTAGGTCTGAAGGTTGATAGGTCCCTGGGGCCTATGGTCTACATCCCAGGGTACTGAAGGAGGTGGCTTGAGAAATCGTGGATGCGTTGGTGATTATTTTCCAGAGTTCGATAGATTCGGGATCAGTTCCTGCGGATTGGAGGGTGGCTAATGTTATACTACTTTTTAAGAAAGGTGGGAGAGAGAAAGCAGGAAATTATAGACCAGTTAGTCTGACCTCAGTGGTGGGAAAGATGCTGGAGTCTATTATAAAGGATGAAATTACGACACATCTGGATAGTAGTAACAGGATAGGTCAGAGTCAGCATGGATTTATGAAGGGGAAATCATGCTTGACTAATCTTCTGGAATTTTTTGAGGATGTAACTCTGAAGATGGATGAGGGAGATCTAGTAGATGTAGCGTACCTGGACTTTCAGAAAGCTTTTGATAAAGTCCCACACAGGAGGTTAGTGAGCAAAATTAGGGCGCATGGTATTGGGGGCAAAGTACTAACTTGGATTGAAAGTTGGTTGGCTGACAGGAAACAAAGAATAGTGATAAACGGCTCCATTTCGGAATGGCAGGCAGTGACCAGTGGAGTACTGCAGGGATCAGTACTGGGACCGCAGCTTTTTACAATATATGTTAATGATATAGAAGATGGTATTAGTAATAACATTAGCAAATTTGCTGATGATACTAAGCTGGGTGGCAGGGTGAAATGTGATGAGGATGTTAGGAGATTACAGGGTGACCTGGACAAGTTAGGTGAGTGGTCAGATGCATGGCAGATGCAGTTTACTGTGGATAAATGTATGGTTATCCACTTTGGTGGCAAGAACAGGAAGGCAGATTACTACCTAAATGGAATCAATTTAGGTAAAGGGGCAGTACAGAGAGATCTGGGTGTTCTTGTACACCAGTCAATGAAGGTAAGCATGCAGGTACAGCAGGTAGTGAAGAAGGCTAATAGCATGCTGGCCTTCATAACAAGAGGGATTGAGTATAGAAGCAAAGAGGTTCTTCTGCAGCTGTACAGGGCCCTGGTGAGACCACACCTGGAGTATTGTGTGCATTTCTGGTCTCCAAATTTGAGGAAAGACATTCTGGCTATGGAGGGAGTGCAGCGTAGGTTCACGAGGTCAATTCCTGGAATAGTGGGACTACCTTACGTTGAAAGACTGGAGCGACTGGGCTTGTATACCCTTGAGTTTAGAAGACTGTGAGAGGGGATATGATTGAGACATATAAGATTATGAAAGGATTGGACACTCTGGAGGCAGGAAACATGTTTCCGCTGATGGGTGAGTGCCGAACCAGAGGACACAGCTTAAAAATACGGGGTAGACTATTTAGGACAGAGATGAGGAGAAACTTCTTCACCCAGAGAGTGGTGGCTGTGTGGAATGCTCTGCCCCAGAGGGCAGTGGAGGCCCAGTCTCTGGATTCATTTAAGAAAGAGTTGGATAGAGCTCTCAAGGATAGTGGAATCCAGGGTTATGGAGATAAGGCAGGAAGAGGATACTGATTAGGAATGATCAGCCACGATCATATTGAATGGCGGTGCAGGCTCGAAGGGCTGAATGGCCTACTCCTGCACCTATTGTCTATTGTTGTGAATCTTGGGAAGTCTCTATCACAAGAGGGTTTAAATGCTGCATTGTTGAATAGATTCAAAGCCAGGATAGCTGTGATTTAGCTGTGTCATGTTTTGGGGAGTGAGTAGGAAATTGAAAATCGAGATGTGATAAATTGAATGACAGAGCAGGTTCGTTATGCCATATGATCGACTTCTAATGTCTTGTGTTTTATTTTAGGCCCCTTTTCTGATTTTTCTCCACTGATACCCATTTCATTCTCAGGCCTCTAACACTTATCAGGCAACCACTAATCCTGCAACCTGACCTTTGAGGGAGAAAGTCACACAAACACAAATTGGAGAAATGATCTAATTGATTCTGTCTCGATCTAGTTGCCATTTCAGCGCAACAGTCTATTGCGCTACCGATGGGGCACTGCCCTATTAGAAATCCCAACTCTTCAATGAATCTTTAAATCCAAGACTTCACCTTTTTTTCACTGACTTGTACCATGACAATAAAAACAATGGCAAAGAAATGAGGCCCCCATTGTGTCAAGGAGAGCTGGGAGCTCTCCTGCTGTCCTGATATAACATTGCTGTACAAACTCCCTCAAGCAATAATTAACTGGCCAATTTATCTCCCTATTTTTGTGAAATCAGACCTTAAGATATGATCTAAAGTAAGTAACAGACAATCAATTTTTCGATGTATAATTTCAGTTACATCACACTGTAAATTTTTGCTATACATTCTGTGTGTTAGGATTGAGCCCACCACTACCATCTGATGAAGGAGCGACGCTCCGAAAGCTAGTGTGCTTCCAATTAAACCTGTTGGACTATAACCTGGTGTTGTGTGATTTTTAACTTTCTTCTGGATCAGTGGTGCTGGAAGAGCACAGCAATTCAGGCAGCATCCGACGAGCAGCAAAATCGACGTTTCGGGCAAAAGCCCTTCATTTACCTCGTTGATTTTTAACTTTGTACACCCCAGTCCAACACCGGCATCTCCAAATCATGATCTGAAGTAAGTTATTCAGCTTGTTGAATCTACTTCAGCATTCAATAAGATCATGGCTGGTCTGATAATCTTCAACTCCACTTTCCTGCTTTTATCCCCCTCCCCATAACCCTGAATTCCCTTACCCATTAAAAATCTATCTGTCTTCGCTTTGAATATACTCTCCGAATGGCTGAGGTCTTTGCCTGCCAAACCACTGTTTTTGTGCTGTGATACATTACGTTCTTTAATAGACATGTTGAGGTGCTACATGAATTCAAATTTGAGTCAGTGCTCTCAAACTGAGGGCTGCAGCCGAGGGCAGAGATTCTTCAGCCACGTATATGTATGCTGTTTTTTTTTCCCAGTGTGCTGATGTTGTGTATTCTTCTCATTTTCAGACAGTAATTTGAGGCTGTTTGTAAGTAGAGATGGAACAACAGCACTCGGTGGTATTCAGCTGGGGAACAGGTGAGTTTCAGAAATTGCAGCAGAGTGGTCTTGTACCATTGTGTAATTTATCCTGGACCCCAGATTATTGGTGTGGGATTTTCTTCAAAATGAGTCTTTAATACTTTTGAAATAAGAACTCTTTTCCATTTTATCTAACAAACTTGGGCCCTTTCAATCATCAGCTTGTCTTTCTGCTATTTGCTCAGAGAAATAATTTGGAGTAAGATTATTGATCATTTAAAGCTGCAAATGTTCGAATGTGATGCAGTAATTTATGGACCTGCCAGTTCCTTGATTGAAGGTTTATTTCACATTATCTCAGTGAACAGTACCTCCTGAGGAAAGCATTTCCTCATGTGCCAGTGGTACTAAAATTATAAACACATTCTTTCTAAAATCATTAAATATTTTATGCAAGGAATGTTCCCTCCTCTGCTGTCAACTAGGTAGTGTTTTGTTTGGTTATGTTTTACAAGGTGAAAAGTTAAATAAATATGGGTTGTCAGCTATTCCTTCTCATGTCAATAGAGTTTTAATTCTCATAATGGGCACCTTGCTTCTACAGTTTTGGAAAATGCATTTTGTACTCTCCAACCTGTGCTGTATTCAAATGTGTGTTTACAGTCCTTATGCTTAAGATGTCAAAAGCTCAAGCGAGATAATACAATGAGTATTTTCACAGTCGGTTTTCTGCAAGTAACAAGTGCTGTTTCTTTCTCCACAGGGTGTCTGCGGGTGTCTTTGAGCCTGTTGTTATTGAGAGCCGTTGAGAAACTTGAGCCACTCTGCATCTACTTAACCACTTTCCATTTGAGCTCCTTGCCTACAGCACATCTAGTCTTATCCTTCAGGTCATGCCACCCACCAGCTCAGCTGGACTGAAGAAGGAGGGTGGCCACTTACATCAAACAACAGCCCCACTCCCCACCTCAAGAAGTGGCTGATGTTGATTCTGACTTCATTGAAGTATTTAGGGAATTGGTTGGGACGTGGCTCCCATTTTAAAGAAAAGACCTCCCATTATTTCTGTTGCAGTGCTTACTGAACCAGTACAGAGATCAGGATTTAATTTCAGAAATAGTTTGTTTTTGTGACATTGAAATGTTGTTCAAGAAATCCTCTTGAAACACAACAATTAATTGCCAAAACACTTGTGGCTGAGTGTTTTTTTAAAGGGGACGGGTTTTCCTTGAAATATTGTCCTCCCAGTGTTGTTCCATGGTAAAGCAGTGCGCTCACTACCCTCCTCCTCGACCATTTAGAGACCAGGGCTAAAGACTGCACATCGCACTGTCAATATTGCATAAAGAGGACACTTTTAAATGCTTTGGAAAATTTTATTCTGTTTCGCCCCAGACATTTAAGTTGCTGTGCGTGTGAGGAAATCAGTTTGTTTTGATCCACCAAAATTGATTGTGATTTTGGTTACTAGAAAACACAAATTTTTCACTTAATTATAACAGTTTCAGCATAATTGCTGTCAAGTGAAGGAGGTTCATTTTTTAAAAAAAATCAAAATAGTGATCGTCCCAATTCTAAATCAATGTATCAACCATGATGCTATTAACGGACACATCAAATACGGTGATGTCTTTGCACGGAGTATTTGTGTATCTGTGGGGTGTTGGATTTCTCTTGAAATGAAGTAATAGGATTTTTTTGTTTCTATGTCCAGTAGTGACACTTTTTGTGATTTCTGATGCTTCTGACTCATGTCAAGAACTTGACATATTCATGCACATATATTGTTCCTTAATGCATGTTGTTGGAACGTATTTCTTTATGGGCATGGAGCAGATTCGTTCATGTTCATAAATCAGTTGTTTTTTTATAGTTGAGCTTCAAAAGAAGATAAATCCGATATATGTTTTAACCATACTATCTGAACGGTTACTAAAAGGCTGGCTTTAAAGACTCCAGTCTAGTGGAGTGCTGTTGCAATAACAGTAACCTAGTCAGAAGGTATTCTGAAGAGAAATGGATCCTGTGTGCTGTACGATCTTCTTGCAAAGACTAATAATGCACCACTGAACCAGCCACTGGATGACTATTAATACCTTTTATTTGTGCTCAGCTGTTCAGAATGGTAGTGGGCAAATGCTGACCTTGTGGAAATTCTGATGTTTCCTTATTGTTGAATTATATTGGAAGGGACAGCTACTGATTCCAAACTTTGGTCTTGTCTCATAAGCCGTTAGTAAGTGGCCTTTAGTACAGGCTTTTCCTGCTTTGAAACAAAGTTACTGTAAATCTTTGGGGGTGAAATTTGTTTTTGTTCCAGATTGATTATGGGCCATTAGAGTACACTTTTACTTCCCAATCAATCTGAGGGATTTGCTAAAGAAGTGCCATGGATTTTTGCTACACAGTATTAACAGCTGGCTGCGTATTTTGTTCAATACTGTGCTAGTGCAACACTCGATTCTAGCCCATTGAAGTGTCTAGTGAGGAGAATTGAGAGTTTGGGAATTGCAGTTCTCCACGTTGCTTGTCTCTGACCTGTTGGGCTGCGAGTGTGTAATCTGATGGGTCCAGATCTTGGTCTATTCAGGCCTGAGCCAGTTTGCTGCCACTGGTGTAACAAATGAGTCCAGTGATTCATCGCGAGAGGCTGTAGCTCTTTAAAAATGTCATTTTCCTGTTCCTGTCTGAACATGCTGGCTTTGGTTAGCTATGCACTTTGAAGACTTGTATATTTCCTACACTAGCCTTGTCCTCTTGCTTATTGCATGCCACTTGTGAATATTGTGGCTCAGTTTAACGTAATGTGAACAGTTAACTTGTCCACTATCTGTATCTGTGGTAAATTTGAGGCCTAAAACTCAAGGCTACAATGAATCTTAACTCTTGATTTTTGTACTGTTTTAATAACTGTTCTGTGACAACTAGTGTGAGGAAAATCTTAAGTTTTTTTTAAATGCAGAGCCAAAATTAACACTTAACCTGCTGGGATATTACCTCTGTTGCACAGACTGGTTCATAAATAACAAAAGGTACCACCTTCAAGCAACTAAAATCTGCATATTCGTTCAAAAACATCTTTCTGGCCCCTCTTATTTAACCACTGAAGTACAGGTTACTTGAAGATGCAAAAGAATGCCCATTTAGTCAAATAATATAGAAATAGAAGGTCTTTCATTTTAATTATAATGAATCTTGTACTCAGTGTTGACACTGAGATGTAAAACCCCATCAAGCTCACCCTCCCGTTTTACTGAGTGGATGTCTTCTTGACTTCATGCTAATCCCCTGCCAAAGCTGGTTCTATCCAAAACATGTTTGCAAGTGAGATTCCTGTGTGTTCAGTAATTCCAAAGTGAACAAAGTTAACAATCAGACAATGCCAGGTTATGGTCCAACAGGATTAATTGGAAGCACTAGCTTTTGGAGTGCAGCTCCTTCATCAGGTGGTTGATGAAGGAGCGGTGCTCTGAAAGCTAGTGCTTCCAATTAAACCTGCTGGACAAAACCTGCTGTTTGATTTTTAACTTTGTGCACCCCAGTCCAACACCGGCATCTCCAAATCATTCCAAAGTGAGACATCGTTGTGTGGGCCTGAGGCAGTGAATGCCAGAGACATTTAATCAGAGTGCAATACGATGCTACACAGTTACACTCCCTACAGATAGACAATGTGAGTGAATAACTAAAAAGACTTATGCCAACATATTTATTCGTACGTCTGCAAGGTGAAATGCTGTCCCACTGACAAAACTATACTAAATTGAAAAATATTTTTTTCATTTGACTTAAAATTTTGAATATGCAGTTGTGTTTTGCATTTGGGGAGCTGGTCAGCTCAGTTGGCTGGACAGCTAGTTTGTAATGCAGAGTGACTCCCAACGGTGCACATCCAGTTCTCCGTGTGGGTCCTGCCTCCTTCATCTCTCCCTTTGCCTGAGGCGTGGTGAACTTCAAGTTAAACCACTACAAGTTGTCTATCTCTAATGAGAGAGCAGCTCCATGATCCTCTGGGACTATGGTGACTTTTCTTTTTCAGATTTTTTACTCAATCCATTATAGTGAAAATCCTGTCGTAGCCATTCATCCATTTTAGAGCTCAGGTGCACTTTTTACTTTCCAAGTCCTATTTAATTTCTTCCGCCAATCAGATGTTGATCACAGATTTTAAAACAAGAATAACCCCAACACTATCTACCAGTATATTTAGTCATTATCGATGAAAAAGCCAACGGTTTCATGACCCCTTTGATTAGATAGCCCCACCTTTAGATTGTATTTAATTTAGCCCTTGATCATATAGTTTTTCAACTTGTTTATTTTAAACAATGTAATCAGCTTTAGAAGGCTGAAATGGAGTAGCTGACTACAGGGATTTCTACAGAATATCTTTGTTGAAATAGAGTTTGATGCAAGTCGGAGATCATCCATAAATACCACAGTCCTTCCCTAAATCAACTTAGCTTGTTAAAAGAATCAATAAACTTTTCAGATATTCTCAGCATCAATAAAACCAGCAGATCAAGGGTTAAGATTGAATCAAGGGTTACGTTTTTTTTACATTTTAGTAACATTTGACTATTGGCATTGATGTGTTTAGTTAATCAAAATTTAGTGTAAATTCACTTGGAATAGTTTTTTAATTGAGGTATTTTTTTCTAGCAGTATTTTCCTGTTTTGACTTGCTTTGTTAGGAGTTAGCATAGCACCTTGCTACAGATCATACTAACAGAGCTTCAGTTTGTATATTACTTTAAGTGCAGGGATTGCAAACTAAATTGTCACCAACTCAGAGCTCCACTTGTGCTGTGGCTGTTGCCTTTGAAGGAAGTAATTTAATTTGACCAAAGCAGAACATCTTGATAATTGAGACTGGGACCAGTTGTCTCATAAACCCTTTTTTATTGCTCCCCCTGGACATGCACTCGTGCCCCCCCCCCCCCCCAATTTGCTTGGTTGCTTTTAAGTGGGCACCTACCTCTTTTTCCGTTGTCTTTTGTTCTTTTATCCCTGTGTGGGCTCCTTTGCTACCACTCCATGGCCTAGCATTGTTAGAACACCAATTCACCACCCAAGGTCCTCTTCTAAGTAGGAGAGTGGTCTTGCCACCTGGGCAGCAATGACAGCAGGCTTGCAAAGCAGTCTTCCTGCGCATTGTATTTACTGATGAGAGTTCGTGAAACCAGTCATTTGGAAGGGAGGGATGGCAGAAATGTCTAATTACGACACAAGGTAGCAGATGGGGCTGCTTTGTTAATGGAACTGCATCACGTGGAAACTGCAGATCCCGTAAGATCACAAATGCAGGGATAGAATGTTTGTCTTTTTGCATGTAGTTTGCTTTACCCAATCCATTACAATGAAAATCCTGTCGTAGCCATTCATCCATTTTAGAGCTCAGGTGCACTTTTTACTTTCCAAGTCCTATTTAATTTCTTCCGCCAATCAGATGTTGATCACAGATTTTAAAACAAGAATAACTACTTGGTGATTGCTTTTATTTGTGAAACTGTCCAAAATTGACCACTGTTGTAGGAGCTGTGTTTATTTTTTAAAATTGTTTCAGAATTATTTTGATCCTTTCTGTCTGTGTTTCCGGCCAGCAGGCTGACTGGAGACTGCGTTATTGTCACAATGGGATGATAGCCCTTGAATATCTCCCTGTGTGACATCGGAAAATGTGTTCAGAATGTTACACATTAGTGTTGATCGTGTTCCTGATTTCCTTTTGTAAAAGGCAGCATTTTTGTTTTGGTATTACAGTGTGTGGGAATTTATATTGGACTGTTGTAACCTCTGACTAAAGACATTTGCATGATGGAGTGCCAACAGGCCACACTGACGAAGGCAGTCTCTGCCCAGTTATTAATTAGTCAAAATCTTGCAGTACTCCTTTTCATTCTCATGGTTTATCAGCAGCAATATCGGGAAACTATCGATGAGAACCCTGTTTTGCTCTACGACAGTTCAGGATATAACAGCAGCAATCAAATGCATTCACTTCTGGCTGTTAGAATGCATGCTGCCTGTAGTTAATTGGACGAGTTCTATGAAGGCCACAGTGTGCTCACTTTATAATGGGTAAATCCATCAAAGCTGAATATCATTCAGTAAATTAGAGAGGGATGGGAAGGCCAAAGAATATAAACTTGCAGCAATATCAAACCAAATCAAAGCTAAAGCCTTTAATCCCTTTGGTCCATAGATTTCACAATACCTCATCCTACTTCCTTCGAATTCCACAAGAAGCTGCTTCAGTGGGCAGCAGACAACCTGGTTATGATGTTTCCATTTGAACGAGGCACCTACAGAGTTGTTTGCTGTCTTTTGTGAGAGCCTCAACTTTAAGAACCTTGTGCTTGGAATTTTTAGAAGCAACTAAAATCTGCCATAGAACCTGAAGGAAGCACATTCTTAATTCCAAAGATTGATTTTGACAGTTATTTATTTTGAACTAATTGATGCAACTGGGGGGACTGTTGTGTGTGACAGAGAGACAGAGTCTGTGTGAGAGCAAGGAAGACTGACAGGCAGGCTGTGAGCTTCTGTACCAGAGAGAGGGAGATGGATGGAGAGTGTGTGCATGTAGGGTGTGAGGGATGGACTTGTGTGTGTGTGTGTGAGAGAGACCAGTAATGTTTTGAGACGTGGTGGTGGAGAGAAGAAAATTCATTAAGAGACTAGAGTTAATTCCAAGCAAAAGAACAGTTAATTCCCTGTGGGAAAGTTTATTGCTGAAGCTGTGCTAACTTCAGCAAATTGGATAACTCTAGTTTGTTAACTAATGATAGTGCTGGAAACTTCACTTTCAAAACAAGCCAGGCATGAGGGAAATTGAAATTGCTGCATACTCCATGAAGTCCTTCCTACTGCTGATAATGTGTTCTGGTGGCCCATTGGCTGGTTAAAGGAGTTGCAGAGATTCACTACCACAGTAAGATGTGAGCATTGCTGATTTAGTCCAGCATCCAGTTACCAATGGGGCTTTGTGTAAAAATAAATAAATAAATACCAATGCTGTTTTAATCACTTCTTGGGTAAGATGTTGCTTGTTCCCTTTTGGAATTCTTTTGAGGTTCCCATGCTTTACCTGGGAGCTGTGGGGATCTTTTAGATTCTGGATAAAAAGCGGCAACCCTCAAATCTGGATTGATTTGGAATACAAGATTTTTTTAAGCTTTTTTAAAAAATTGACAGGGTGTTAAATGCCAGCAGCAAGCACCCATTTGGGAATTCTGAAGATGACCAGATGTGCCTGTTATCTGACCATGTGGCACCTACAGTACAACAATGATCCTGAACAACTCCTTTAATCAGCTGTAATTGGGCAAATGACGTGTGGCTCCCTGGCACTCTGCTTGCCTTAAGTAAATCTGTATATTTCTGAAAGCATTTGAAGCTATGCATTGGGAGATTAGGCCCTTCCCTAGATGGATTTAACACTTTGAGACCTAACTCTGAACTAAAGGTAAATGATGACAGATTTTTATGGTTTTGTTAAAAGTAAAGGTGTTACAGAATGTATTCCGAAAGATATATTTAGACACTTATTTTTGTGATCCTATGGAGATGAGTGTACAGGTTTCTTAAAACAAAATGCCCAGAGGATGTGGAATTTATAGAAATGTTTATCAGCTGGAATATTGTATAACATTTAGATATGTTTAGAATGCACAATGTACTGTAATTGGTTAAAAATATTTGTAATAAGGCTATTTGTTTCATATTTTGAAGTGTATAGGAGCAGTATCATGTAATACTGTTTTCTGGGAAATAAATAATATTGGGTACCTGTATTAACAATAAAGCTGTTATTTTGTGTTTAGCGTAAGAATCTTATTTTTAACACAATTGCTGGGGTTTTTACCTGTTTCTCAGGAGATGTATGGTCCTACGAGGTGTGCTGTCCTCATTGAGTGAGCTGGATAAGGCACAATCTGTTTTTCCATCTGACTTTGTTTGGACCTTTAAGACTTTACTGCTGGGGTTCTATTAAACTCCTGTGACATTTTCTTGCCTTGTCCAAGTGGCCATTGTGCAAACATACATTGTGCGCTGTGGCACATTGAAACATGGAAGATAGGAGAAGACCATTCAACTCCTCAAGTCCGTTCAACCATTCAATATGATCATGGCTGATCATCAAGCTCAATATCCTAATCCTTCCCTCCTCGCATGTCCTTTAATTCCTTTAGCCACAAGAGCTGCACCTACTGCCTCTTTTTGAAAGCATGATGTTTTGGCCTCAGCCACTTCCTGTGACAGGCTCACCACACTCTGGGTGAAAAAATTTCTCCTCATCTCATTAACACATCTCAGTAATTTCTGCTCATCACATTTTACAAGGCTACTTCACCGGTTAGTAGTCTGCAGTGGGAACCCTGGAAGGTTCCCTTGTGTTTAAAGCATGGGAGATAAATTTCAATTCTTGAAGTTGTGTGAGATTAGCCAATCGAGCACTAGTGAACGGTTTGGTCCTACATGCATCGCAGTCTGGACAGTTTGGTATTTGCTTCACAAAACAACTTTCCAAGGTATTAATGGCAGGATCTAGCACCTGTCGATTCAACCCATTGTGCTTGTTACTCGTGTGTCTGGAACTCTGGATGACTCATCCATCAGTAAAAATCATTCCACCATTGTACTCTTTGCAAAAACTCTGAATTCAGATCCTCAATTTCCCTGGGTGGCATTTGAATTCACTTTCACGTTTTAGTCCACTTCCATTGCTGCTATGGCAACTATGTTGCAAGTCTCAGTACTTACAACTGGAGATCTCTGGAAGTGTGTTAGTATTTGCAGTAGTCATAATTTGGAGATGCCAGTGTTGGACTGGGGTGTACAAAGTTAAAAATCACACAACACCAGGTTATAGTCCAACAGGTTTAATTGGAAGCACCAGCTTTCAGAGCGCTGCTCCTTCAGGTGATTGACAACCATCTGATGAAGGAGCAGCGCTCCGAAAGCTAGTGCTTCCAATTAAACCTGTTGCACTATAACCTGGTGTTGTGTGATTTTTAACTTAGTATTTACAGGTTGTCCCTGCAGGTGTCAGTACTTCCTTGATGCAACAATCTCACAATATTTGAGAGGCTCGAACCTTGTGTGTTGTAGGGTGGAGGGATTGGAGGATGAGGAAAGAGCGATGTTCCTAGGTTGTAGTGGAAAGCATGGGTTTGTTCTCCGAGCACTGACAGATGGTTTTATAGAGGTGTATAAATTATATCTTGGATACATTAGACCAAGTAAAATCTTGACCCACGAGATGATGATAATAGGCCTTTGGTGGGGGAGAGGGGGATGGCCCGGATTTCAGAATTTAAGGATGAGATGCAAGGGAAAATGAGTAATAATATTTATGCAGCCTATAGTAACCACCTGCAACTCTCTGCCAATAACTAGATGGAAGTAGAAATGGCAATAGTTTCAAAAGGAAATCAGATGGGCATTCGAAGGGAATAACTTACAGGTTTACGGGGTTTGAAGTCAGATGACACCAGGTTATAGTACAACAGGTTTATTTGAAATCACAAGCTTTCGGAGCACTGCTCCTTTGTAAGATGAAATGACTTCAAAAGCTTGTGATTTTGAATGAACCTGTTGGACTATAACCTGGTGTCCCCTGACTTCTGACTTTGTCCACCCCAGTCCAACCCCAGCATCTTCACATCAGGTTTACAGGGGTTTGAGACTGCCTGGATTGTTAGTCAGAGAGGCTGGAGGAGGGCTTTATGGGCTTCCATACTGTAAATGGCTGATTCCATCTCCGCTTTCTTTTCTACACCTCCCCCACCACCTCTCCCCACGCCACCCACCCTCCCCATCTATCTCTCCCGTTCAATATGTGAAGATCTGTTTGTATTTTGAAGGTAATAGTTGTGAACTTCAAGGAGCAGGCTTGGAAAATACAATCCAAGACCAACCCTGTGAAAGTATTTTTGGTTTATGCAGCATATCCCTCAATAGAGACTGTGAAAGATGAGATCTGAACCCTTTACAACATTGTTTCCGATACAAATTCCAGCTTGGTGAATCTTACTTCAATTGTAACGTCTTGGGTCCCACTGCTTTCTTCTTTTTCTCTCCACACACGCGTAGTACAAACTGCACCAGATATTTTCTTTGGGAATGATTTCGACACCATTAGGAGTTCTGACTGGACTAAGCGCGCACAACCCTGAGAAAATAACCAGAGGGATCTCAGATTCTACACTTCAGTGGCTCTCATTAACAAGCACTTGTGATGAGGGGAGGGTGTTGGAGATGGTATTTGTAATTTAAAATATTGTCCAAAGCAAAATACTGTGGAATGTTACTACAAACCTGAAATAGAAACAGTGTCTGTGCACTGTGAAAACAGCACATTGTAAAAAGCGCCCTGATAATTCTTAAAGCAGGGTTCACCAGGATTCAATCATACACTTTGCTTTAAGATACTAGAGTCATAGAGCTAGACAGCACAGAAACAGACCCTTCAGCCCAACTCATCCATGCTGACCAGATATCCTAACCTAATCTAGTCCCATTTGCCAGCACTTGGCCCATATCCCTCTTAAACCCTACCCATTCATATACCCATTCAGATGCCTTTTAAATGCTGCAATTGTACAGCCTCCACTACTTCCTCTGGCACCTCATACCATACCCACACCACCCTCTGTATGAAAATGTCACCCCTTGGGTACCTTTTAAATCTTTCCCCTCTCATCCTAAAGTTATGCCGTCTAGTTCTGGACTCTCCCCAACCCAGGGAAAAGACGGTGTCTATTTATCCTATCCATGCCCCTCATGCTTTTATAAATCTCTATAAAGTCACTAGCAAGGCATTCAACCAGTGACGTACATTTTGCGGGTATAGCTCAGTGGGTTTGATTCTAGTCTCGGGTGACTGTGTGGAGTTTGCACTTTCCATCTGTCTGTGTGAGCTTCCTCTGGGTGCTCTGGTTTCCTCCCACCGTCCAAAGATGTGCAGTTTAGATGAATTGGCCATGCTAAATTGCCCATAGCGTTCAGGAATGTGTAGGTTAGGTGCATTAGTCAGGGGTAAATATAGGATGGTATGGTAGGGAATGGGTCTGGATGGGTTACTCTTTGGAGGATTGGTGGAAAAAGGGCCTGTTTCCACACTAGGGATTCTATGATTCTATTTTATTGGCTATAATGTAGGAAAAGCAAAAATCAATTTGCACACAGCCAGGTTCCACAAACAGGAATGGAGTTTCTTTTTATTCAGTCGTGGGATGTGGGAGTCACTGGCACGGCCAGCATTTGTCGCCCCATCCTCTCATGTCCCAGAGAAAGTGGAGGTGAGCTGCCTACTTGGACCACTGCAGTCCTTAGGATGTGGGTTCTGTTGGGGAGGAGTTCCAGATCTATGACTGTAAGGGAGCAGTGATAGATTTCCAAGTCAGGGTGGTGGTGTTCCCATGTAACTGCTGCCCTTGTCCTTCTGGCTGGAAGTGGTCGTGGGTTTGAGAAAGTGCTAAAGATCTTTGGTGAATTGTTGCTGTGCATTTTTATCAATGTTGTGGATGTGGTGCCAATCAAGCTGTCTTGTCTTGAATGATGTCAAAAATCTAGAGTGTTGTTCGAGCTGTGTTAATCCAGGCAAGTGGGGAGTATTCCATCACACTCCTGACTGCTGTCTTAGAGATGATGGACAGGCTTTGGGGAGTCAGAAAGTGAGTTATTCAGTGCAGTAATCCTGACCTCTAACCTGCTCTTGTAGCCACTGTATTTATAATTGCTAGTCCTGTTCAGTTTCTGGCACAGAGGAAGGCCATTCGGCCCATTGTGCCTGCACTGGTTCTATCACCTAATCAATTAATCAAACCGCTGATCACTGTCACTAGCGTGTGCTCTCATTCCATGTTCATTTCTGTGAGATACCTGGGGATTTCTGTTCACAAGAAGAACTATTTAAATGCAAATTGTTTCACCCACCAAACAGGAAATAGAATGTGACAGTTATGCCGAACATGATTAAGATGATGGTTCTCGGACCGACATCCTGAGGTTCACAGCTGTTGGGACAGGCACAAGGATCGTCAACATCAATCTGTAACAGATTGGGATTCTCCGCAGTGCGTGATAGGACCACAGAGTGATTGGAGCTGCAGTTAAACCGAACCACTGTATGCAGAGGGCTGCTGTGTGATGCTGCAAGATAACAAGAAATTGAGGAAAATGTGTAAAACTCAACAACAACTTGTATTTGTATAGCCCCTTTAATTGTAAAACATCCCAAGAACCTTCTCAGTCTCGGTATCAGGCACAACGTATCACTGAACTACATAGTAATTGTACGACAGGGAACAACATGGCAAAATCCACGTTATCCGTCAGCTCAGTAAACACAAAATTAAACTTTAAAACATTAACAAACAGGCACCTACAAAACTGGGCATCTTATCTGTCTCCTGGGTTTGATTAAACAGAAACACTGCGCAGATTCTGGGGAAAGGCAAGAGTTTGGCATCAAGTCATAACGCCCAGATTGCCAGTGCTAACACTGATGGGCTGAATGGGCTCCTTGTGCATTGTAACAATTCTGAGGATATTGGATAATTATTTTAAACAGAAGTTGGTTCTGCTAATGATGGAGATATCAGATGATTTTTCATGATTGGTCCAGACTGCCATGTTAATGACAACCATCCGCTGATCAATCACTGCTCAAGGACTGATTAACTCTGGGTTACAATTGGTTGGTTTATTTTAAAAGAGTAAAACATTATAAGTTATAAAACAGACATTACAGACGATTTCTGTCTGCACAGCTTGCAAACCCAAAGCAGACTAACAGGCAGAGTCACAACATTGTTCACACACACTACATGGAGTTCTGGATGTAAGTTTGCTCGCTGAGCTGGAAGGTTCGTTTTCAGATGTTTCGTCACCAAACTAGGCAATATCATCTGTGAGCCTTTGGTGAAGCACTAGTGTTAGTGACCCACTTTCTATTTATGTGTTTATGTTTCCTTGGGTTGGTTCTCCTCTGAGAAAAAGAACAGGAAATTACATTACCAACTCAAGGAAACCTAAATAGAAAATGGGATGTAACACCAGTGCTTCACCAGAGGCTCACTGATGATGTTGCCTAGTTTGGTGATGAAACATCTGAAAACGAACCTTCCAGCTCAGCGAGCAAACTTACATCTAGAACCTCAACCTGAGCTACAAATCTTCTCAAAACTCGCTAGTACATGGAGTCCTTAAAGATGAACTCTCTTAAAAGTATGGCACACATACAAGGTAGATTTACAGGGTAATTTTGAATCAATCTGTTTAAAGATGTCGTTACACCTGGACCAGATGGGACAGGAACCCATCCTAGAAGCTAAGAGATAGTATCACTACCACTTTTCCAAAACAGCCCTCGAGATGGAGCGCATTTAATGGTTTCAAGCAAAACATATAGACCTAGTACATTCACTATTTCCCCCCCACACCCAGACAGGCTGCATTTGCTCTTCCCCTATCCCCTCCACATTCATAGGAGCTACATTTAACCCTTGCCCACTAACTGGCTGCAGGATTCAGGGATTCATAGTCACCTAGCTCCACAATCAGGAGATCAGAGGCTGATCCTTTGCAGCTGTTCCAATTTACTCAAGATAGTTTCTGAAAATTCACAGAAACAAAATGAACTTTGAAAATCGATCATTTTTGGGTATTGAATGCGGCTGGCCACAGTTCCAAAGAATCCCAACAGTGGAAAACAGGCCATTCAGCCCCACGAGTCCACACTGACTCTCTGAAGAGCATCCCACTCACATCCATCCCACTAGCTCTCCCGTGCTACATCTTTACATTGCATAGCTTCCCCAGTCCCTCACTCTGTTAGAAATCTTCTTTTCCCAAGAACTTTCCAAATTCCTTCCATTCCCTCATTCCTCCTGCCGTTTTCCATGTAGCAATTTAAACATCAACATGAATGTCATTATTTAGGAACAAAGGAAGGCCATTCAGCTCCTCCAGAGAGGGTGTCACTCTCCTCGTCTTTTGAAGTCTGATCAATGACTTTACTCTGGTTTTAGAATTATAAAACTCCCTACAGTACAGATAAAGGTCATTTGGCCCATCAAGTCTGCACCCAACCAAAAAGCATCCCCACCCATCCCTGTAACCTCAAATGGGATTTTTAACCATGGCTGATCCACCTAACCTGCACATCTTTGTACTGTGGGAGGAACCCAGAGCAACGGAAAAGACCCACGCAGACACGGGGAGAATGTGCAAACTCCGCACGGACAGTCACTCGAGGCTAGTCCCTGGTGCTGTGAGACAACAGTGACAACCACTGAGCCACCATATCACCTCTTTTCTAAAATCAAAAGTCAGATGACTCCAGGTTATAGTCCAACAGGTTTATTTAAAATCACAAGTTTCGGAGCACTGCTCCTTCACCAGGTGAAATGATTCGTCAAGTGACAGTGCTCCGAAAGCTTGTGATTTTAAATAAACCTGTTGGACTATAACCTGGTGTCGTGTGACCTTGTCTACCCCAATCCAAGCCCGGCATGGCTCTTTTCAAAAGGCAAACCAATTTGGAGTCTTACCAGGGTAGGTGACAGTAAGGCTTCGTGAATCGTTGTCATAGCTGAACACATTATTCCCATGTCTTCCAAAGTTGAGAAAATCCACTGTCTCCCCGTTTGGAGCTCGGGGCCTGACAACAACACAAACGGCCACCTCCAAGCACTCAAAGGCGAGCCCAGCAGGTTCACTGAAGGGAAGACAGGGACTGAATGAGAGTGAACCTTCAGGATCGGATTCCTTGCCCGAACCTGTTAGTGGTGCATCCCTCTCCAGGAATCCATCGGCGTCTCCCATTGCTGCCAGGTTTATCACCCCAGATCCATCCTGCATTATACATTTGCAGGGGTTCACCTTAATGCAGCCGGTTAACAGGGAGGCAGAGGTAGGAACCCATAACATCAGCAGCAGGCACAACCTCCAGAGATTCCAAACACTCGGCATCTCAGAGAGGAATTCCTCACACTGATTCCACATTGACGTACCATCAGAGTGAGAAGTGTCCTGCAGTTGGCAACTGAAGGGAAACTGTTTGCAGTCAGTTATTTGTACTGGAGCCTGAGCTATGACGTTAACTTCTGGGGAACAGGACAGGCCCACTTGTCAGAACTGGGATAGCCACTTGGTTTTACAATATCTCCTGCTCATCCATTTAAAATTTTCGTCACACCAAAGTGGAAAGATGTTTGCCAGGTAACATGGAGGTGTGTTGATGTTGCAGGTAGCTGGAAGCTCAGCGTCACAGATCATTGGTGTTCTGCAAAGTGGCCGCCCAGTCTGTGTTTTGACTCCCCAGTGTAGAGGAGACCACATTGTGGTAAACAAATGCAGTAGACTAGATTGTGAGAAGTGCAGGTAAAGTGCTGCTTCACCTGGAAGGTGTATCTGGGGCTTTGGGTGTTCCCTAGCCAATATCTCTGTCTCCATAGGATACCTACAGTATGGATACCGGCCATTTGGACCAACAAATCCACACCGACTCTCTGAAGAGTATCCCACACAGTCCTAACGCTGTATTTCCCAGGGCTAATGCACTTAACCTGGACACTATGGGCAATTTCCCATGGCCAATCCACCTAATCTGCAGACAGTGGGTGGAAACCAGAGCACCCGGAGGAAACCCACGCAGACATGGGGAGAATGTGCAAACTCCACACAGACAGTCGCCCAAGGCTGGAATCAAACCCGGGTCCCTGGCACTGTGAGGCAGCAGTGCTAACCACTGAGTCACCGGCTGCTGGCTGCAGTGCTCCAGTGAAGCTCAGTGCAAGCCGGAAGAACAGCACCTCATTTTCCATTTGGGGTCCCTGCAACCTTCAGGACTCAATATCAAGTTCAACAATTTTAAGGGCTAAACAGTAACTTCCACATCTGTTACCCACCTCACAGCCCAGGCTTGTCACAGCATGGGCTACTTTCAGCAAACCCATTTTTAGCGACTCGTTAGCGGCTTGTCTTTCTTCCTGTCTGCCTATCTGTCTTTCCCTCTCTATCTGGGCTTCACCTATCACTTACTCCTTTAGCCCCAGTGCTTTCCCCACCTGCTGTCTTTGACAGGTATACCAGCCTTTTCCTAGTTACTACTAATTCTGAGGAATGGTTATTGGATTGGAAATGTTAACTCTGCTCTCTCTCTCTCCACAGATGTTACTAGACCTGCTGAGTTTCTCCAGCGATTGCTGTTTTCAGATTTCCAGCATCCACAGTTCTTTGTTTATTTGTAAATTCTCATCCTTAATTTCAAACCGTTCCCTGGTTTCCACATCCTTCCCTCATCTTTGTCGCATGGTCTTACATCCCTCGGAGATTTCCACACCCTCTATTTCCAAAACCTTCCGCATTCCCCCTGGACTTTCATCGTTCCAACACTGGTGACTGTGCCTTTAGCTAGTTAGCGGGAATTCCCACTTGAAACCTCTGTCTCCTTCAAGTCACTCCTTAACATCTGCCTCTGTGACCAATTAAGCTTTTGGTCATGTTGATGAATCTCTGAATTGTTATGGCGTAGGAGGCCATTCGGCCTGCACTTGCTCAGTCAACAAGCATCGTGACATGACATCCATCTCCTGCCTTTTCCCCATACCCTGGCACTTTATTGTTAACCAAATAACCATCCAATGCCCCTCTTGACTGCCCCAGTTGAACCTGCCTCCACCACAGTTCAAGGCCTAGTTCACACTCTAATTACTCGCTGAGTGAAAAATATTTTCTTCACATTACCCTTGTTTCGTTTGCAGATCACTTTCAATTTATGTCCTCTTGTTCTTGTTCCTTTTACAAGTGGAAACCATTTCTCCCTATCTCCTCTGTCCAGCCCACTCATGACTTTGGAAACCTCCACCAGGTTTCCTATCTTCCTTCTTCTCTCCAGGGAGAACAATCCCAGCTTCTTCAATCTATCCTCATCATTGAAGTTTCTCATCCCCTGGGACCATTCATACACACTCTCCCATGCATTCACATCTTTCCTATAATGTATTGCCCACAGCTGTACACAGTGCTTTCAGGTGGCTCAGTGGGTAGCAATGCTGCCTCAGAGAGGCAGGCATCCGGATTCAATTTCAGCCTCAGGTGATTGTGTAGAATTTGCACATTCTCCCTGTGTCTGCATGGGTTTGCTATGTGTTCATTCCACAGTCCAAAGATGTGCAGGGTAGGGTGGAATGGCTGTGCTAAATTGCTGTATTGTGCAGGCTAGGTGTATTAGCCATGGTAAATGCAGGGTTACAGGGAAAGGGCAGAGGGCTTGGTTTGGTAGGATGCTCTTCAGAGGATCAGTATGAATCCGATGGGCCAAATAGTCTGCTTCTGCACTGTAGAGATTGTATGATACAACTCCAGCTGCAATCTAACAAGGTCTTAAATAAAATTCAGCATCACCTCTCTGCTTTTGTACTCACATATTTCCTTATGTGCTTCCACCTGTGAAGCAACTAGAGATGTTTACAGGCGCTAAGTAAGTGTGGATTGTTGTTGTTTACCCAAGCACTGCAGCTTATCTTGCTGAGCAGATGTTTGCCTTCTGTGCACTATCATGACTCGATAATTCCTGTGCCTTCTCTCTGTCCTTATTTAACACACGGATGAAAAACAGAGAGATAAACTGAGGAACAACTGGGTCAGAGAGTGCAGCATTGTGATGGGGAATTTAACTGAAAGACAGTCAGTCTGGAGATGATTAAAATGCAAATGAGGGTTTCAATAGGTGAGGGTAAATTTGGGTACTGTTACAGAGGTGAAAACAGGCAGTCTCTGTGACGGCACAGAAACATACCAGTCAGAAGCTCATTTCAGGACTAGGCGCACAACAATTAGAAAGAAACAAGAACAGGAAGTGCTGGAGAAACTCAGCAGGTCTGGCAGCATCTGTGTGGAGAGAAACAGAGTTAACATTCCAGGTCCCGTGACCCGAAGGGAGTGTTTGTGTTTCTGTTTGTTTCAGATCTCCAGTGTCTGCACTTCTTTTGTTTTATTTCGGTAATAGGCGGGTTTGTTCTCAGGGAGGGGGATGGAAAGGTCGTCGGGAAGCAGAGTTTGGAGAGAGGGGGGTTAACAACACCAACAGATTTTGCCTTTCCAGGACGTGATTGCCGGGATCTTTCTGCTGATTGGATCCCTGGTTTAGCAGGAGGGGCTCGGTGTGTGAAAACCAACATAGTGCTTTTAGATCATGTTAGTGAGGGGCAGCGTGTAAAGGAGACAGAGCCAACTGAACATCCTTGGTGGGAAGGGCTCTTGTGGTAGTAATCTGTTCGCAGGATGTAAGTGACTCTGGCTGGGCCAGTATTTATTGCCGGTCCCTAATTGCCCAGAGGGCAGTTAAGAGCCATCCACATCGCTGTGGGTCTGGAGTCACGTGTAGGCCAGACCAGGTAAGGATGGCAGTTTCCTTCCCTGAAGGGGATTAGTGAACCAGATTGGTTTTTCCAATAACAGATTCATGGTTATCATTAGATCTTAGTCAGGATTTGAACCCAGGGCCCCAGAACAATACTGGGTCTCTGGACTAACAGTTCAGCAATAATACCAGTAGATCATTTCCTGCCCTGTACCTCTCAGCTAGGAGTTCCAGGTTCGAGTCCCATGTGTTCCAGAGGTGGGGGAAGAGGGGACACCGGAAACAGTGGGACAGGGGCAGCAAGAGGAGCCCATGGGGGGCTACAATGAGATAGGTGGAACCAGGTAAAAGAGCAGCACCCCCTGGACAGAATAGCACAGGGAGGCTGTAGAGTTGGAGAATGATGTGGTCGGTGGGGCCAAAGGGGAAGGACAGGTGGAGAGGAACAAAGAGGGAAAATTCAACCTTGTCACAGGATGTTATTTGTGACATTTGATTAGAGCTGTTTTGCAACTGGAGTAGGAGTGTAAGCCTGGTTGGAGTTAAGGACGGGTAGACCAGAATTTAGGAGAGAATAGCACATTGTAGAGTCATAGAGTCATACAGCACGGAAACAGATCCTTCAGCCCAACCTGTCTACATTAACCATAATCCCAAACTAACTTCGTCCTATTTGCCAGTGTTTGGCTCATATCCCTCCAAACCTTTCCCATCCACGTACTTATCCAAATGTCTTTTAAATGCTGTAATCCGCATCTACCACTTCCTCTGGCAGTTCATTCCACACATGAACCAATCCTCTCACCTTAAAAATATGCCCCCTTGTTTTGAACTCCCTTACCTTAGGGAAAAAAAACCCTGTGCTATTCAACTTATCCAAACCCCTAATAATGTGATAAACATCTATACTCAAGTTCCTACTCTCTGATGAAAAACATCCCAGCCTATTTTTATAATTCAAATACTCCAATCCCGTTAACATCCTGGTCAATCTTTGCTAAGCCCTCTCCAACTTAATAATATCCTTCCTGTAGCAGCATGTTCAAGAACTTTGAAGAGGAATGGGAGGTTGGAGATGTGGGAAGGACAGCAGAGTCCTTTTTTGAGAAGAAGGCTGGTGACAGAGGATGCAGTGGTTTAGTGATATCATCGCTGGACTGCTACACTTCACTGTTAGCATTGGCTCACAGGTTTGAATCCCACCAGGGACTCTGGTGAAATTGGTAGTTGTGAAGTTAACAGCTAATCTAAAGGTGGCCAGAAAAAAAATCACTTGTTAACGTAAAAACCCACCTGCTTTACTTTAAGGAATGATATCTGCCATCTTACCTAGTCTGGAAAAGCACAGCAGGTCAGGCAGCATCCGAGGAGCATGAGAATCACCTGGGCAAAAGTGAGGACTGCAGATGCTGGAAACCTGAGTTTAGATCAGAGTGGTGCTGGAAAAACACAGCAGGTCAGGCAGCATCCGAGGAGCAGGAAAATGGATGTTTCGGGTAAAAGCCCTTCATCAGGAATGGAGGCAGGGAGCCTGCAGAGTGGAGAGGGTGGGGTGGGGGGGAGCTGGGGAGAAGGTAGCAAAGAGTACAATAGGTGAATGGGGGTGGGGATGGAGGTGATAGGTCAGAGAGGAGGGTGGAGCAGATAGGTGGGAAGGGAGATTGGCAGGTAGGACAGGTCATGAGGACAGTGCTGAGCTGGAAGGTTGGAACTGGGGTAAGGTGGGGGGAGGGGAAATGAGAAAACTGGTGAAGTCCACATTAATGCCCTGGGGTTGAAGTATTTCGAGGCAGAAGACCTGCTGTGCTTTTCCAGCACCACACTCGTGACTCTGATCACCAACATCTGCAGTCCTCACTTTCTCCTGTCCTACCCGGTCTGGCCTACACATGACTGCAGACCCGCTGCAATGTGGGTGGCTTTTAGCTACTCTCTGAAACAGCTAACCAAGCTGTCGCTGGCTTTGCCAGCAATACCCCACATCCTCTGAGTGAATTTGTAAAAGTACAAGTGCAACATTTAAAAGGCATCTGGATGGGTACATGAATGGGGAGGGATATGGGCCAAGCGCTGTCAAATGGGACTTGATTAGGTTAGAATATCTGATCAGCTTGGACGAGTTGGACCGAAGAGTCTGTTTCTGTGCTATACACCTCTATAACTCTATGAGGAGAAAGGGACGACACCAGAGAGACAAGAGAGCAGACCATTCGTACTATCATCTATTAGACTAAGGGGATGATGGGATAGGGAATTGGGTTGGATAGGGGATTGGAATTGGGATGCGGGATTAGGTATGGGATGGGGAATATGGGTGCAGGGATGAAGTTTTGTACTGAGGGGTGATGGGATGAGGAGTTGGGATGGATGATTGGGTTTTGGATGGGGAATATGGATGAGGGATTGGGTTTGGGATGGGGGATATCAATGGGGATTGGGTTTGGGATGGGGAATATCGATGGGGATTGGGTTTGGAAAGGGAAATATTGATGGGGATTGAGTTTGGGATGGGAAATATGGATGGGGATTGGGTTTGGGAAGGGAAATATGGATAGGGATTGGGTTTGGGAAGGGAATATGGATGGGGATTGGGTTTGGGGTGGGGAATATAGATAGGGATTGGGTTTGGGAAGGGGAATATGGATGGGGTTTGGGTTTGGTTGGGGAATATGGATGGGAATTGGGTTTGGGATGGGGATTGGGTTTTGTCAGGGAATATGGAT
Source organism: Chiloscyllium plagiosum (assembly GCF_037043375.1). Lineage (NCBI taxonomy): Eukaryota > Metazoa > Chordata > Chondrichthyes > Orectolobiformes > Hemiscylliidae > Chiloscyllium > Chiloscyllium plagiosum. Next base: position 9,143,285 of record NW_028270159.1, on the reverse strand, counting down.
GGGGTTTGGGTTTGGGTTTGGTTAGGGAATATGGATGGGGATTGGGTTTCGTTGGGGAATATGGATGGGGATTGGGTTTGGGATGGGGATTGGGTTTGGTTGGGGAATATGGGTGGGGATTGGGTTTGGTTGGGGAATATGGATTGGGGATTGGGTTTGGTTGGGGAATATGGATTGGGTTTGGTTGGGGAATATAGATGGGAATTGGGATTGGTTGGGGAATATAGATTGGGGATTGGGTTTGGTTGGGGAATATGGATCGGGATTGGGTTTGGTTGGGGAATATGGATTGGGGTTTGGGTTTGGTTGGGGAATATGGATCGTGATTGGGTTTGGTTGGGGAATAATGATTGGGAATTGGGTTTGGTTGGGGAATATGGATTGGGTTTGGTTGGGGAATATGGATTGGGAGTTGGGTTTGCTTGGGGAATATGGATTGGGTTTGGTTTGGGAATATGGATTGGGAGTTGGGTTTGGTTGGGGAATATGGATTGGGAGTTGGGTTTGGTTGGGGAATATGGATTGGGTTTGGTTGGGGAATATGGATTGGGAGTTGGGTTTGGTTGGGGAATATGGATTGGGTTTGGTTGGGGAATATGGATTGGGAGTTGGGTTTGGTTGGGGAATATGGATTGGGAGTTGGGTTTGTTGGGGAATATGGATTGGGTTTGGTTGGGGAATATGGATTGGGAGTTGGGTTTGGTTGGGGAATATGGATTGGGTTTGGTTGGGGAATATGGATTGGGAGTTGGGTTTGGTTGGGGAATATGGATTGGGTTTGGTTGGGGAATATGGATTGGGAGTTGGGTTTGTTGGGGAATATGGATTGGGTTTGGTTGGGGAATATGGATTGGGAGTTGGGTTTGTTGGGGAATATGGATTGGGTTTGGTTGGGGAATATGGATTGGGTTTGGTTGGGGAATATGGATTGGGTTTGGTTGGGGAATATGGATTGGGAGTTGGGTTTGTTGGGGAATATGGATTGGGTTTGGTTGGGGAATATGGATTGGGAGTTGGGTTTGGTTGGGGAATATGGATTGGGTTTGGTTGGGGAATATGGATTGGGAGTTGGGTTTGTTGGGGAATATGGATTGGGTTTGGTTGGGGAATATGGATTGGGTTTGGTTGGGGAATATGGATTGGGAGTTGGGTTTGTTGGGGAATATGGATTGGGTTTGGTTGGGGAATATGGATTGGGAGTTGGGTTTGTTGGGGAATATGGATTGGGTTTGGTTGGGGAATATGGATTGGGAGTTGGGTTTGTTGGGGAATATGGATTGGGTTTGGTTGGGGAATATGGATTGGGTTTGCACTGAGGGTGTATTGAGGTAATGACCGTATTGCGCCGATATGGGGCGCTGCAAAGGGACGTGTCGTCATCGTAAATACGGACATGCGCGTTCCGGCACGGACGGCGATGATTGGCAGCAATATAGGCCAATCAGAGAGGGCCAATGCTGAGGTGTGGGCGGGGAAGAGGAAGAGACGGGAGATGGTCCGGGTTAGGGGCGGGGCTGCTTTCATTGATTGGTCAATTGGGCGAATTCTCCTCCCCCGTGACCCCGGAAGTGGAAGGTTGGCCGCAGCGACTGGAAATGGTGAGTGAAGGTGGGAGGAAATGATGCACTGTCACAGGGTCAGTGCTGAGGGAGTGCCGCACTGTCGGAGGGTCAGTACTGAGGGAGTGGGCACTGTCGGAGGGTCAGTGCTGAGGGAGTGGGCACTGTCACAGGGTCAGTGCTGAGGGAGTGGGCACTGTCGGAGGGTCAGTGCTGAGGAAGTGGGCACTGTCGGAGGGTCAGTGCTGAGGGAGTGCGGCACTGTCGGAGGGTCAGTGCTGAGGGAGTGCCGCACTGTCGGAGGGTCAGCGCTGAGGGAGTGCCGCACTGTCGGAGGGTCAGTGCTGAGGGAGTGCCGCACTGTCGGAGAGTCAGTGCTGAGGGAGTGCGGCACTGTCGGAGGGTCAGCGCTGAGGGAGTGGGCACTGTCGGAGAGTCAGTGCTGAGGGAGTGCGGCACTGTCGGAGGGTCAGTGCTGAGGGAGTGCCGCACTGTCGGAGGGTCAGCGCTGAGGGAGTGGGCACTGTCGGAGAGTCAGTGCTGAGGGAGTGCGGCACTGTCGGAGGGTCAGTGCTGAGGGAGTGCCGCACTGTCGGAGGGTCAGCGCTGAGGGAGTGCCGCACTGTCGGAGGGTCAGTGCTGAGGGAGTGCCGCACTGTCGGAGAGTCAGTGCTGAGGGAGTGCGGCACTGTCGGAGGGTCAGCGCTGAGGGAGTGCCGCACTGTCGGGTGGTCAGTGCTGAGGGAGTGCCGCACTGTCGGAGGGTCAGCGCTGTGGGAGTGCCGCACTGTCGGAGGGTCAGCGCTGTGGGAGTGCCACACTGTCGAAGGGTGAGTGCTGAGGGAGTGCCGCACTGTCGGAGGGTCAGTGCTGAGGGAGTGCCGCACTGTCGGAGGGTCAGCGCTGTGGGAGTGCCGCACTGTCGGAGGGTCAGCGCTGTGGGAGTGCCACACTGTCGAAGGGTGAGTGCTGAGGGAGTGCCGCACTGTCGGAGGGTCAGTGCTGAGGGAGTGCCGCACTGTCGGAGGGTCAGTGCTGAGGGAGCAGGCACTGTCACAGTGTCCTAAGATTCATGGCCATTGTGTTAGACAGTTGGCCGATCTGCCCTAAAGGGGGCCTCTTATTTTTAAAGTGACTTCCTATTTCTCGATTCTACATCGAGGTACCATTTCCACGCCCACCTTTCAGAGTCTAATATTTCAATCACATTGTCTCTTGTTCTTCAGTACTGCCGAAAAGCCTGTCAAACATCTCATAAGATGACCAATCATTCTCAGGTGTTAGTCTGTTGTACATTCTTTGAAGTTTTCAAGATATTTTCCTTCTCATTAAGGAGACCTATAATGTGCATAGTACGCCAGGTGTAGTTTGGCCAGTGCCCTGTTTAATTGAAGCAAAATCTCCCTACTTCTGTATTCAATTCCCCTTTCAATAAAGAACAGCATTCTGTTAACTTTCCAACTTGCTTGTTATAGCAAGTATTTAACTATTCTGCACGTATTCCTCTGAAGTAGATTTATTCCAAGGTGAGAGGGAAGGCAGGCCATTTAAGACAGAGATGGTGAGGAATTTCTTGACCTGAGGATAGTGAATTTTTGTAACTTTTTCCTCCAGAGGACTGTGGAAGCTCAGTCAGTAAGTGAGTTCATGAGAGGTCAATAGATTTATAGTTAGCAATGACTTCAAGGGGTCTGGAGATAGCACAGGAAACTGATATTGATGTAGATGATCAGCCATGGTCTAGACTGATCATGCAGCATCAGGCTTCTGCACCTACATTCCTATTTAATAAAATTTCTCTCGAGTGAACAAACTTTCCAGGTATTGATGATCTCTGCCTAATATTTTTTGTATGCACGCTTCTGCAATTCTTTTTGATCATTTAGTCCTGCTATTTTAACTGCTGCACCGTTGGTGACCCTGCCTTCAGGCTGACCTTTGGAATTCCTCTTTTAAGATGTTCATTAAATGTTAATTGAACTCCTCCTCCTCTTAGTTTTCTTAATATTTCCTTTTGTGACTTGTGTGAAGAACCCTTGGATATTTATGTATGTTCACGATGCTATGTGAATTGGGTTTTGACCTGGGAGTTGCAGTGGGAGAGGAACTCCCTGAGTTTTTTGTAGAGAGAGGAGGAAAACTTCTTCAAGACAGGCATCCTTGCAAGAGGATTCGCAGTAGGGTTAAAATCAATGAGGTAAAAACAATGACTGCAGATGCTGGAAGCCAGATTCTGGATTAGTGGTGCTGGAAGAGCACAGCAGTTCGGGCAGCAACCAAGGAACAGCGAAATCGACGTTTCAGGCAAAAACCCTTCATCAGGAATAAAGGCAGAGAGCCTGAAGCGTGGAGAGATAAGCGAGAGGAGGGTGGGGTGGGGAGAAAGTAGCATAATGAGTTTGTTTCACGACATGGTTGAAGAGCTTCAGGGCAGAGGAAATGACCTGGGAGTTGCAGTGGGAGAGGGACTCCCTGAGATTCAATGGGTTTGGGTGTGTTTCTCTTCGGAGGGGCGGTATGGACTTGTTGGGTCGAAGGGCCTGTTTCCACACTGTAGAGAATCTAATCTCCCCATTTTCTTTCTCTCAGGCAACAGGAGCAGACCAAGTGGTTGGAATGGGCCTGGTAGGGTTCAGCTTGGTGGTTTTCACGTACTACACAATCTGGGTCATTGTCTTGGTGAGTGCTGATTGTAAAATTATTCAACATCAGATAGATTTAGATAATAGTTTAAACAATTCCATGAAACAAGAAGATGCTAAGCATTTGGATTAATTTCCAGAATTGTTTAAATTTCCTACTTTGTGACCCCTCTAGGCAAGTCCATATGATTGAGTAATCTTGGAGTTCGACTCCACTTTCCCACCTGCTCCCCATATCCTTCAATTCACTTTGTGTCCAGAATTCTATCAATGTCTGAATGGAAGGTATTTGGCCACTGAGCGCTCACAGTTCTCTAACGTTTCAACATAATTTGTATAATCTATTATTAACCATTTCTATTAAAGTAATGTCTGAATATTAAGTTGTTGGCCAGTTCCAGAAGTTGCAGATTTCCATAGGTAGGAAAGCTGGCGGTTTGATGTACATGTGAGGTAAATTGTTGTGATCTGAAAGATACTGCCTGAAAAGATGATGAAACATGTTACAATATTGACCTCCAAATAGGATGTCTTATCGTGCAGTGGGTAGTGTCTTTATCTCTAGGCCAGAAGCTCACGACGGAGATCATCACATTCTGGTGCACCTAACAAAGGTGGTAAGAGCAGGATTCATAGTTACACTACATGGAAACAATTTATCCATGCAATCAGAAATCCTAAACTGTGACTGCACCATGCACTGCTACTTCACAGCACCAGGAGCCCAGGTTCGATTCACCCTTGGAGAAGCATGCAGACATTGTCCCCTTAACTGCCTGGGTTTCCTCCGGGTGCTCCGGTTTCCTCCCACAGTACAAAGATGTGTAGGTTAGGTTGATTGCCGGCTAAATTGCTCATAGTGTCCAGGGATGTGTAGGTTTCGTAGACTACCTATGGAAATACAGGATTCCAGGGATAGAGTAGGGGACGTGGATCTGAATGGAAAGCTCTTTGGAGGATCGGTGTGGACTCAGTGGGCCGAATGGCCTGCTGCCACATTGTAAGGATTCTATGATCTAGTCCCATTTGCTAACATTTAGCCCATATCACTCTAAACCCTTCCTATTTTCATGTACCAATCCAGGTGCCTTTTAAATGCTGTAATTGCACCAGCCTCCTCCACTTCCTCTGGCATCTCATTCTATACATGCATCACTCTCTGTGTGAAAACATTACCCCTCAGGTTCTTTCTTAAATCTTTCCCTTCTCACCTTAAACCTATACCCCTCTATCTTTGGACTCCCCAACCCTGGGAAAAAGAACTTGGCTAATCACCCTATCCATACCCCTCATGATTTTATAAACCTCTATAAAGGTCACCCCTTCAGCCTCTGATGCACCAGGGGAAAAAACCCCAGCGTATTCAACCTCTCCCTATAGATCAACTCTTCAAACTGGGCAACATCCTTGTAAATATTTTCTGAACTCATTCAAGTTTAACAACAATGGCACATGGATAGCAGTGAATTGAGAGGTGCAAATGTTAGTTATTTTATTTTACATTAGGATTAGTCCTGGGCAAAAGGGCCTGTTCTGTGCTGTACATTTCTATGTTCTATATTTCCTATAGCAGGGGGACCATAATAGAATGCAGTATTCTGAAAATTGTCTAACCAATGTCCTGTACAGTCGCAACGTGACATCCTAACTAATGTATTCAATACACTGACCAATAAGGCAAGTGTACCAAATGCCACCATCATCACCTTATCTACCTGCAACTCCACTTTCAAGGAACTCCTCACCTGCACCCCGGGTCTCTTTGTGTGGTAACGCTTGTCAAGTCCTGACCATTAACTGTATAAGTTCTGCCCCGGTTTTGCATTACCAAAACACAACACTTCATGTTTATCTAAATTAAACTCTTTCTGTCATTCCTTGGCCCATCTGATTGAGGTCCCGTTATATTCTGAGGTAATTTTCTTTCACTGTCCACTACACCAACAATTTTGGTGTCATCTGCAAACTTCCTAATCATATCTCCTGTGTTCACATCCAAATCATTTATGTAAATGACAAAATGTAGAGGACCCAGCACTGATTCTTGCAGCACACCACTGGTCACAGGCCTCCAATCTGAAAGATATACCTCCACCATCACCCTCTGTCCCCCATCTTCAAGCTAATTTTGTATCCAATTGGCTAGCCCTCTGGATTGCATGTGAAATAACCTTGCTAACCAGTCTACCATGCGGAACCTTGTTGAATGCCTTACTGAAGTTCCTATAGAGTCGAAGAGTGTGATGCTGGAAAAGCACAGCAGGCCAGGCAGCGTCTGAGCAGCAGGAGAATCGACATTTTGGGCATAAGCACTTGATCAGGAATCATCATCTTTATCTTCATCATAACCCCTTCATCATCCTCATTCCTGATGTAGGGCTTATGCAAAAAACGTCGACTTTCCTGCTCCTCAGATGTTGCCTGACCAGCTGTTCTTTTCCGGTTTCACACTCTTCAACTCTGATCTCCAGCATCTGCAGTCCTCACTTTCTCCTCCCTGAAGTTCATATAGACAACTTCTACCACTCTACCTTCATCAATCATCTTTGTCAGTTCTTCAAAAATCTCGATCAATTAGTGAGACATGATTTCCCACGCACAAAGCAATGTTGACTACCCCTAATCAATCCTTGCCTTTCCAAATACATGTAAATCCTGTCCCTCCAACAACATACCTAGCACTGATATCAGGCTATGGTTTCCTGGCTTTTTTCTTAAATAATTGTACCACATTTGCCACCTTCCGGTCTTCTGGCACCTCACCTGTGGCCATTGATGATACAAACATCTCAGCAAAGGGCCCAGCAATCTCTTCCCTAGCTTCTCAAAGTTCTGGATATGCTTGATCAGGACCTGACATTTTGCCACTTTTATGCATTTTAAGACATCCAGCTTTTCCTTTTCTGTAATATGAATACTTTTCAAGATATTGCTATTTACTTCCCCAAGTTCTCCAGCTACTGTATCCTTCTCCATAGTAAATACTGACTCAAACTACATGTTTAGTACTTCATCCATCTCCTATATTTCCATACATAGATGACTTTAGCTTCCTGATTGGCCCAGGAACTGCACTGCAGTTGCCTCCCTGTCCTAAATACTAATTGCATGTTCCTGCCGTGATTAAATGTCATCCTTGTTCTGGGGGATTGCCACCAGCATTATCTCTAGTTTTCTTTCCAGTTGTGTGGACCTCTGAGGTCCATGTGTGGCAGTGATTTCTGGAATCCAAAGTCAATGCCACATCATCAGCGTACCATCGCTGGTCTACATGCATGGAATCACGGAGAGGCTCTGAACACTCAACAAGAGCAAAAATGACTGTGGAGACCAAGTGTGTTGCAATCACTTTGAATTAGAATTCCTACAGTGTAGAAACAGGCCCTTCGGCCCAAAGGGTATCCCACCCAGACCCATTACCCTACGTTTCCCGACTAATGCACCTAACCTATACATCCCTGAACACTGTGGACAATTTAGCATGGCCAATTCACCTAACCTGCGCATCCTTAGACTGTGGGAGGAAACTGGAGCACCCGGAGGAAACCCACACAGACACGAGGAGAATGTGCAAACTCCACACAGACAATCGCCCGATGCTGGAATCAAACCCAGGTCCCTGGCACTGAGAGGCAGCAGTGCTAACCACTGAGCAACTGTGCCACCCAATCTGCAGTGAGATTCCATTTTTAATCTCCTTTTCAGCCTGTGAGGTAGCAATCTGGCTATTTACATGTACAATAATCGCCATTGAGCAGTCCTAATGTCATTCACTGCTTAAAAGCTCCAATCTGCAAACATTTAAGTTTACTGTCCAATCTTGCAGCCTGCCCCTGGAATAAAGACGCTTTTCACTCTCTGTCCTTCTTGAAAAATTGCGAATAAATCCAATGATCAAAACTATTCTTGTGTTGCAGCCATTTGTGGACAGTAGCCATATCCTTCACAGTTATTTCCTGCCACGTGAGTATGCTGTGATCCTGCCTGCAGTTGCTGGTCTTCTCCTGGTTTTATTAGTAGGTAAGTGAGTACCCTGGCTTCTCTTTCTGTTGCTCAGTAATTGTTTCAACAAAAGACTCTGTGCTTTGTCAGCCAGAAACTACTGCTGACCCCTTTAGTTTCCTCCTCCTACAGGAACCAAAGTTCACTACAAAACAGGACTGTAGTGGAAGTGTCCCCACCTCTGAGCCAGAAGACCCTACTTGATTATACTACACGTTTTAAATGCTGTGCTGTTGTTATTCTCTTATAATATTCTCTACTGTCAGATGTCAAGCGAAATGGCCTATTGTTGTCCTGTTGTCCCTTTCCTTTTTGAACAAGAATAATACATTGACAATTTTCCGATCCTCTGGGACTTTTTCCAGAGTGAAAGGGTTCCGGTAATGTTACTACAGTGCGTCCACTATCTCTGCATCCAATTCCTTTAACATTCTAGGATGCAAGCCTTCACATTCAGTGGATTTACTAGCCTTTAATCCATTCACTTCCCAGTATGTTTTCTCTAGTGATTTGTTAATACATTAATTCCCTCTGCCCTTTTTGTCCCTTGATTACTTTGTATTTTTGGAAGGCAATTAACATCCTTACCGCCAAGATTGATACAAATACTTTATCTAATTCCTTTGCCATTTCCTAGTTCCTCATTATTATTTCCCCAGCCTCATTCTCTAAAGGACCTATCTGAATTTTGGCTTCCCTGTCCCTTTTTATATTTATAAAGAAGCTCTTGATGTTCACTTTAATCCTGTTGTCTTGTTTGACCTCCATTTATTTTCTCTCTTTTTATTTTGGTTTCTTTTTGGCTTTTAAAACTTGGTAGCTCTTTAGTTTAGCAATAATTGGCATTGGCTCCTCAAAGGGGCAATCAAACCTGACAATTTCATAAGAATTCTTTGAGGAGATAACAAGCAGAATAAATACTGAGGAACCAGTCAATCAAAGATATTGAGCTTTTCAACAGCCTTCTGATAAGGTATTGCACAGAAGGCTACTTAGTAAGATAAGAGTCTATGGGTAAAGGTTTGGCTAAATACAGTGGTTAGCACTGCTGCCTCACAGCACCAGAGACCCGGGTTCAATTCCCGCCTCAGGCGACTGACTGTGTGGAGTTTGCACGTTCTCCCCGAGTCTGCGTGGATTTCCTCCGGGTGCTCCGGTTTCCTCCCACAGTCCAAAGATGTGCAGGTCAGGTGAATTGACCATGATAAATTGCCCATAGTGTTAGGTAAGGGGTAAATGTAGGGGTATGAGTGGGTTACGCTTCGGCGGGTCGGTGTGGACTTGTTGGGCAGAAGGGCCTGTTTCCACACTGTAATGTAATCTAATCTAATAGTAAAAGACAGGGCATTGGGATAAAGGAGGCATTTTCAGATGGCAACCAGTAACGACTGGTTGCCATCTGAAAATTTTAGTATTACAGTGGTGGAAAAGACGATGGATGAGGACTTGCCATCTGAGGTAGTTTGGGCTGAGGTTAGGAATAGGAAAGGTGAGGTCACCCTGTTAGGAGTCTTTTACAGGCCTCCTAATGGTCCTAGAATCATTGAAGAAAGGATAGGGAAGGTGATTCAGGAGATGAGTGACAGTAATAGGGTGGTTGTTATGGGGGACTTTAACTTTCCTGATATTGATTGGGAAAGCTATAGCTCAAGTTCGTTAGATGGGTCAGTGTTTGTTCAATGTGTGCAGGAGAGTTTCCTGACACAATATGTAGACAGGCCAACAAGAGGTGAGGCCATACTGGATTTGGTTCTGGGTAACGAACCAGGCCAGGTGTTAGAATTAGAGGTAGGTGAGCACTTTGGGGATAGTGACCATAATTCGGTGATTTTTACTCTCGTGATGGAGAGGGATAAGTGTGTACTACAGGGCAAGAGTTATAACTGGGGTCGGGGAAATTATGATGCGGTGAGGCATGACTTAGGATGTGTGGCTTGGAAAAGTAGACTCCAAGGCAAGAGTGTAAATGATATGTGGAGCTTGTTCAAGGAGCAACTATTGAGTGTCCTTGATAATTATGTACCTGTCAGGCAGGGAGGAAAGGGTCGTGCGAGGGAGCCGTGGTTTAATAAGGAATTGGAATCCCTTGTTAAATGGAAGAGGGCGGCCTATCTCAAGATGAGACGTGAAGGTTCAATTGGGGCGATTGAGAGTTATAGGGTAGCCAGGAAGGACCTGAAGAGAGAGCTAAGAGCAGCAAGGAGGGGACATGAAAGGTCCTTAGTCGGTAGGATTAGGGAAAACCCTAAGGCTTTCTATAGGTATATTAGGAATAAAAGAATGACGAGGGTTGGAATAGGTCCAGTCAAGGATAGTAGTGGGAAGTTGCGTGTGGAGGCGGAAGAGATTGGGGAGACACTGAATGAATACTTTTCTTCAGTATTTACTCAGGAACAGGACATTGTCGTCGATGTGAATACTGAGTCACAAATAAGTAGAATGGATGGCTTTGAGGTATGTAGAGAAGAGGTGTTGGAAATCCTGGAAAGGGTGAAAATAGATAAGTCCCCTGGGCCTGATGGCATTTATCCTAGGATTCTCTGGGAAGCAAGGGAGGAGATTGCAGAGCCATTGGCCTTGATTTTTATGTCCTCTTTGTCTACAGGAGTAGTGCCAGAAGACTGGAGGATAGCAAATGTGGTTCCCTTGTTCAAAAAGGGGAGTAGGGATAACCCTAGTAACTATAGGCCGGTGAGTCTCACTTCTGTTGTGGGCAAAGTCTTAGAGAGAATTGTAAGGGATAGGATTTATGCACATCTGGATAGGAATAATGTGATCAAGGATAGTCAGCATGGTTTTGTGAAGGGCAGGTCGTGCCTCACAAACCTTATTGAATTCTTTGAAAAGGTGACGAAGGAGGTTGATGAGGGGAAAGCGGTAGATGTGGTATATATGGATTTTAGTAAGGCGTTTGATAAGGTTCCCCATGGTAGGCTACTGCAGAAAATACGGAGATATGGCATTGAGGGTGAGTTGGAGGTTTGGATTAGGAATTGGCTGGATGGAAGAAGACAGAGGGTAGTGGTTGATGGCAAAGTTTCTTCATGGAGTGCCGTCACTAGCTGTGTTCCGCAAGGATCTGTTTTGGGACCATTGCTGTTTGTCATTTTTATAAATGACCTGGAAGAGGGGTTAGAAGGTTGGGTGAGCAAGTTTGCGGATGATACGAAAGTCGGAGGAGTTGTTGACAGTAAGGAAGGATGTGGCAGGTTACAGCAGGATATAGAGAAGCTGCAGAGCTGGGCAGAAAGGTGGCAAATGGAATTCAATGTAGCTAAGTGTGAGGTGATTCACTTTGGGAAGAATAACAAAAAGATGGGGTACTGGGCTAATGGTCGGATACTTGGTCGTATGGATGAGCAGAGGGATCTTGGTGTCCATGTACACAGATCTCTGAAAGTTGCCACCCAGGTAAATAGTGCGGTGAGGAAGGCATATGGCGTACTGGCTTTTATTGGTAGAGGAATTGAGTTCCGGAGTCCTGAGGTCATGATGCAGTTGTATAAGACTCTGGTGCGGCCGCATCTGGAATATTGTGTGCAGTTTTGGTCGCCATACTATAGGAAGGATGTGGAGGCACTGGAACGGGTGCAGAGGAGGTTTACCAGGATGTTGCCTGGTATGGAAGGAAGATCGTATGAGGAAAGACTGAGGCACTTGGGGTTGTTTTCATTGGAGAAAAGAAGGTTTAGGGGTGACTTGATTGAGGTGTACAAGATGATTAGGGGGTTAGATAGGGTCGACAGTGTGAACCTTTTCCCGCGTATGGAGTCGGGTATTACAAGGGGGCATAGCCTTAAATTAAGGGGGGGGTAGATATAGGACTGAAGTTAGGGGTAGGTTCTTCACTCAGCGAGTCGTAAGTTCATGGAATGCCCTGCCAGCAGCAGTGGTGGACTCTCCCTCTTTATGGGCATTTAAGCGGGCATTGGATAGGTATATGGAGGATAGTGGGTTAGTATAGGTTAGGTGGGCTTGGATCGGCGCAACATCGAGGGCCAAAGGGCCTGTACTGCGCTGTATTCTTCTATGTTCTATGACTGACTTGACAAAGGGTTCAGTGCTGGGGCCATGATTACTTACAATATCTATCACTTTGAGGGAAGTGCATACATTATAGCTAAGTTTGCAGATGACACAAGGGTAGATGCGAAGATATGTAGTGAGGATGATGCACTGAGCCTGAAGATGGCTGTAGACATTGAGTGGGCAAAAAAATGTCATGTAGGAAAATGTGAGATGTTGCACTTTGGCAGGAAGAGTTGGAGAACCGAGTATTATTTAAATGGAGAGCCATGGCCGAAAGCCTCAACACAGGGTCACAGATGTACAGCACGGGAACAGACCCTTTGTTCCAACTTGTCCATGCCAAACAGATATCCCAACCCAATCCAGTCCCACCCGACAGCACCCGCCCCATATCCCTCCAAACTCTTCCTGTTCATATACCCATCCACTTGCCTTTTTAAATATTGGAAGTACCAGCCTCCACCACTTCCTCTGGCAGCCTGTTCCACACATGCACCACCCTCTGTATGAAAACATTGCCCCTTAGATCCCTTCCAAACTTTCCCCTCTCACCCTCAACCTGTGTCCTCTAGTTCTGGACTCCCCCACCCCAGAGAAAAGACTTTGTCTATTTATCCTATCCCTCATGATTTTATGAACCTCTATAACGTTAGCTCTCAGCCTCCGACGCTCCAGGGAAAACAGCTCCAGCCTGTTCAACCTCTCCCTAAAGCTCAAATCTTCCAACCCTGGCAGCATCCTTGTAAATCTTTTCTGAACCCTTTCAGGTTTTCTGACATCCTTCCGATAGGAGGGAGACCAGAATTGCACACAATATTCCAACAGTGGCCTAACCAATGTCCTGTACAGCCACAACATCACCTCCCAATTCCTGTACTCAATATTCTGACCAATAAAGGAAAGCATACTAAACGCCGCCTTCACTATCCTATCTACTGCAACTACACTTTCAAGGAGCTATGAACCTGCACTCCAAGGTCTCTTTGTTCAGCAACACTCCCTAGGACCTTACCATTAAGTGTATAAGTCCTGCTAAGATTTGCTTTCCCAAAATGCAACACCTCACATTTATCTGAATTAAACTTCATCTGCTACGTCTCAGCCCATTGGCCTATCTGATCAAGATCCTGTTGTAATCTGAGGTAACCTTCTTTGCTGTCCACTACACCTCCAATTTTGGTGTCATCTGCAAACTTACTAACTGTAACTCCTATGCTCACATCCAAATCATTTATGTAAATGACAAAAAGTAGAGGACCCAGCACCAATCCTTGTGGCACTCCACTGGTCACAGGCCTCCAGTCTGGAAAAACAACCCTCCACCGCCACCCTCTGTCTTCTACCTTTGAACCAATTCTGTATCCAAATGGCTAGTTCTTCCTGTATTCCATGAAATCTAACCTTGCTAATCAGTCTCCCATGGGGAACCTTGTTGAACGCCTTACTGAAGTCCATATAGATCACATCTACCGCTCTGCCCTCATCAATCCTCTTTGAGTTTTTTTGAAGAAGTAACAATCAAGTTTGTGAGACATGATTTCCCACACTCAAAGCCATGTTGACTATCCTGAATCAGTCCTTGCCTTTCCAAATACATGTACATCCTGTCCCTCAGGATTCCCTCCAACAACCTGCCCACCATCGAGGTCAGGCTCACCGGTCTATAGTTCGCTGGCTTGTCCTTACCACCCTTCTTAAACAGTGGCACCATGTTAGCCAACCTCCAGTCTGAGTCCCTGTGCTTTAATCATAAACATCCAGGTACAACGGGTAATAGGGAAGGCAAATGAATCGTCGACCTTTATTCCAAAGGAGTGGAATAAAACAATTAGGGAAATCTGCTGGAACTCTACAAGGCACAAGTGACACCACAGGTGGAATACGGTCCACTTATATAATGAAAAATACACTGGCTTTGGAGGCATTTCAGAGAAGATTCACTGAACTCACCCTCAAAATCGAGGGATTTTGAGAAGTGGAGTAGGTTGGGCTTGTATTTGCTGGAATTTAGAGAATGAGGGGTGATTTTATTAAAACATAACAATACATAACATCAGCACCTTGACAGGGTTGATGCGAAGAAATTGTTTTCCCTTGAGCGAGTCTAGGAGCAGAGGGTAGAATCTGAGGATTGTAAGTGTCACCCATTTTAATACAGATGGGGATAAAATCTTTGAGTTTGTGGAATTCTTCACTGTAAAGGCTGGGTCATGAAGTACATTCCAGGCTGAGATAGACTGATTTTTAATCAATAAGGAATGTGGGGAAAAGGCGGGGAAGTGGATTTGAGGGTTATCGAATCAATATAATCTCATAGAATGACAGTGCAGATGTAATGGGCTGAATGGCCTCCTTGTACACTCCTCCAATGTCTTTTGATGCTCCGAGACTCTGCTTTGAGATGTTTTCAAATTCACTTTCTTTAAGAACTTGTGATTCATTCCTAACATCGCTGTCAAAATAAACATACAGCCCAGCATCGAGAGAGTTCCAGCTTTCAGACATTAATCTAATTTTCCATCTGCCCCCTCGGCTGGATGTGAAAGATCTCGTTGCACTATTCAGAGCAGTGCAGGGGAGTTGACTCTCATGTCCTGGTCAATGTTTCTGCCTTGTCGAAGATCACAAAAACCAGGTGATCTGCCTGTGTGTCACGCTGTAGTCTGTGGGCCGTTACTGTATCTAAATGCTGCCTTCTACAATGACTAAAACTTGAAAAATATTTCCCTGAGACTGATGTGCTATTGGACACCCTGAGGATATGAAAGATACAGGACAAATCAAAGTTCTTTCAATGTCTGTTTTTAGCCTGTGAAAGTAGCATTTGAGTCACTTGCTATTGGAGAAGGTGATATTTGTAGCCAGTAGGAAACTGAGCAATGCCTAAAGAAATAAAGTATAGTCACCATTTGTGAGGGAAATAAGAGATTAGAATTTGTTGGAAACAGACTGGATTTCATTTTACATGAGAACAGTAAAGCCTGAGGGTATGCTATAGAGCACTTTAAAATTGTGAAGCGTTTGGTGGGATGGATGTAGACTCAATGGTTAACACTGCTGCCTCACAACGACAGGGACTCTGGCAACTGTCCATGTGGGAGTTTGCACCTCCACCCATGTCTGCTAGGGTTTCCTCTGGGTGCTCCGGTTTCCTCCCACACTCCAAAGATGTGTAGGTTAGGTGGATTGGCCATGCTAAATTGCCTATAGTGTCTAGGGATGTGCAGGCTAGGTGGATTGGCCATGGGAAATGTAGGGATACAGGGATGGGGTGTGTCTGGGTGGGATGTTGTTTGGATGGTCAGTATGGGCTGAATGGCCTGCTTCCATATTGTCGAGATTCTATGATTTCCATTTGTAATGGTGACTAGACGAGAGCCCATAATTGTCAGATTATAACGTCCTTTAGGGAAGGAAATTACCATCCTTACCTGGTCTGGCCTACAAGTAATTCCAGACCCACAGCAATGTGATTGACTCTTAACCCACCCTCTGGGCAATTGGGGACGGGCAGCCTAGCCAGCAATGCCCTCATCCTGTGAATTCTTTTTTTAAGAAAAGGTGTCCACCAATATTTCAAGTAAAGAATCCAAGACAAACTTTACCCAGGGGGAGGTAAGAATGTGGAATCACAAGGAGAAGTTACAATTAATATGTTTAACAGGAATCTGGGTAGACAGGGGGAGGAAGGAGTAGAAGGCTGTGTTGTTGATGGGTGAATGTAGGAGGAGGCCTGTACTGAAATTGGTCTGATGAGCCCGTTTCTGTGATGTACATTCTGTGCAAAAGTGGACTTGTGCTTACTGTATCCTCTTCTTCCAGGAACGTTCATTGCTGTTGTTATGTGGAAAAGCAGGAAACCTGCAAAGAAAACGGATTAGACGGAATTCAAAGATAAAAAAACAGATCATCCCAATGTCAGCTCGTCCAGGTCAGAAAACGGATTAAGCAGAGGATTTAAATACAGACAGTGGATTAACCAACCTTTCTGCTTTGAGATGCCATCTTACTGTTGTTTATTGACTGGCTCCTGTATTCCATCAATGTTGTGTTCCAGTCTGCGATGGGATTCAGCTGATACCAGACTTGGGCACAGTGCCCTCTTGTGTCAGTCTGTCTGTAATTCCAGTGTTCAGTTTGAACATCATGCTTAGTCGGACAGAAACGCATGTATACACAAAAAAAATCAGTTTTATTTGTGTATTACTCGGATAAAATTAGGACTCGTGAATTATACCTATTTATAGAATTGCGTAATTGTTGTACATTGGAGAGGCTGCCCGAAATAGCTCCTCTTATCAAGCAGAGTTGAGCTGCCTGAAATAGCGTGGAGCTTGAGAAAGCACTGGGGACGAGCTGAGCACAAAAACTACATTCACCAATTCCAAAGACCATGTTTCACATTTTATAATGATGTGTTATTGTTTAAAACATACAGCTAAACTCAGATGTTGAAGCTTCACTGTGGTTTTGTCTGCAGTACAATGAAAACACAGCAGCTTCTCCTGTCTTCAGGAATGCATTTGGCGAGAATCCTGTTGCAGTTATCACACAATATAGGTGCTGAATGAATGGAATGTACCAGTACATTCATTCAGTAACTGCTGCATTAAATGGCAAGCTACAAATTGCACCCTAAACCTCAGAATGAGAGCGAGTACCTTCAATTGCTCATGTACAGAGCTGCATGCTGCCTGACAAAGTTATAATTGTTTTGTGTGCTATTGGGAGGGTCCTGTTCTCGCAACATTATAAATATTCTGGTTATAAAGAATCTGGGAGGTCATACAGGCTCCCTTGAGCTTTTGTTTAAATCCAGCATCTTGTTTCCCTGGAGGTTTGTTTAATGCAACAGTGAGCTTTTTTTTGTTTTTTGGAAAAGAAAAATCACTCTTAGGAAGTGTGTGCAGTTGGCAAAGCCATCATTGATCACAAGTCACTGGTCTTGAAGTGCTGCAAAGCATGTGCTGTTAGTTTCAGAGTATTGACTCAGCGATGGCAATAGATCGTCAGTTCAGGATGGTGCATTCCTTGGGGCACTTGTAGGTGACAGAACTCCCATGTTCCTGCTGCCCTTGTCTTTCGAGGCGATTAAGGTTGCCATTTGGAAGGTGTTGACAGAGCAGACTTGGCAAGTTGAATGTGGTTAGTCTGGCCACAGATGGTAGAGAGACAAGATGTTTTCAGGTGGAGGATGGGTTCCAGATTACAGAGGCAGCCTTGTCCTGAATTGTGAGTGCCTGCTGTGTTTTACAGTCCAACCTTACTCTACAGTTTCACAAATCATCTGTGCGTCACTGCAAAATGAGAATTGCATTAAGTATGGGAGTATATCTGGATCCTCTGTATCATGTCACAAGGTTTTACAATCAACTTGAATTTTGGGACGGCCATGTTGGGAATAGATTTGTGTTTTTTAACTGAGGGACACATTTTGTTTCATAAATTGACCTGAAATGCACAACCATAAAGGGACAGTAATATTAGTGTAGATGTTGGAATATAAGTTGAGTGTGAGAAACCACAGAAAAAAGTCTTCCAGAAACTGGGGACAGTTTATACTTAGTTTAAAGGTGAATAGTCAGTATGTTTGATTGCCATTTTGGACTGGGTGTGACATAAGCTCCTAGCAATCATTGCAACGTGGTTCCCAACACTTGCTGAGTCCCATGCGCCTGGTTCTAAAGCACTGGTAAGTAAAACATGCAATTGTGGGGTGAAAAGTTGTGGCTGAAAATTAGGTGAAAGGGTCAGCTTGTACTGAGTACATGATCCTTGGGGCAAGAAAAATGGGGTTGACATATATATATATTGTATCCCCATGATTTAAAGTACTCTATATATTTATGTTTAACAGTGAGCAGGAGAAACCCTGCTGTTGCAAAACATGTAAAGCAGGATATACCATGAAATGGCTTGTAGAGAGATTTGAGAGTAAAAGCCTATTAGCAACAAGCAATAAAATCACTTCAGTGAGGGAGGAGGATGTTCTTAGTTAGAAAATAAAAATTTCCCCGAGTGTGAATCACTCTGACGAGTCGCTGAAGTTGGATTTAACTGGAAAATAAAAACTGAAAGAACTGTGGATGCTGTAAATCAGAAACAAAAATAGATGTTGCTGGAGGAGGAGTTTGAAAGGGGGACAGAATAGGACTGGAACAAAGAATGTTCCACATATCCTACAAAGAGACAGGCATAACTGGGGACCCAGTTTTTTTCTCCGATATATCGATGATATCATCTGTGCTGCTTCTATCTCTCGTCTGGAACTGGAAAAGTTCATTGATTTTGCTTCCAATTTCCACCCGCTCTCACTTTAGCCTGACTCCTCCCTTCCCTTCCTCACCATCTCTGTTTCATATCTGGGGATAGACTAGCCACTAATATTCACTATTATAAACCCAATGACACCCACAGCTACCTGAGCTATCCATCCTCACGCCCTGTTTCCTGCAAATACTCGATTTCATTCCCCCAGTTCCTCCATCTCCACGTGTGTTCCGATGAGATCAACCTCAACAAGGAGCCTCTGAAATATTCACTTTCCTCAACCGAGGATTCCCCAGCACTGTTGTTGACAGGGCCCTTAACCGGGTCTGACCCATCTCCCGCACTTCTGCCCTCATCCCCTCTCTTTCTTCTAGCAACAGCAATATGATTGTTTTTGTGCTTAACTACCATCCCATCAGCATCCACATCCAGAGGATCGTTAGCCACTTTTTCTGTCACCATCAGTGAGATGCCACCACCAGACACATTTCCCTCCCCTCCCTTGTTCGCCTTCCATAGGTACCATTCCCTCCAGGACGCCTTGGTCTATAGCAACCTCCCCTGCAACAGGCAAAGATGTAACACCTGTCCATTTCCGTCCTCCATCCCCAGTATCTCAGGGTCCAAACATACCTTCCAGGTGAAGCAGCACCTCACCTGCACTTCTCCAACCACAAGGGATGAACTCGGATTTCACCAGTTTCCTCATTTCCCCTCCCCCCACCCTGTCTCAGTCAAATCCATCAAATTCAGCACTGCCTTCCTAACCTGAGATCTTCCCGACCTCTCCGCCCCCACCCCAGTCTGACCTATCACCCTCACCTTGACCTCTTTCCACCTATCACATTTCCGACGCCCCTCTCCCAAGTCCTTCCTCCCTACCTTTTATCTTAGCCTGCTGGACAAACTTTCCCCATTCCTGAAGAAGGGCTTATGCCCGAAACGTCGATTCTCCTGTTCCCTGGATGCTGCCTGACCTGCTGAGCTTTTCCAGCAACACATTTCCAGCTTCTCACAATCTAGTCTACTGCATTCACTACTCACAATGTGGTCTCCTCTACTTTGGGAAAATGAAGCATAGACTGGGGGATGACTGCTTTGCAGAATACCTACGTTCCACCCACAAAAGACCCTGAGCTTCCAGTTCCCATACGCCCCACTCATTTACCAACCTGGTTGAGATGTTAACCCAGATCAGCCTGGGGAATTGAATTTGGGAAACTCCTTGGTTTAAAAGACACACCAATCCCTGTGTGAGATTTTAAAATATTTGTTTGTTTGACATACTAAATATATTTTCTCTCTGGAAATTGGATGTGTGAGAAGTGCAGGAAAGTGCTGCATGTTTACTGTAATTGTGGAAAGTGTTACAACCTGTTGTGATTGAGGCTGTCTTATTTACTTCAGACATAGCATGCTACAGCTGGGTTGGTTAGGAGCACATTGTTGTGGGAATGTATAATTAGAAACATTAGTTAATTGTAAGCAGAATCTATTGTTCCACCTGAATGTGATTGTTGTGAAGGTCTCAGGGTGATTTGCTAAGTGACATGGGTGGGGCCTGTAATTACAGGGAAATGCTTGCTTTTCTGCCTACATTTTAATTTGCTGTCGAATTTTGTTAGCATATGCTTAGGATAACGAGCACAATTTTCATGTTCGGTTTACAAGAAAATAGAAGCACCAGAGAAGGTGCAAACATCTCCAGATGTGTAGCGTCACACCTACTAGGAGAGTCTAAACAGG
The DNA here is from genome assembly GCF_037043375.1 of Chiloscyllium plagiosum. Classification (NCBI taxonomy): domain Eukaryota; kingdom Metazoa; phylum Chordata; class Chondrichthyes; order Orectolobiformes; family Hemiscylliidae; genus Chiloscyllium; species Chiloscyllium plagiosum. Next base: position 9,123,037 of record NW_028270159.1, on the reverse strand, counting down.
CTGGAGTTCCTCTTCTCCAACAAGGAGAAAGCTGAGGGGTGATCCATTTGATATCTTTAAGGTTATGAAAGGGCTTGATAGGTTAAGCATATGATATTTCCACTTGCGGTAAAGATCAATACTGTTGCAGTTGATTGGTTTCATCCTCACTGTCTGCCACACCTCCAAAATGAAAAACCATCAACCTGTTTAGAATTGTTATTCCAGGTGAGACTTGAACCCAGGTCTTTAAGCTCAGAGGTAGAGCCACACCTCCCAGCTTTGTGCCATTGAAAGTTTTGAAACTTTGCTCTATTTCAATATCCAAGTCATTTGTTTACCTAAAAACATGTGGTTCTAGCAGTGACTCTTCAGAAACATCACCATCCTTCAGTCAAAACAAGCAACCATGTCCTGTTTTCTAACTTGTTTTTCTGTCTTTAAGCCAATCCTCTATTCAAGCTGATGCCCAACTCTCTTATCAGTGACTCTCCATTTATTAACGAGTCTTTAAGTATTTGTAGGGGTTTTGTGGATCAACGCATTTACTGTGTAGTAGAGGAAAACCTTTTTTGTTTTTGAAGTCTATTTTGCCCTTGTTTTTCCAAATGACTGTTTCAGCCCTGTTCCTCCAAGTGTGAAACACTATCATAAACATCCCTATTTTTCCACCAAAATTTATTTAATAAGAAATCTAGCATTTTCCAGATAAATGTTGTTTGTGTTATTGAAAATCTTGGTCTTGACAAAGATTTGGCACGTTTTGTACTTTGCCAAAAGCATTTAAATTCTGGAATGCATCTCAAGGTTTCTCTTGCTGCACACTGAATCTGGTTGAACACCAGCTTGTTTACACCATTTCCCCAAAGCCAGAGGATTCTGCCTGCTGGATTCACTTGGGAATTATAGGTAGTCCCCAGCACACTTAAAAATCTCTAGCATCACTGGCAAGGCAAGAGGTTTGTTCTTGAGGTTATGGCGATGGCCTAAATCTTGACTTGTTGTCATCCCTGTGCTGTAAGGATTCTCACAGTGCTGCTTCAGCAGGATGTTACAGGGCTTTGACCTAACGACACTGCAGGAACAGGGAGTACTGTCCAAGCAGGGTTGATGTGCATCACATGAAGACCATTCCTACATTTTCCTGCCATCTGGTCTTCAGTGGTGAATTTGGAAATCTCAATGTTTATACTGTAGCCTAATGGATATCAGTCATATTCTAAACCTCCTATCCAGAAATGCTCAGCAAAGTGGTAAATGCTGACAGTAGAGAGGCAAGCAAGCTTGCAGTGTAACTCAAGCCCTGACTCCTCAAAGTATGTCCACTATCTACAAGGCACTAGTTAGGGATCTGATGGAATATCCTTCCCAATGTGCTGACTACAGATGTGTCCAAGACAGTATCAGTGAGAGTGACCACTACACAGTCCTTATGGAGACAAAGTCCTGCCTTCACTTTGAGATTGCCTCCATTGTGTTGTGTGACACTATCACTCTGCTAAATAGTCGTGATGTGGAGGTGCCGGGGTTGGACTAGGGTGAACAAAGTTAAAAAATCTCACACTGCCAGGCTATAGTCCAAAAGGTTTAAGTGGAAGCACTAGGTTTTGGAGCGCTGCTCCTTCATCAGGTGGTTGTGAAACAAGACCATAAGACACAGAATTTATAGCAAAAGATTACAGTGTCACGCAAGTAAAATGCTATATTTAACAAACCTAGATGAAGTCTTTCATCTTTTAAAATGTGTTGCAGGTTTCTGTTCATTAATATGTAAATCCCAAACTACTTTTAAGTCACATTCTTGAGATAACTTAAGGTTTTATGAAAGAAAGGTGACGTCTCAGCTCAGACAGTGCATTAAAGGTGAGAGGTTAGAGTCTGTCTGTATCCCAATCTAGAATCATACTGGTTCTATTTCCAAAGTGGGAATTGCAAAATACTACATGGATTGACTGCCTACAGATTGTGTTTTTTGAGCAAGATAGAATGTATCTGCCGATATAATTCTGCAAATACAAGTTCACCCCATAGTCTTATTTGTGTGTGTACTCATGTAGGAGAGAGAGATGGTTGTGTGAATGAGTGTGCACATGTGTGTTTGCGTGTGCGCACAGGCTTGGTAGAGTGAGTGTGATGGTGTATAAGCCTGTGTGTTTGTGTGTATATATATAGAAGCACTGGACAACGAAGGATAGCCTATTGGTTGTACCCCTTGTCTGTCTCCTGAGGATGTCATTACAGTTTCTCGCTGTGGCACATTGGAACTGGTGATCAATGAGTTGAGTATTGTATCCCGTTCACATGAGGGCATCCTTGCGCACACTTAGGTACCCTTCATTGTCCAGTATTCCCTGGGAGCTGAGAAACTATGCCATGTTCTTCGCAGCCTGAAGCACATTATCGATGAGGATGATTACCTTGCCAAGACCTTCCCCACACCTCTACTTCTTGCCCTTAAACAACTGCCAAATCTTAAACAGATCATTGTTCACAACAAACTGCCCAGCCTTCAGGACAGCGTCAACCACAATACTGTACAACCTTGTCACGGCAACCACTGCAAGCCGTGTCAGAGTGGCGACATGGATACCACCATTACATGTGGGGACACTACTCACCATGTATGCAGTAAGTACTCATGTGACTCAGCCAATGTGGCCTATTTCATATGCTGCAGGCAAGGGTGCCCTGAGATATGGTACATTGGTGCGACCAAGCAGATGCTATGACAATGGATCAATAGACAGCGCACTATAATCGCCAGCTGGGGTGTTCCCTCCCAGTCAGGAAACGCTTCAGCTGTCAAGGGCATTTGGCCTCGGAACTTCAGGCGACCATCCTCCAAGGTTGACTTTGGGAGCAGGCAACAATGCAAAGTGGCCGAGCAGAGGCTATAGTGAAGCTGGTACCCATGGGGATGGCCTCAACCGAGACCTTAGGTTCATGTCACACTACAGGTGACCCAACTGCACTATAGACACACACACGCACTTGAGGCACATACACCCTCTCTCATATATATATATAAAAAATAAATACACACACCCCCCCAAACTTTACCAAGCCTGCACACGCGAAAACACAAACTCTCACATGCGCACCCACTCATGCACACATTCACATTCTCTGTGTGCTTCTCCTGCACACACATACACACCTATGTCGATGGGGTGAATTTGTATTTGCAGATGCATTCTTATTTGCTCAAAAAATGCACAACCTGCAGGAAATCAATCCATATAATATTTTGCACTTTCCACGTTGGAAATAGAACCAGTCTCACTCGACACTGGGATACAGACAGACTCTAACCTCACACCTTTAATACATTGTCTGAGTTGAGATATCACTTTTAAATATAAAACCTTGAGAATATGACTTGAGAATATAACCCATTCTAAAGGTGAAAGACTTAACAATAGTCTAGGTTTGTTAAATATATCATTTTACTTGGATGACACTGTAAACTTTTGTTATAAATTCTGTGTGTTATGGCCTTGCTTCACAACCATCTGAAGAAGGAGTGGCCTCTGAAGGCTAGTGCTTCCAATTAAACGTGTTGAATTATAACCTGGTGTTGTGTGATTTTTAACATTGTGCTAAATAGAGCAGACTTCAAACAGCTCTAGCAGCTCAACACTGGGCATTCATAAAGTGCTACCCTCTGCACCCTCACGACCTGGGATATGCCCCACACAACCATTACCATCAAGCCAGGGGATCAGACAGACTCTAATGGGGAGTGCAGGAGGCCACATCAGAAGCAATAACAAGCGTACCTAAAAATAAGGTGTCAACCTGATAAAGCTGCCAGAAAGGTCTACCTGCATGCCAGATAGCATGAGCAGGAAATGATAGACAGAGCAAAGTGATCTGAAAACTGATGGATCGGATCTATGCTTTGCAGTCCTGCCACATCCAGTTGTGAATTGTGGATGATTCCCATCTTTGATGATGGAAGAGCCCAATGCAACAGTGCAGAAGTTTAGGCTGAGGTATTCACAGTAATCTTCAGCCAGTGTGCCGAATGGATGATCCACCTCAATCTCCTCTAGTGGTCCCCAGCATCACAGCTGCCCGTTTTCAGCCAGTTCAATACACTCCATGTGAAATCAAGGAACGGTTGGAGGCACTGGATACTACAAAGGCTATGGGCCATCACAACATTCCATTAATAGGACTGAAGGCTTGTACTTAAGAACTTGCTGCTCCCCGAGCTTAGCTGTTCCAATACATGTGCTACACTGGCATCTACCTGACAATGGAAAATTGCCTAGGTCTGTCCAGGACAAATACAGCCCCCAGCCAATTTCTGCCCCATTGGTCTATCCTCAATTGCTAGTCATGTTCTGGAAGGTGTCATCAATAGCGCAGTCAAGCAGCATCTGCTCAGTGATGCCCAGTTTGGGTTCTGCCAGGGGCACTCAACTCCTGACCTCATTACAGCCTTGGTTTAAACATGGACAAATGCGCTGAACTCCAGAGGTAACATCAGAGTGATAGCCATTGATGTCAGTATTGTATTCGATGGATGTGGTATCAAGGAACCCTAACAAAACTGGAATTGGGGCAAACTCTTAGCTGGTTAGTCATACCTGGGTACATAAAAAGATGGTTGTGATTGTTGGAGGTCAGCTATCTCAACTCCAAGACATTTCTGCAGGAGTTCCTCAGTGTAGTGTCCTTGGTCTAACCATCTTCAATTGCTTCAGTAATGACCTTCCCTCCATCATTAGGTGAGAAGTTGGTGACTGTACAATGTTCAGCACCATTCGTGACTCCGATACTGAAGAAGTCAGTGTTCAAATGCAACAAGATCTGGACGGTATCCAGGTTTAGGCTGACAAGTGACCAAGTAACATTCGTGTTGCCAGTGTCAGGTAATGACCATCTCCAATTAGAGAAAATCTGACCACTACCCCATGACATTCAGTGGTGTTACTATCACTGAAACCGTTGTCAATAATCTGGGGCTTACCACTGATCAGAAATTCAATTAGACTGCCCATTATCAATATAGAGACTACAAGAACAGGTCACAGACCAGGACTTCTGCAGTGACTAACTCACCTCCTGACTTCCTAAAGCGTCTCCACCATCTATAAGGCACAAATCATGGTGTGATGGAATACTCCCCACTTTCCTGGATGAATGCGGCCCCAATAACACTCAAGAAGCTTGACACCAGTCAAGGCAAAGGATGCTATGGCCGAGTGGTATTATTGCTGGAATGTTAACCTAGGGACCCAGATAATATTCTGGGGACCTGGGTTCAAGTCCTGGTGCAGTATGTGGTAGAATTTGAATTCTGTAAATATCTGGAATTAAGAGTTTAACGATGACTGTGAACTGATTGTTGGGGGAAAAACCCATCTACTTCCTTCATGTTCCTTTAGAGAAGAAAGCTGTTGTCTTTACCTGGTCTGGCCTACATGTGACTCCAGATCCACAGTAATGTGGTTGACTCTTAACAATTAGGGATTGGTAATTGATGCTGCCTGAGCAACAATGCCCTTATCCTGTGAATGAATAAAGGAAAGCAGCCCATTTGATTGGCACCACATCCACAATCACTCAGTCCCTCTACCGCTGTGCTCAGTAGCAACAGTATGCACTATCTACAAGTTACATTGAAGAAAGTCACCAAAGATCCTTAGACAGCACCTTCTAAACCCACAAAGAGCTACGGATATTGGAAATCTGAAACATAAACAGAAATACTAGGAGAATCTCAGAAGAAAACTGGTCGACAGGTTCAAGTTCTAAATTGGGGAAAGGAGAATTTTGATGGAATTAGTCAGAAGCTTGCAGGGGTTGATTAGAGTAGTTTGTTTGCAGGCAAAGGGACCTTTGGCAGGTGGGAGGCCTTTAAAACCGAGCTAGCTAGAGTTCAAGGCCTATATGTTCCTGTGAGGGTGAATGGCAGATGAATGCAGATTTTTCCAGTTTCCTCATTTCCCCTCCCCCCACCTTATCTCAGTCCCAACCCTTGGAAACCAACCCAACCCGTGGCTGAACACTTTAACTCCCCCTCCCACTCCGCCAAGGACATGCAGGTCCTTGGCCTCCTCCATCGCCAGACCATGGCAACACGACGCCTGGAGGAAGAGCGCCTCATCTTCTGCCTAGGAACCCTCCAACCACAAGGGATGAATGCAGATTTCTCCAGCTTCCTCATTTCCCCTCCCCCCACCTTATCTCAGTCCTAACCCTCGGACTCAGCACTGCCTTCTTGACCTGCAATCTTCTTCCCGACCTCTCTGCCCCCACTCCCTCTCCGGCCTATCACCCTCACCTTAACCTCCTTCCACCTATCGCATTTCCAACGCCCCTCCCTACCTTTTATCTTAGCCTGCTTGGCACATTTTCCTCATTCCTGAAGAAGGGCTTATGCCCGAAACGTCGATTCTTCTGCTCCTTGGATGCTGCCTGACTTGCTGCGCTTTTCCAGCAACACAGTTTTCAGCTCTGATCTCCAGCATCTGCAGTCCTCCCTTTCTCCTAGTTGATTTTAACCTACTGCGAATCCTCTTGCAAGGATGCCTTCCTTGTAGAAGCTCACTTCCTCCCTCTACAAGGATTTCAGTGAGTCCCTCTCTCACTGCACCTCCCAGATCCCCTCCTCTGCCCTGAAGCTCTTCAGCCACGTCCTCAAACGGACTCGCTACCACAGCCACATCTCCTTCCTCAGCACCTGTCTACGGAACCGACTGACCCCGCATCGACTCCGGACTACATTCAGACCAACAAAATTTGGACCCAACCAGGACAACCAGTACCTACAACAAATCTGAAGCCTCCGCTCCATGCTTGCAGCCATGCGCTGCTACCTACATTCTCTACAGTCAGCCCCACTCCAGCCACTTCTGCCCCCGGAGTTGCCGTCGCCGCATCTACTTCTGTCCCCAGTGATGTCACTCACCTGCACAACCTGCCGCATGCATCTCCGCCCTCACGCCGATCTCTGCCCCCACGCCTAACCCTGCCCCAACGCCGATCTCCGCCCTCACGCCCAACTCTGCCCCCATGCCTAACCCCGCCCCCCCCACTCCCAGCTCCAGCCCCACACCAGGTCCTAGCTCCTAGCCCTGCCGTATTTTCACTATCCCTCCAGACCTCCCTCTCTCTGAGGATGAAAGATCAGTCCTCAGCAGAGGCCTCACCTTCATCTGCCTATGCTCCCGGATCAATGAGTTTGACACGCGGTGAGACATCGAGCATTTTTTCCGCCGCCTTCGCCTCTGCGCCTGCTTCTTCAACAAGGACTCTTGCCCACCCTCTGACGACCTCTTCTCCCACCTCCAACACACCCCATCCACCTGGACACACTGTGCTGGCCTCTTACCTGCCCTTGATCTCTTCATAGCCAACTGCCGCTGCGATATTAACCGCCTCAACCTGTCCACCCCTCTTACCCACTCCAACCTCTCACCCTCGCAACGTGCAGCCCTCCACTCCCTCCGCTCCAACCCCAACCTCGCTATCAAACCGGCAGACAAGGGAGGCACGGTGGTAGTTTGGCGCACCGACCTTTACACCGCTGAGGCTAAATGCCAGCTCGTGGACACCTCCTCCTACTGCCCCCTTGACCATGACCCCACCCCCCACCACCAAACCACCATCTTCCAGACTATCCATAACCTCATCACCTCAGGGGATCTCCCATCCACCGCCTCCAACCTCATAGTCCCACAACCCCGCACCTCCCGTTTCTACCTCCTGCCCAAAATCCACAAACCTGACTGCCCCGGCTGACCCATTGTCTCCGCCTGCTCCTGCCCCACCGAACTCATCTCCGCATACCTCGACACGGTCATGTCCCCCTTAGTCCAAGAACTCCCCACCTACGTTCGGGACACCACCCACGCCCTCCACCTCCTTCATGATTTTCGCTTCCCCAGCCCCCAACGCCTTATCTTCACCATGGACATCCAGTCCCTGTACACCTCCATCCCCCATCACGAAGGACTCAAAGCCCTCCACTTCTTCCTTTCCCACGGACCCAACCAGTACCCTTCCACTGACATCCTCCTTCGACTGACTGAACTGGTCCTCACTCTGAACAACTTCTCTTTCCAATCCTCCTACTTCCTCCAAAACAAAGGAGTAGCCATGGGCACCCGCATGGGCCCCAGCTATGCCTGCCTCTTCGTAGGATATGTGGAACAGTCCATCTTCCGCAGCTACACTGGCCCCACCCCCCACCTTTTCCTTCGCTACATCGATGACTGTATCAGCACTACCTCGTGCTCCCACGAGGAGGTTGAACAGTTCATCCACTTTACTAACACCTTCCACCCCGACCTCAAATTTACCTGGACCATCTCAGACTACTTCCTCCCCTTCCTAGACCTCTCCATTTCTATCTTGGGCGACCGACCGACTCCCACAGCTACCTAGATTACATCTCCTCCCACCCTGCCCCCTGTAAAAACGCTATCCCATATTCCCAATTCCTTTGCCTCTGCCGCATCTGCTCCCAGGAGGACCAATTCCAATACCGAACAACCCAGATGGCCTCCTTCTTCAAAGACCGCAAATTCCCCTCAGACGTGGTTGACGATGCTCTCCACTGCATCTCCTCCACTTCCTGCTCCTCGGCCCTTGAACCCCGCCCCTCCAAACGCCACCAGGACAGAACCCCACTGGTCCTCACCTACCACCCCATCAATCTCCAGATACATCGTATCATCCTTCGTCATTTCCGCCACCTCCAAACAGACCCCACCACCAAGGATATATTTCCCTCCCCTCCCCTATCAGCGTTCCGGAAAGACCACTCCCTCCGCGACTCCCTCATCAGGTCCACACCCCCCACCAACCCAACCTCCACTCCCGGCACCTTCCCCTGCAACCGCAGGAAATGCAAAACTTGTGCCCACACCTCCCCCCTCACTTCCCACCAAGGCCCCAAGGGATCCTTCCATATCTGTCACAAATTCACCTGCACCTCCACACACATCATTTACTGCATCCGCTGCACCCGATGTAGCCTCCTATACATTGGGGAGACAGGCCGCCTACTTGCGGAACGTTTCAGAGAACACCTCTGGGACACCTGCACCAACCAACCCAACCAGCTGTGGCTGAACACTTTAACTCCCCCTCCCACTCTGCCAAGGTCCTTGGCCTCCTCCATCGCCAGACCATGGTAACATGACGCCTGGAGGAAGAGCGCCTCATCTTCCGCCTAGGAACCCTCCAACCACAAGGGATGAATGCAGATTTCTCCAGCTTCCTCATTTCCCCTCCCCCCACCTTATCTCAGTCCCAACCCTCGAACTCAGCACTGCCTTCTTGACCTGCAATCTTCTTCCCGACCTCTCCGCCACTTCCCCCTCTCCGGCCTATCACCCTCACCTTAACCTCCTTCCACCTATCGCATTTCCAACGCCCCTCCCCCAAATCCCTCCTCCCTAACTTTTATCTTAGCCTGCTTGGCACATTTTCCTCATTCCTGAAGAAGGGCTTATGCCCGAAACGTCGATTCTACTGCTCTTTGGATGCTGCCTGACTGTTCCAGCAACACATTTTTCAGCTCTGATCTCCAGCATCTGCAGTCATCACTTTCTCCTAGGGTGAATGGCGAACATGGCAGGAATAGGGAACCCTAGATGACAAGAGATATTGAAGCTTTGACCAGGAAAAGGAGGCGTGGCTCAGGTATAGGCAGCAGGGGATCAAGGGGATCCCTGGAGGTATACAGGAGTTTACTGAAGAAGGAAATCAGGAGGATGAAAAGGTGTGGGGAGCACAAGACAGCCTTGGCCAAGAAGATTACTGTGAATCCAAAGAGGTACTTTAAGTATATTAAAGGAAAAAGAATAACTAGAGAGAGAATAGGACCCCCCCCAAGACCCAAAGTGGACATGTATGTGCAGAACAGTAGAAGATGAGTGAGGTTCTCAATGAATATTTCTCCTCTGTGTTTACCATGGAGAAAGATGGGAACTTGGGAAAGTTAGTGGTGATATCTTGGGGACAGTCATAGTATCATAGTAGAGGAGGTGTTGGATGTATTAGAATATATGAAGGTGGATAAATCTCCTGGTTCTGACCGGATATATCCAAGAAAACTGCAAGAGGCTAGAGAAGAAATTGCGGGGCCCTGGCTGATATTTTTGCATCATCATTAGCCACAGGTGAGGTCCTGGAAGACTAGAGAGTAGTGAATGTACCATTTTCCAAGAAGGGTTGCAAAGAAAAACCTAGACCAATAAACTTAACATCTGTGGTGGGTAAGTTACTGAAGGAGATTCTGAGGGATCAGGTATACATGCACTTGGAGAAGACAGGGTTTGTTTAGGAGCCGTCAGCATGGCTTTGTGAGTGGGAGATAATGCGTCACAAATTTGTTAGAGTTCTTTGATGAAGTGACCAGGAAGCTTGACCAGAGCAGGGCGGTAGACATAATCTATGTGGATTTCAGTAAGGCCTTTGATAAGGTTCCTCATGGTAGGCTGCTCTGCAAGGTTAGATCACATGGAACCCAGGATGAGCTGGCAAATTGGGTTCAAAATTGGCTTGATGGTAGGAGGCAGAGGGTAATAGTGAAAGGATGCTTGACGGACTGGAAGCTTGTGACTAGTGGATTGCCTCAGGGCTCGGGGCTGGGCCCATTGCTGTTTATTATCTGTATCAATGATTTGGATAAGAATGTACAAGGAGAAAGTGAGGACTGCAGGTGCTGGAGATCAGAGCTGAAAATGTGTTGCTGGAAAAGTGCAGCAGGTCAGGCAGCATCCAAGGAGCAAGAGAATCGGCGTTTCGGGCATAAGCCCTTCTTCAGGATTCCTGAAGAAGGGCTTATGCCCGAAACGTCGATCCTCATGAGAATGTACAAGGCAGGATTAGTAAGTTTGCTGATGAATGTCATGGACAGTGAGGAAGGTTCTCAAAAATTGCAGCAGGACCTTGATCAGCTGGGGAAGTGGCTTGAGAAATGGTAAATAGAGTTTAATATAGATAAGTGTGAGGTGTTGCATTTTGGAAAGTCAAATCAAGGTAAGGGTTTCATGGTGAATGGTAGGGCCTGATGCATGAGAGCACCACCCTCTGCAAGTTCCCCTCCGAGCTACTCATCATCCTGATTTGTAAATTTATCACCATTCCTTCACTGTCGCTGGATCAAAATCCTGGCATTCCCTCCCTCAGGGCATTGTGGGTCAACCCACAGCACATGGACTGCAGCGGTTCAAGAAGGCAGCTCACCCCCACTTTCTCGAGGGGAAATTATGAATGAATGAATAGCAAAACTCCTTTTCTGTCCACCTACATCTGGTTTCTAAAATGTCACTTGCTTTCATAAGCCATTAAATCAAAATTACTTTTCTCTGTGCTGGTTATGTTGATTATATTCAATGACACAGCCGCCCTGAACCAGAGCAGTAATTTCCAAATGATATGCCATGATCTATTGCAGGAAAGTGCCTCCCTGAATGTTGAATTCATTCTCCAATTGCAGCCTTCGGTCAGATAGCCTGAGGGTCTAGTACTTTCGGGAGGAATGATCATTTGGAGAAGCAGCTATTAATGATAGAAAGTGTCCCATTGGAAGATGTTGGGGAAGAGGACACTTAATTGAAAGGAATTGTCAGTGAGTTTTAGTGTTGTAGTGAAAATATTAGCAATTACTGGAAGCACTGCAGGTAGGAAATGTAATATTTTGTAAATTATGGTCAGTTCTGAAACATGTAGGCTATAAATAGAGTTCCGTTTTAAATTACTTGTGTCATTGCCTAGCAACCTTTTATGAATATTTAATAGTAATACTGATATGATAACTGCTTAGCCTTGCTGGAAGACATTGAAGAACTCAAAAGATTGTGAGAGGATTTATTTGTGCGCATTCATTGATTTTGAGAAGGAAGATTTGTTTTTGAATGATGAATTAGGGAAAGAGACTCCTTCACCAGAACTCAGCAGGGCATCATCATCTGCCTTTTGGAGAGTCATTATATTTGTTTTGTGTTCATCGAATGCGGACTTCTCCAGTGGAGCAACTGAGAACATCGAGATGGGAAGGAGAATGATGATGCCCATGTTTGGTGTCTCATAGTGAATACGGCAACAACTGGAGCAAGTCAGGAGGGAATAAGAAATTCTGATACCTCCAGGAACAGCCAAGCAAGTGGAAAGATGATCTTGCACCTGCTGAAAGGTTTGAACACGTACTGTCTTGGATACAGCAGTGAAAAGTAATCAGAAATGTTCTTGCCTTTAAAGTTACACCACAAAATTAATAGCTAATTTAAATATAAATACTGGAGACTGCGACTCAATTGTGAAGGATCTTTGATTTTTGTTCAAAACTAGTTGTCTATTTTAAGATTTTAAGGAAGGAATTCTTACTCTAATCAGAATGACAGTGGATGATGGCTTTAGATTTCCTCAGCCATTGTGTGCTGCATTTTTCTCAACCAGGTCTTTGACTATCACCATAATCTTTGTGTAAATAGCTAGCTGTCCAATTCCCACACAGCTCTTCCCACCTGGCACCATTAAGCACCCTGTTACTTTATCCCAATAAAAATATCCAAGTGGTGAAAATAAACAGAATTGGCAGTAATTGCCCCAAAAAGGCATTGTAAAACGTTTCTCTCTGATACAGCAGAACTCAAATCTGCAATCGTCTGATCATTTCTCGAACACTGAAGTCACATGCCCTATCCAATAGGCCACGTGTTGGCATCACCATTTCTTTTAATTTCTATCTTAAATGGAAGACAGCATTGATGCAGAAACTTTGTGAATGGCCAGGTATTTCTATCAGTTTTGCATTTGGAGCACCTGATACATTAGCCACCACTTCCCCAACCAATGTGTTTTAAGTGTTCGGTGCAATTGGTTCTAGATTGGGTTTAAGTCATATGAACATGCCATGAGTAATGGAGCATAAATTGATAAAAGTATGGTAATAAAGACACAGATTAAGGTTCATAAAGAATTAAATCTAATTTACAGTAGTAAAGCAGCTCATTTGCCCATCTTGCCAATGTTAGTGTCAGTTCTCAGAGACACCCCTCATGAGCAAGTTTTGAGAAGATTTGTAGCTCAGGTTGAGGTTTTGGATGTAGCTTTGCTCGCTGAGCTGCAAGGTTCATTTCCAGGCGTTTTGTTACCTTACTAGGTAACATCTTCAGTGGGCCTCAGGCGAAGCAATGCTGAAAATTCCTGCGTTCTATTTATATGTTTAGGTTTATTTGGGTTGGTGATGTCATTTCCTGTGGTGATGCCATTTCCTGTGGTGAAGTCACTTCCTGTTCCTTTTCTCAGGGGGTGGTAGATGGGGGTCTATCTCGATGTGTTTACTGATAGAGTTCCGGTTAGAATGCCATGCTTTTAGGAATTCTCGTACGTGTCTTTGTTTGGCTTGTCCTAGGATGGATGTGTTGTCCCAGTTGAAGTGGTGTCCCTCCTCATCCGTATGTAAAGACACTAGTAAGAGAGGGTCATGTCTTTTTGTCGCTAGTTGGTGTTCATGTATCCTGGTGGCTAGTTTTCTGCCTGTTTGTCCAATGTAGTGTTTGTTACAGTCCTTGCACGGTATTTTGTGAATGACATTAGATTTGCTCATTGTCTGTATAGGGTCTTTCAAGTTCATTAGCTGCTGTTTTAGTGTGTTGGTGGGTTTGTGGGCTACCATGATGCCAAGGGGTCTGAGTAGTCTGGCAATCATTTCCTGCCTGTTTACATCAATCAACATTAACCTGGCCAAGGGAACACTGACTACACTATTAGAAGGCCCAAAGACACATACACCAAACGCCACTAACTTTATCAACAAGGACAGTATCATTAGGCTAGTGGACCTATGCCTTACCACACACTTCACCGTCAACAACAAACCCTATAGACAAACCAACAGAACACCCATGGGATCTCCGAAATCAGGGTTCTTAGCAGAAGCAGCAATGCAGAGACTTGAACAAACAGCTCTGCCAACCATCCAACCCAAACTTTGGGTCCGCTACGTGGATGACACCTTTGTCATCACTAAACGAAACACATTAGAGGAAACCTTTAAGACCATCAATAATACCCTTACTGGCATAAAATTCACTAAAGAGGAGGAAAGCAACAACAAACTGCCATTCCTGGATGTCACAGTAAAGCAAACAAAGCAGAGTATCAAACCAACGTCTACAGGAAAACAACACATACAGACCAAATATTGAATTACAGAGGCAATCATCCCAACACTCACAAACAAAGCTGCATCAGAACATTATTTCAATGAGCCAACATACATTGCAGCACAAAGGAACTACGCAGAGCAGAGAAAATACTGTGTATTCAAAACGAATGGGTATCCAATGAACACAGTCTTCTGATTTTTCAGTAACAAACCCAAACAAGCAGACAAAACTCAACCAGAAACCCTAGCCACTCTTCCCTACATCAAAGAGATCTCGGAAATGAGATCTGAACTTTGCAGCTCCACGAGCAAACCTACATCCAAAAGACACCCCTCCCCTTACTTTATCTCACCTTACTATCATAGTTTGCTGTTCCTTTTCTCCTTCATGTATTTATCCAGCTCTATTGGTTAGAGTCACATCCAGCTCAAAAGAAGACGGTTATGTTTGTGGGGCTCAATCAGCTGAGCTTCAGGACCTTTCTGCAAGAGTTCCTCTGGGTGGTGTCCTAGGTCTAACCATCTTCACCTACTTCATTCTTCCCTCCATCATAAGGTCACAAGTACACAATCCTCAGTGAGCATGCCTGATGCTCAGTACTGTTAGTGACTCCTCTGCCTCTCCCTAGATTTCAAACCTTACAACCCTGTCAACATCTTTGTCACTGTTTGCTGAACTCTTTCAGGTTTCACAATATCCTTCCTATAGGAGGGAGAGCAGAATTGCACACAATATCCAAAAAGTGGCCTAGCTATTATCCTGTACAGCTGCAACATGATCTTTCAACTCCTATACTCAATGCTGTGACCAATAAAGAAAAGCATACTAAATGCCTTCTTCACTATCCTATCTACCTGTGACTCCACTTTCAAGGAGCTATGAACCTGCACTCCAAGGTCTCTTTGTTCAGAACATTCCCCAGGACCTTGCCATTAAGTGTATCGGTCCTGCCCTGATTTGCCTTTCCAAAATGCCACACCTCACATTTATCTAAATTATACTCGATTTGCCACTCCACGGTCCATTGGCCCATCTGATCAAGGTCCCATTGTATTCTAAGGTAACCTTCATTGTCCACTACACCTCCAGTTTTGGTGTCATTTGCAAACTTACTAAGCACACCTCCAATGTTCACATCTAAGTCATTTATATGAATGACGAAAGGCAGTGGGCCCAGCACCGATCCTTGTGGCACACCATTGGTCACAGGCCTCCAGTCTGAAAAACAACTTTCTACCACCACCCTCTGTCTTCTACCTTTGAGCCAATTCTGTATCCAAATGGCTAGTTCTCCCTGTATTCCATGTGATCTAACCTTGCTAACCGGTGTCCCATGAGGAACCTTGTCGAATGCCTTACTGAAGTCCATATGGATCCACCGCTCTGCCCTCATCAATCCTCTTTGTTACCTCTTCAAAAAACTCAATCAAATTAGTGAGACATGATTTTCCATGCACAAAGCCATATTGACTATCCCTAACCAGTCTGTGCCTTTCTAAATATATGTACATCCTGTCCCTCAGGATTCCCTCCAACAACCTGTCCACCACCAATGTCAGGCACACCGGTCTATAGTCCCCTGGCTTGTCTTTATCACCTTTCTTAAATAGTGGAACCACATTTGCCAACCTTCAGTCTTCCAGCACCTCACCTGAGACTATCGATGATGCAAATATCTCAGCAAGTAACCCAGCAATCACTTCCCTAGCTTCCCACAGAGTTCTAGGGTACACATGATAAGGGG
This sequence comes from Chiloscyllium plagiosum, assembly GCF_037043375.1. NCBI lineage: Eukaryota > Metazoa > Chordata > Chondrichthyes > Orectolobiformes > Hemiscylliidae > Chiloscyllium > Chiloscyllium plagiosum. The sequence goes on along the minus strand of NW_028270159.1, from coordinate 9,107,176 downwards.
ATGTATCCACCTTAATGCATTTTAAGACATCCAGCACCATGTCCTCTGTAATATAGACATTTTTCAAGATGTCACCATCTATTTTTCCATATTCTGTATCTTCCATGTCCTTCTCCAAAGCTAACACTGATGCAAAATACTCATTTAGTATCTCCCCCATCTCCTGCGGTTCCACACATAGGCTGCCTTACTGACCTTTGAGGGGCCCTATTCTCTCCCAAGTTACCCTTTGTCTTTAACGTATTTATAAAATCCCTTTGGATTCTTCTTAACCAGAATGCTGTCAATGGCTTACTGTTGCAATAACAATTAGTAACCCATGTTCATGTCATCACCATTCTCTAAGTTGGCATGCTTCATCCCTGCTGCATGAACATACAATTAAGAGCTGAAATAGGCTCTTCATCCCCTTGAGCTTGAGATTTGCTGATTTGTTTGTGACTTTACATCCATTTTCCTACCTACTCTAGATACCTTTGGATTTTGACTAAGGGAGCCAGGAGAAAGTGAGGACCTGCAGATGCTGGAGATCGGAGCTGAAAATGTGTTGCTGGAAAAACGCAGCAGGTCAGGCAGCATCCAAGGAGCAGGAGAATCGACATTTCAGGCATGAGCCCTTCTCCAGCCCTTCTTCCTGAAGAAGGGCTCATGCCCAAACCTTTGATTCTCCTGCTCCTTGGATGCTGCCTGACCTGCTGCACTTTTCCAGCAACACATTTTTAACAAGGGAGCCAATTGATCTGTCTCTTACAATAATAAATTAACTCAGTCTTCACCACTCTTTGGGTCCACAACATCCACAGACTCTCAACTCAGAAAGAAAATATTTTTCCCTATTTCCCATTTTATAAGCTGTGACCCCCAGTTCAAGTCTTTCCCACAAGAAGCAGTTTCCCATCAACACTCACCCTGTCAAGTCACAGAGATGTACAGCATGGAAACAGACCCTTTGGTCCAACTCGTCCATGCCAACCAGTTATCCCAACCCAATCTAGTCCCACCTGCCAGCACCCGGCCCATATCCCTCAAAACCCTTCCTATTCATATACCCATCCAAATGCCTCTTAAATGTTGCAATTGTACCAGCCTCCACCACATCCTCTGGCAGCTCATTCCATACACATACCACTCTCTGTGTGAAAATGTTGCCCCTTAGGTCTCTTTTATATCTTTCCCCTCTCACCCTAAACCTAGGCCCTCTAGTTCTGGATTCCCCCACCCCAGGGAAAAGACTTTGCCTATTTACCCTATCCATGCCCCTCATAATTTTGTAAAACTCTATAAGGTCACCCCTCAGCCTCCGATTGTCCAGGGAAAACAGCCCCAGCCTGTTCAGCCTCTCCCTATAGATCAAATCCTCCAACCCTGGCAACATCCTTGTAAATCTTTTCTGAACCCTTTCAAGTTTCACAACATCTTTCTGATAGGAAGGAGACCAGAATTGCAGGCAATATTCCAACAGTGGCCTAACCAATGTCCTGTACAGCCTTAACAAGACCTCCCAACTCCTGTACTCAATGCTCTGACCAATAAAGGAAAGCATACCAAACCCCTTCTTCACCATCCTATCTACCCGTGACTCCACTTTCAAGGAGCTATGAACCTGCACTCCAAGGTCACTTTTGTCAGCAACACTCCCCAGGACCTTACCATTAAGTGTATAAGTCCTGCTAAGATTTACTTTCCCAAAATGCAGCACCTTGCATTTATTTGAATTAAACTCCATCTGCCACTTCTCAGTCCATTGGCCCATCTGGTCCAGATCCCGTTGTAATCTGAGGTAACCCTCTTCGCTGTCCACTACCCCTCCAATTTTGGTGTCATCTGCAAACTTACTAACTATACCTCTTATCACCTTAGGAACTTGTATGCTTCATTCTTTTAAGCATCAATCGGTACAAGCAATCAATCCAAAGTACATTCAGTGAGGATGTTTCCTCTTGTGGGACAATCTAGAATGAGAGGTCATAGTTTTAGGATAAGGGGTAACAGATTTAAAACAGTGATGAGGAAAAGTTACTTATTTCAAAAGGTCTTGAATCTGTGGAATTCACTGCCCCAGAATGCAGTGAATGTTGGGACATTGAAGGAGGAGGGAGACAGATGTTTAATTAGTAAGAGATTATGGGAACAGGAGGGAAAATGCAGACGAGGCCAAGATGAGATCAGGCATGATCGTGGTGAATGATGGAGCAGGCTCAAGGGGCTGAATTGCTTTCTCCTGATCCTAGTTCTTATGTTCTAACCTTTCCACATAAGAAACCCTGCTCAGCCCAGGAACCAGTTTTGTTGATCTTCTCCAAACATCTTCCAATTCAATTATGTCCTTTCTTAAGTAAGAGTTGAATGGTGCAGTATTCAGGATGTGGTCTCATTAATGCCCTGTATGATTGTAAAATATCCTCACTTTTATACTCCATTCTCCATGCTATAAACAGCATTGAATTTACCTTCCTAGTCACTTACCATCTGCATCGTGATATATGCTCCGGGACAACCTAATTCTTTATGCTGTAGAATTCTGCAATCTCTCTCCTTACTCTGCTGATTTTTTATTCTTCCTGACAAAGTGGACAAATTCACACTTTCCCACATTATTTAGCATCTGCCAATTTTTTTGCCCACTCACCTAACCTATCTATATCCCTTTGCAGAGCAGACTCCTTCTTTCTTCACAACTTAGTTTATCTGTCTTTATGTTATAAATATATTTGGTAATAATAATTTTTGTCCCATCATCCAAATTATTGATGAAGATTGTAGATGGTTGAGGTCCCAGCACTGATCTTGTGACATTTCACTCATTGCATCTTGCGGAACTAAAAATTGCCCATTTATGTCAATACGGTTTCCTCTTGATGTGGATAGTGGATTGGTTATCTCTATTACCCTCCACACCACGAGCTCTTTATGTAGTAATATGGTATCTTGCCAAGTGCCTTCTGTAAATCTAAGTTCATCACATCCACTGATTCTTCTTCATCCACGTCTCTTATGTCCTCAAAGAGCTGTAATAAATTATACAATTTCCCTTTTGCAATACCATGTGGACTCTGCTGAATTTTGCTATGACAGCTGTTAAACTAACTGGTCTGTAGTTTCCTGTCTGTTGTCTCCCCTCCTTCCAGGAATAGAGGAGTTACATTTGCTATTTTCTAATCTGATAGGGCCTTTTCAGCATCTAGAGGTTGTTGGAAAATTAAACTATTAAAACGATTTCTCCAGTCACTTCTTCTGAGATCCTCAGAGAAAGTCCTTTAGGAGCTGAAGATTTGTCAGCTTTTACTTGTAAATATTTTGTCGGTACCCTTTCCCTGGTGATTATAATTTCACCTTTTTTTGCAAAAGATGTATTTCCTCATTTTCCATTGTTAATTCCCCAGGCGTACTCTCTAGAGGGCCAGTTCTCACTTTACTTTATACTTGTTAATTTCCTGTTTTTATATTTCTAGCCAGTTCTGAAGCGTGAACTGTTTCCTTTCTTTGTCCCACTCCTCCACTGGATACAGCAACGTTTGAATTTAAAACGGGAGGTGATATTGGAAATTATCGATGTATACAAAGAGAGCAGGAACAAGAGTGGATCATTCAGCCCCTTGAGCCTGTTCCACCATTCACTGAGATCATGGCTGATCCGTGGCCTTGCCTCATATCCCTTAAAACCTTTGTTTAACAAAAATGTATCCATCTCAGATTTAAAATTAACAACTGATTCTAAATCCATTACCATTTGTGGAAGAAAATTATAAACTTCTACCACCCTTTGTGTAGATGTGCTTCCTAACATCTGTCCTGAACGGTCTGTCCCTGATTCTCAGATTATGCTCCCTAATTCTAGAATTCCCAACCAGTGGAAATACTTAAACTTCATCTATCTTGTCTTTTCCTGTTAGTATCTTGATGAGTTCAATCAGATCTCCCCTTTATCTTCTAAATTCTCAAGAAAACAGGTCTAATTTATTTAATCTTTCCTCATAATTTAACCCCCAAAGTCCAGATATTATTCTTGTAAACCTATGTTGTACTCCTTCCAAGCCCAACCTACCTTTCTGAAGGTGTGGTGCCCAGATTTGCTTGCGTACTCCTAGTGGAGTCTAACCAGATGTTTGTATAACTGCAGCAAAACGTCTGCATTCTTATATTTCAGTTCTGTAGGTGTAAAGACCAGTATTTCATTAGCTTCCTTGATTATTGGTGCACCTGTTTTTGACATTTATTCACGTGAACTCCCATTGAAACTGCACTGCCATTCAATAGGATTATATTTAATCCTCTATCTCACTGCGATACTCCTGCTCTCCCTCCATACCCCTCAATGTCTTTACTGTCTCAAAATTGATCTGCTTCTTTCTTAAATGTGTTAATCGATGACTTCCATTACTTTATGGGGAGTAATGAGAATTCCATAGTCTCACCCCTTGCTGAACGAAAAAAAATTCCCTTCATCTGAGATCTAAAAGGTCTACAATGTGTCTAGAGATGGTGACCTTTTGTTCCAAATTCTCTCACCTTGGGAATATCATCCCTGCAGGCAGTCTCTCTAGCCCTATTGGAATGTAATACATTTCCATGTCATCCTATCTCATTCTTCTGAAATCCAGTGAATGCAGAATAGTTGACCCAATCTCTGCTTGCATTCCAATCCTGCCATCCCAGGAGTCAATCTGGTGAACTCCCTCTACGGCACATGTCACAAAGCTGGTCCCTTTTTTCTAAAAGCTGTTCCTTTTCTTGAAGATCCTGTGTCCATGATTTTTTTTCAGAGGGGTCATAAACAGCTCCCGACTCTGAGGTGACTAGTTGGAACAGAGATTAAAGGGTATTGAGGGGCCTTTTTGTTTATATGTAAGCAGATGCGACTTCAGGCCAAAGTAGTCATGTTTTAGAAGTGACCTGTGTAATGAGAGGGGAGTGGTCAAGCTCTCAAGCTGAGCAGTTCAGTCCAGAACTAGTTAGGAGTTCAGCTGTGTAGAAACAGGCTCTCTCTCTCCTTCTGCCCTTCTAACTTCAACCTGTAAATATTTGTTTCATTTTTACTCTTTTTTTTAAGGAGGTTTGCTTATTGGGACTGCTGTGTACATTCAGAATAGCATAGTTAAGTCTAGTTTGAATAGTCTGAGTTCTATAAGGGTTCTTTATTCTGTTCTTTGTGTTTCATTGTGTAATTTTGTGAATAAAGTTTTGTCTGTTTTAAAACCCGTTAGTCAACCTAGCTAACTTACTCTGGGTAATTTTCACTGTACACTTCCTGAAACAAGTTGCAGAGTTATGGTCTGGGCTGCCTGCTTAAGAATGTTTTGCATGGTCTGGTCTAGTCCATAGCACAAGTCTATATTTTCTTAGTAGTGGAGACTAAATACTCCAGTTATGGCCTTACTAAGGCCCTACGACTGTAGCGAGGCTGCCTTGCTCCTTTACTCAAATCTTTTTGCAATGAAAGTTAACATACCACTTGCCTCCCTAACTATTTGCTGCACCTGGATGTTTATTCTCAGAGACTGGTGTACAAGGGTACCGAGATCCATTTGTACATTGACATTTCCCCTTCTGTTACCATTTAAATAATACTTGTACCAAAGTGAATAACTTTACACTCATCGTGTCATACTGCATTTGTCATGCATTTGCTACTTACTCAACTGGTTTAAATCGCCTTGAAAACCTGTACTTCCTCCTCACCACCAACACCACTCCTAGTATTGTACTGCTCGTAAATTTGGAAATATTACGTTTAAATCCTTTGCTCAAATTTGTCTGGCACCTGAACTCTGATCCCAGTGATATCCCTCTAATTATTGCCTTCCATAGAACATAGAATGTTACAGCACAGTACAGGCCCTTCGACCCTCGATGTTGCGCCGACCTGTGGAACCAATCTGAAGCCCATCTATCCTATACTATTCTATTTTCAATCATATGTTTATCCAACAACCATTTAAATGCCTTTAAAGTTGGTGAGTCAGCTTTTCCATTCTGAAAAATGCCTATTTAACCCTAATTTGTACTTTTTGTCTGTTCACCTATTCTAAATCCATGCCATTAGATTCACCCCTATCCTATGTGCAAGAATCTTCCATTCTAACCTCTGATATGGGACTTTATAAAAAGCTTTAATCTACCACACCGATTGCTTCCTATGCATCTATTCTACTGTTACGGCCTCTCATAGCTCCATTGGTTTTTGTCAGACATAATTTTTCTATGATAGTCTTCTGTAGAGTTAAATGAAGATTTGTGTCCTCCCTTTCAAGAGCTTATTTTTTTAAATGTAAGGTTATACCTATAGATTGTAAAGTACAAGTTGTTTCTGTGATTAATAGAACTACTCCCTCCCATTCTCCTGTTTTCTTGTCCCTCTGAAATGTCACATACCCTTGAATATTTAGGTCCTCGCCTTTGCCATTTTGCAATCTCTCTAATGGCTGTCAGACCATGTATATTCATTTCTGTTTGAGCTGTCAGTTTATCTGTTTTGTTATGAACACTGGGTAGCCTCATCCATTCTCATCTCTAAGACCATAACATATAGGAGCAGAATTAGACTATTCTAATTTGAGTCTACAACGCCATTCAATTTTGGCTGAAACATTTCCTAACCCCAATCTCCTGCCTTCTCTCTGATACCTTTGGTCCCCTTATAATCAAAAACTTATCCATCTTATGGTCTTATGATCTTATCCCCGTCTTAAAGACATTTAATCACTTTGCCTCCACAGCAATGCGTTCCGTGGATTCACCCCCTTCTGGCTGAAGAAATTTCTCCTCATCTCAGTTTTAAAGGGTCATCCCTTCTCTCTGAGGCTGTGCCCTCAGGTCCCACCTTGAAATACTACTCCCAGTATTCCTCTTTTCCCACTTCCACCAACTCAAATGCTGTTTCTCTCTTCTTCCCCTTTCTCTCAGTCTGTCTGTGGAGCTCTTGTCTGAACCTTGCTGCGATGTTTTGATTCCTATTGTGTAAGATGGGTGTGAATTCCTGATCTCTCAAGACCTCCCAGCCCACACTATGTGGTGATAGGGATCACTAGGAGCTGCGGTGACAGTGTTAGTGCCAGTGATTGAGGGCAGGGAGTCCTTGCAGGTATATGGAGTGATAGAAGAGACGGGTCTGATGTGTCCATTTCTGTCTCTACTGTCAGAGACCCCAGATAGATGCTTGGGGTCGCCACCACCTGTACGTTCCCGTCCAACTTCCATAATATCCTGACCTGGTACTATATCTGCCATTCATTCACTATCGGTGGGTTGAAATCCTGGAACTCCCTAATAGCACTGCAGGTCTCCCTACAACACAAGGACCACAACTATTCCAGGCAACCCAGCACCACCTTGGCTAACCATGCTGCCTTGCATCTTCCCAACTGCCTTGTGGATCTTTTCTCTTCAAGATCTAGAATCGTAGAATCCCTGCAGTGTGGAAGTAGACCATTTGGCTCATCAAGTCCACAATGATTCTTACACAATTCTTCTAAAATTTCCTGTTTAAAAGTATTATTGAATTTGCCTCCACCACTCTCTCAGATGGCATTACTTTGATAAATTGGAAACAATGGGACTGTTCTCCTTGGGCAATAGGAGATTTGATTGATGCAAAAATCACAAAGGGATGTTGTGGTTCTGTTCGCCGAGCTGGAAGTTTTTGTTGCAAACATTTCGTCCCCTGTCTAGGTGACATCCTCAGTGCTTGGGAGCCTCCTGTGAAGCGCTTCTGTGGTGTTTCCTCCGGCATTTATAGTGGCCTGTCTCTGCCGCTTCCGGTCGTCAGTTTCAGCTATCCGCTGTAGTGGCCGGTATATTGGGTCCAGGTCGATGTGTTTGTTGATGGAGTTTGTGGATGAATGCCATGCTTCTAGGAATTCCCTGGCTGTTCTTTGTTTCGCTTGCCCTATAATGGTAGTGTTGTCCCAGTCAAATTCATGTTGCTTGTCGTCTGCGTGTGTGGCTACTAGGGATAGCTGGTCGTGTCGTTTCGTGGCTAGTTGATGTTCATGGATATGGATCGTTAGCTGTCTTCCTGTTTGTCCTATATAGTGTTTTGTGCAGTCCTTGCATGGGATTTTGTACACTACATTAGTTTTGCTCATGCTGGGTATCGGGTCCTTCGTTTTGGTGAGTTGTTGTCTGAGAGTGGCTGTTGGTTTGTGTGCTGTTATAAGTCCTAGTGGTCGCAGTAGTCTGGCTGTCATTTCAGAGATGTCCTTGATGTATGGTAGTGTGGCTAGTCCTTTGGGTTGCAGCATGTCCTCATTCTGTTGTCTTTCCCTTAGGCATCTGTTGATGAAATTGCGCTGATATCCGTTAATTGCGAATACCTTGTATAGGTGTTCCTCTTCCTCTTTTTGCAGTTCTGGTGTGCTGCAGTGTGTTGTGGCCCTTTTGAATAGTGTCTTGATGCAACTTCGTTTGTGTGTATTGGGGTGGTTGCTTTCATAGTTCAGGACTTGGTCTGTGTGTGTGGCTTTCCTGTGTACCTTAGTGGTGAATTCTCCGTTTGGTGCTCTCTGTACCCTCACGACTAGGAATGGGAGTTGGTTGTCCTTTTCTTCCTCTCTCGTGAATCGGATTCCTGTGCGTGTGGAGTTGATGATCCGGTGTGTATTCTCTATATCCGTGTTTTTAATGATTACAAAGGTGTCTTCCACATATCTGACCCAGAGTTTGGGTTGAATTTGTGGTAAGACTGTTTGTTCTAACCTTTGCATTACCGCTTCTGCTATGAGTCCCGAGATCAGTGAGCCCATGGGTGTGCCGTTGATTTGTTCGTATATCTGGTTGTTGAATGTGAAGTGTGTTGTGAGGCACAAGTCCAGTAGTTTAAGTATGCCGTCTTTGTTGATGGGTTCAACGTCCTGTTGTCTGTTATGTCTGTTCAGCAGGTTGGCTATTGTTTCTCTGGCTAGGGCTTTGTCAATAGACGTGAACAGTGCCGTTACGTCGAATGAGACCATGGTTTCTTCCTTGTCTATGTGTATATTTCTGATGATGTCCAAGAATTCCTGTGTTGATTGTATAGAGTGTCTGGATCCGCTGATCAAGTGTTTCAGTTTCTGCTGTAGTTCTTTCGCCAGTTTGTGTGATGGTGTCCCTGGTAGTGATACTATGGGTCTGAGTGGGATGTCTGGTTTGTGCACTTTAGGTAGTCCATAGAATCTGGGGGTGTTGTTGCTGGGGGTGTATGGTAGTCTAGCCACACTACCATTAGATTAGATTAGATTGATTAGATTAGATTAGATTGATTAGATTGCTTACAGTGTGGAAACAGGCCCTTCGGCCCAACAAGTCCACACCGCCCCGCCGAAGCACAACCCACCCATACCCTTACATTTACCCCTTACCTAACACTACAGGCCTGACAATTCACCTGACCTGCACATCTTTGGACTGTGGGAGGAAACCAGAGCACCCGGAGGAAACCCACGCAAACACGGGGAGAACGTGCAAACTCCACACAGTCAGTCGCCTGAGGCGGGTATTGAACCCGGGTCTCTGGCGCTGTGAGGCAGCAGTGCTAACCACTGTGCCACCGTGCCGCCCACGGTACCATACATCAAGAACATCTCTGAAATGATAGCCAGACTACTGCGACCACTAGGACTTATAACAGCACACAAACCAACAGCCACTCTCAGACAACAACTCACCAAAACGAAGGACCCGATACCCAGCATGAGCAAAACTAATGTAGTGTACAAAATCCCATGCAAGGACTGCACAAAACACTATATAGGACAAACAGGAAGACAGCTAACGATCCGCATCCACGAACATCAACTAGCCACGAAACGACAGGACCAGCTATCCTTAGTAGCCACACACGCAGACGACAAGCAACATGAATTTGACTGGGACAACACTACCATTATAGGGCAAGCGAAACAAAGAACAGCCAGGGAATTCCTAGAAGCATGGCATTCATCCACAAACTCCATTAACAAACACATCGACCTGGACCCAATATACCGGCCACTACAGCGGACAGCTGAAACTGACAACCGGAAGCGGCAGAGACAGGCCACTATAAATGCCGGAGGAAACACCACAGAAGCGCTTCACAGGAGGTCCCAAGCACTGAGGATGTCACCTAGACAGGGGACGAAACGTTTGCAACAAAAACTTCCAGCTCGGTGAACAGAACCACAGCAACGAGCACCCGAGCTACAAATCTTCTCACAAACTTTGAATCACAAAGGGATCTTGACAGATCAGATAGAGAGAGAGAGACTGTTCCCATTGGTGGAAGGATCAAGTATCCAAGGACGCACTGGAGATATGAGGCAAAATTTTCTCCCTCAGCGAAGAGTGCAGATCTAGAATGTGCTGATTGGGAGTGTGGTGGAGGCAGATTTGTCAAGGTTTTCAAAAGGAGTTGGACCATTATCTTCAAAGGAAACATTTGCAAGACTTTGGGGAAAAGGCAGGACAGGGAAACAGCATGAATTGTTCTCATGGAGAGCCCGATGGGCTGAATGACCTTTTTTGATGCTGTTACCATTCAGTGTTTCTATGGTTACATACTGTAACCATGAGCCACATTGAGACATAATCCTCATTTCATTCTCCATCAAAACATTGCTCACTTCAAAACTGATGTTTGGTAGCTATGAAAATCTCTTCAAAGTATAATTAATAAATAATTGTGTTTGATAAACACATTTGAATTTCTGTCTGGTACAGGAGGTCAAACTATCTTCTCTCTGGTTACAATGTACAGGTGATGGAGGACACCATCGTGAACTTATCTATTAAACCGTGTTATAATTAATAGCAAAGACAACACTTAGCTTTTGTAAAGCACCTCAAAATCTTCCCTGGATCTTCAGAGAGGTGCAAGTATCATAGAAAAATTAATTCAGATTGTGATGCTGGAAAATGACAGCAGGTCAGGCAGCATCTGAGGAGCAGGAGATTCGACATTTCGGGCAAAAGCCCTTCGGCTGCTAAGTCCAGCTCCTCGGATGCTGCCTGACCTGCTGTGCTTTTCCAGCACCACACTCTCGACTCTAATCTCCAGCATCTGCAGTCCTCACTTTCGCCCAAAGAAAAATGAATGTTGAGCCACAGAATGCCATGTTAACAAAGTTGATCAAAAACTTAGTCAATGAAGTGGGTTTGAAAGGTGTTTTGTAAAGGTGCAGAGGCTGAGGTGAGAGAGTTTCAGGGGGAAATTACAGAGCTTCACGTGAAGGTCACTGAAGGCATGGCTGCCAATGATGGTGCAAGGGAAGTTGGGCATGTTTAAGAGGCCAGAGTCAGAGGAAAGGAGTGTCTGTAGAACTTGAGATGGGATAGAGAGGGCTTTAAGCACAATGGTCATTATTTTAAATTGAGTGCATTGCAGAAACTCACCAAGCCTCCTTCAACAGCATCAACCATCTAGAAAGACAAGGGCAGCAGCTTGGGGTCGCCACCACCTGCAGGTTCCCCTCCAAGTTCCACAATATCCTGACCTGGTACTATACCTACCATTCCTTCACTGTCAGTGAGTCAAAATCCTGGAACTCCTTAATAGCACTGCAGGTCTCCCTACAATACAAGGACTGCAACTATTCCAGGCAACTCATCACCACCTTCCAGGGGCAATTAGGAACGGGCAATAAATGCTGGCTTAGCCAGTGATGCCCACATTCTCTGAATTAATAAAGAATCTGGGGGCTAACATCGAGACCTGATTGGTGGGTGAGAGGAACCTATTGCAAGGTAGGACATGGCAGCAACAGGTTTGCTGATGTGTACAGAGTGCAGAAAGAGATGATGAGCAGGACAGCATTGGCTTTCCAAGAATATCTCTTTCAGAGAGATTCCACACAGTTCTGATACATTCTCCAGCTAACCTGTACCACACATACAAGATTGTAAGATGTGCCATTTGTAGCAATGTAATTCCAAAAGTAAGATTGTTGACAAGTAGGCTCGTGTGCTGAGAATGGTTTCATCAGTTTGTGTTTTTTTCCCCATGTTTGTTTGCATAGAACGTTTGATGATTTTGATTTCCATGCTGTTGGATTTGAATGCCTTAACCTTGCACAGGCAAAAATGTAAGCAAACATGAAATGATGCAAGACAAGGGGAACATGCTGGCTGAAGGTGTTGCCAGGGTTGTGCTCTCCCCTGTACGCAACTAAGGTTTATTGCTTGTGGTCATTTGTGAGATTAGCAGAACCTGGGCTGATAGGAGATGTGCATAATGTGATGAGAATAGGCAAGGGTTGGGTGGCTGCCTATGGGATCGTTTTCTAGCACAGCGTTCTCCCTGGAACTGGATAGGTAACAGGATTTCGGCACGGCTTGTTTAATGCTTTAGCACAGTTCAAATGTTTCACGAAAACCTTGGGATAGTTGAAACTGTTTCCTCTAGCAGGCGGGTCAGTGACCAGAGGACACAGCTTTCAAGGCAATGAACAAAAAAACCAGAGAAGGGAGATGAAGAGAATTTCAAATTTTTTTCATGTAATGTGATCTAGAATTCACAGCTTGAGAATGTGGAGGTTGCAAATTCATTCTTACTGTCAAAGAGAATTATGTAAGAAATTAAAGAAGAAAAGGCATGTCAGAGTTGGGATGAATTGGGTGGCTTTTTTACAGACATGATGCGCCTAAAGTCCTCTGACATTATACAATCCTGACTTCCCAACTACTAGTTATCAACATCATCAAGAAACCAGGCAGCGTCTGGTTTGGTTCCCAGTTCCACTTGGAGCCAGTTTAAAAGAGTCAGTGCAGTTTGAGTTATGCTCACAAGCCTCACGCTGTTCACCAACGTGACTATGCGCTAAGTCTGAAGTCAGAAACCTCAAGGCTTCAAACTAAAAACAGAAAATGCTGGAGAAACTCAGCAGATCTGGCTGTGGGAGAAGAACCTTGAAACATTAAATGTTTCTGTCTCCACAGATTTAGCCAGGCTTACTGAGTTTCTCCAGCACGTTCAGTTTTTATTTCAGAGATCTCCAGTATTCACTTTTATGTGAAATGCAAGACTTTAGATTTTATTTCAAAAGGCAACGACTGATTAAGGATAGTCAACATGGCTTTGTGTATGGGAAATCATGTCTCACTAACTTGATTGAGTTTTTGGAAGAAGTTAAAAAGAGGATTGATGAGGGAAGAGCAATGGATGTGATCTATATGGACTTCAGTAAGATGTTCGACAAAGTTCCCCATGGGAGACTGGTTAGCAAGATTAGATCTCATGGAGTACAGGGAGAACTAGCCATTTGGATACAGAACTGGCTCGAAGGTAGAGGACAGAGGTTGGTGGTGGAGGGTTGTTTTTCAGACTGGAGGCCTGTGACCAGTGGAGTGCCTCAACGATTGGTGCTGGAGCCACTGCTTTTCATCATTTATATAAATGATAGGGATGTGAGCATAGGAGGTAAGTTTGGAGGTGTAGAGGACAGCGAAGAAGGTTACCTTAGAATACAACGGGATCTTAATCACATTGGCCAATGGAGTGGCAGATGAGTTAATATTAGATAAATGTGAGGCGCTACATTTTGGAAAGGCAGAACAGGGCAGAACTTACATACTTAATGGTAAGGGTTGAAAAGTGTGGCACTGGAAGAGCACAGCAGGTCAAGTAGCATCTAAAAGCAGGACAGTTAATGCTTCAGGCCTAAGCCCTTCATCAGGAATCTGGGGAGTGTTGCTGAACAAAGAGACCTTGGAGTGCAGGTTCATAGTTCCTTGAAAGTGGAGTCACAAGTGGATAGGATAGTGAAGAAGATGATTGGTATGCTTTCCTTTATTGGTCAGTGCATTGAGTACAGGAGTTGGGAGGTCATTTGCGGCTGTACAGAACATTGGTAAAGGCCACTTTTGGAATATTGTGTGCAATTCTGGTCTCCATGCTGTAGGAAAGATGTTGTGAAACTTGAAAGATTTATAAGGACATTGCCAGGGTTGGAGGGTTTGAGCTATAGGGAGAGGCTGAATATGCTGGGGCTGTTTTCCTTCGAGCGTCGAAGGCTAAGGGGTGACCTTATAGAGGTTTATAAAATCATGAGGGACATGGATAGGATAAATAGACAGGGCATAAACCAGGGCATGGGTTTATGGTGAGAGGGGAAAGATTTAGAAGGGACCTAACGGGCAACGTTTTCATGCAGAGAGTGGTGCGTGTATGGAATGAGCTGCCAGAGGAAGTGGTGGAGGCCGGTACAATTACAGCATTTAAAAGGCATCTGGATAGGTATATGAATCGGAAGGGTTTAGAGCAATATGGGCCAAATACTGGCAAATGGGACTAGATTAATTTGGGAAGTCTGGTCAGCATGGACAAGTTGGATTCAATTATCTGGTTCCATGCTGCACATCTCTATGAATCTATGAATAGGTTCTATGTGAAAATGGAGCTGAAAACCATTCAATCGCTGGTGAATGCTCAGATGGGGAAAGGTTTACTTTCTTTTAAACATTTTTTAATCAACCTGTTCAAAGATATTAATACAGCCCTCTGGAGCAGGTGGGATTGAACCTGGGTATCCCAACTCAGAGATCGGTACATTACCACTAAGGATTGCCACCCTTTCAGGATTTCTCTGTTGTTAGCTAGAATTGCAGATTAATTTCCAGGTTGTACTACTGAGAACAACACCCTGGGTAGGGGTAAAGTCACAACTGAAATGAGAAGCATTGTGTGTGTGTATTTTTTAAGACAAATTTTCTTTGATCACTTTGGTTCATCGATTGTAGAAATATTGGAGGTGGGAATGAAAGGCCGCTGGACTGGATGGGACACTTTGAGGATGTGTTTACTCCAGTTGCAGTTATAACCACTGATTTGTTGTATTGCTTTAGTTCGATTACATCCGGATGCTCACAAAAGTCAACCATGTAAGTTACTTGTGTGCATATTTTTTACAAAAAATATTTTGATATTAAAGGTTCATTGACCTAGCTTACCCTGAGAGTGCGGAAATCCCAGGTGAAGTCCTGCCTGTAAGGAAACTCAGTTATCTCTCCTTCCTCTCCATCTCAATCATCTTTTCTTTAAGAACTTGTGCAATTTATTAATACTGCTGATAATTGCAATGTGAAATACTGAGGGTGAGGCTTAGAGTCGTAGACTCTAACAGCACGGGAACAGACTCTTCAGTTTAACCACTCCATGCTGACCATTATCCCAAAATGAGCTAGTCCCACCTGCCTGCGCTTGGCCATATCCCTCCAAACATCTCTTACTAATGTATTTATCCAACTGTCTTGTACCTGTACCCACATCCACCACTTCCTCTGGAAGTTCATTCCACACATGAACAACTCTCTGACTAAATAAAAAATTGCCCCTCATGCCCTTTTTAAATCTTTCTCCTCTCACCTTAAAAACTTTGTTCACTGGGTTTAGGCATCACTGGCTAGGTCAGCATTGGTTGCCCATTCCTCGTTATAACTCAAACCTTCCCTACCCAGCACTAAAACATTCTATTTTGTAAGTTAAAATACCTTACATTGCAAAGTTCCTACACTCACATATGAAATAACTCTTAAGATAAGCTTCAGTGATAACTTGCATTTATATAGCGCCTCTCAAGATTCCCCTAGAGTGCTTTGTAGTCAATAAAGGCCCTTTTGAAGTGCCGTCGTTATTGTAGGTGGCTGGTGTGTGTACAGAAAGATTGCAGACATTGTTGTAACATAAATGACCATTTATCTGGATTAGGTGTTGTCAAAGAGGCCACAGTTGAGCACACAAATACACTTTAAGAGAAAAATACATTTTAAAAATATATTGTATTTATTGTAAATTTTATTTTTAAATATATATATCACTATTGGCATTCTGGAAGTTCCCATTGACCAGATATTTAACTGGATTAGCTTTATAAATACTTTAACAACAAGAGTAGGTTAGAGGCTGAAAAACCTGCAGTTAGTAACTCCC
This sequence comes from Chiloscyllium plagiosum, assembly GCF_037043375.1. Lineage (NCBI taxonomy): Eukaryota > Metazoa > Chordata > Chondrichthyes > Orectolobiformes > Hemiscylliidae > Chiloscyllium > Chiloscyllium plagiosum. Next base: position 9,091,299 of record NW_028270159.1, on the reverse strand, counting down.
TTCCTGTCTCCCCAAGCCCTGTTCACTATCTACAAGGCACAAGTCAGGAGTGTGATGGAATACTCCTCACCTGCCCAATTGATTCAGCTTCAGCAACACTCAGAAGGTTCAGTACCATCCAGGACAAAGCAACCTGCTTGACTGGCACCCGTGCATCATGATGTACTGAACTAGCAGTGTAGATCATCTGTATGATACACAGCTATAATTGACCAAGGACCCTTCGACAGCACCTTCCAAACTGATGGTCTCTACCAGCTAGAAGAACGAGGGCAGTGGACACGTAGCCCACCCGCATTGTCCACCATCCTGACTTGGAAATATATCGCCATTCCTTCAGTATCACTGGGTCAATATCCTGGAATTCCATCTCTAATGCCACATGAACACAGTGGTTGAAGAAGGCAGATCACCACCACTTTCTCAAGGGCAGCTAGAGATAAGCAAGAAAGGCTGGCTTTGTCAGTGACACACTGAAACACATGAAGAAAACAAAATAAACTTCGAGACTGGGAAAAAGCGACTTCTGTTTATCTCAGTATTTATTACTCTCATAGAGTCATACAGCACTGAAACAGGCCCTTCGGTCCAACCAGTCCATGCTGACCGTAAACTAGTCTCACCTGCCTGCTCCTGGCCCACATCTCTCCCTTTCCCATTCATGAACTTATCCAAATGTCTTTTAAATGTTGTGATTGTACCATATCCACCACTTCCTCAGGAAGTTCATTCCACACATGAGCCATTCTTTGTATAAAATGTTGCACCTTATGTCCTTTTAAATCTCTCTCCTCTCACCTTAAAAATGTGCGCCCCCGTCTTGATTTTATGATTTTATAAACTTCCATAAGGTCACATCTCAACTTCCCATGCTCCAGTGAAAAAGTCCCAGTTGATCCAACCTTTCGTTGTAACTCAAACCTTCCCAACCCAGCAATATCCTGGTAACTCTCTTCTGAACCCTTACTAGCTTAATAATATCCTTCCTTTCTTTCACATTGTTGTGGGTTCAAGTCTCACTACAGACACTACACTACAGAACCCTCGTTCCAAGCTGATAGTCGCATTGACAGTCGGGAAATAGCATTGCTCGATCAGAGAGTCATCTTTCCAATGAGATGTTTAACTGAATCCCTGTCTGTTGTCTGGATGTAAAAAAATCACTTGGCACACTTGCACAGAGAAATGGGAATTCCACCTCCCCCACACCCACCCCCATGTCTGCCCAAAATGTGTCCCTTCTCACAAAAAGCAAATCACCAGACCATTATCACATTGCTGTTTGAGAGAGTTTGTTGTCGCTGCCACATGTTCTATAGTACGGCAGTGACTACACTTCAGAAACACGCAACAAAAACAAATCACCATGGAGGCTTGAAATCTGAAATGAAATGAGAGAAAGCTGGAACACACTCAGCAGGTCAGACAGCATTGGTGGAGAGAGAGAATCAGATTTAATAGCAGAATGGACTCTAGTAAATAACCTGGAGAAATTGTTCTCTTTGGAACAGAGAAAGTTGTAGGGAGAATAATAGAGGGGTTGAAATCATGAAGGGTTTTGTGGAATTGACAGTCAGTTCACTGCTTATATTAGAGAAAGAGATTGACAGATATTTTGATATTAAAGGCACAAGAGGTACACAGAACATATTTCAATACAGCGCAGAACAGGCCCTTCGGCCCTCGATGTTGCACCGGCCTGTGAACTAATCTAAGCCCAACCTCCTACACTTTCCCATCATCATCCATGTGCATATCCAAAAATGTTTATATCTCCCTAATGTGGCTGAGCAGGTAGGGCGTTCCACGCCCATACCACTCTCTGAGTAAAGAACCTGCCTCTGACATCTGCCTTAAATCTATCACCCCTCAATTTGTAGTTATGCCCCCTCATACAAGCTGACGTCATCATCCTAGGGAAAAAACTTCCACTGTCTACCCTATTTAATCCTCTGATCATCTTGAATGTCTCTATCAGATCCACTCTTAGCCTTAAATTTGAAAAAAATCACTCAGGGCTTTTCTGGCTGAGCTAGCTTTTATCACCCATATCTAGTTGCCATCATGAAGGTGGTGTTGAGCTGTCTCTTGAACCACTACAGTCCATTTAAAGTAGCTGTACTCACAATGCTGTTAAGGAGGCCGTAATCTAGTAGTAATGTCACTCATCTAGTAATCCAGTACTCTAGTCTATCGTTCTGGGGTCATGGGCTCAAATCCAACCATAGCAGATGGTGAAACATAAGTTCAGTAATCATCTGGAATTAAAAAGATAGTCCAATTATGACCACATAGCCACTCTCAGACTGTCCTAGAACGCCATCTGGTTCACTAATATTCTTTACCGAGGGAAATCAGCTGTCCTTACCTGTTCTGACCTACATGTGACTTCAGACCCAGAGCTATGTGGTTGACTCTTACCTGCTCTCTGAGCAAGTGGAGATGGACATTAAATGCTGGCCAAGACTGTGGCATCCAAATCCCATGAATGATTTTTAAAGTTTCTGGATTTTCACCCAGCGACTCTAAAGGAACGGCGATATATTTCCAAGTCAGGATGGTTAATAGCTTGGAAAGGAACTTGCACATGGTGGTTTTCTCATGTTTCTGCTGCCCTTGTACCTCTAGATGGTAGTGATTGTGGATATGAAAGGCGCTGTCTAATTTCTGCAGTGCATCTTGGAGATAGTACAAACTGCTGCAGCTGTGCGTCGGTTATGGAGGGATTGCATATTTGGGGTTGTGGAGCTTTGCCCTGGAAGGTGTGCAACGTTTTGAGTGTTGTTAGAGCCACACCATGCAGTCAGTGGGGAGTATTCCATCAAAGTCCTGACTTGTACCTTGAAGGTGGTGGACAGATGCTGAGGAGACAGGAGTTGAATTATTTGCTGCAGGATTCTTAATCTCTGGCCTGCTCTCCAATCCATAGTATGTATATACCAGGTCCTTCTGGTCAATGATAACACCCAGGATGTTGATAGTGAAGCATTTAAGATAGGTTATAAAATAACGAGATGGTAAATGAAGATATTTTTGCAATGTCAGTTGCTGTGATCTGCAATGCATTGTCTAAAAGCATGGCAGAAGCAGATTCAACAGTAACTTTCAAAAGGAAATTGGACATTGATTTGGCAGGAGAATAAATATGCAGGGCTGTGCAGATGGGATGAACGGCCTTATTCTGCACTGAGTCACAATGGTTCTATAAAAGCATGGGTGCAGTCCATTTGTGTTTGTACTGGCTTTTCTTTAAGAAGATCTGACAGTCACAGGTTGTAAATGGGAATGAAGATCCTGTCCAAACGTGGCTGTAAGAAGCACACCTGTCACCTTGATGTTAGTTGTTGTGCTGGTGTAAGGGTATTTTTCTGCTAGATGTTTTGGTGGAAGACACCTGCACCTCTGAAATAAGTAGGTGTTTGAAGTTACCTAGCAACATGGTTGTTTATCAGCTAGTGCGTGATTATGGGAGCACTAGCATTAACTGCAGTGCTGTCGATATTAGTCCTGCTGACTGTTGGTTTTTATTCTAGTACAGTCTGAAAACCCTCCCTGCACCATTCCATTGTTGGAAAGTGGCATAAATGTTTCTGCTTAAAGAAAAGAACAAATAGTATATTGTCAGATGTAAGGTTTGCAGCTAAAACAATTTAAGGGTGTCACTTAAAAGGAGTAACTGTGTCAGGTTTACTTCCAGGGTTGTACATGCATTTGTGAAATCTGACCACCCCTGCTGCAATTTTAGTAAAGGTTCGGCCCACAGGCTCTTGATCTCGAATAGTAATGGATTTTTCACGTTGGCGAGTTTCTATGGTGTAGGGGGTGCCCTGGAATCAGCAGCCAGTCTTTTAAGTGGAGGCACTGCACTAGAGGAGACACTGGAGAACATGGGCTGTGCCCGGGCCTCAGGAGGGACTAACTAGCAAAGGAGGATGCCGGAAAAAAAAAGGAGAGTGGGTATCAGCCCAACCTAACCCCAGGGAGCTCAAAAAAAAACTGAGTAGATCTAGCAGATCACAGGGAAGTCAGCGTGTTGTCAACATCCTTGCATTATGGCTGAGGAGGTAAGAAATAGCTGGGTGAAATCTGTGTAATATCCTGGCGTGCAAGCTGGTGGGAGTGGGAACTATTGCTGTGATTTATTTACTTTTTTCCTTTATTTTAGAGATTTATTGTAACATAATTAAGAAAAAAAATTGGAATGATAATCAAACCTGCAAGTTTAATTTGAGAGCCACGGAGCCCAGAGAGCCCAGCAGGTTGATTGAATCAAACATTTTCTGCATATCTCCAGCCCTGTCCTGTGAATGCATCAGAACACTACTCCTCTTCTTACAGATTGTATTTGACTGCAATTAAAATAATCTAATTTTAAAAGCTGCGGTGTTCAATTTATACTGCAGAAAGTATTTTTGTAAATAGAAAATCTATTATTCAGGCTCCGGTTCGGGAGTAATTATCAGGGAAGCTGGCATGGAATGAAATTGGGAGTTAATACTGTGCTGTCGGTTAAATAATGTGTCCTGGCACAAACTTTGATGACTGCATACATAGTGACATTTTAATTTGCATAAAGTTTAAAGTGGACTATTGATGTGCTGTCATAGGAAAATAGGTAAAAGCTACAGAAAGGATTGACACAATTAGTTCATGTTGGTGTATATGCTGCCCTCCACCTCCCTTCATCTTGCCCTGACTGTCCATCCATCTACTCCTTTCTCCGTTATGTCATTTCCCTAGCTTTCCCGTAAGTGCATCTGTGCTAATAGCCTCAATTACTCCACGTGTGGTGCTAAGTTCCACATTCTGTCAATTTCCAGTGAAAGTGGTTTCTCCTGAGTTGTCAGAGGTTACTTGGGGAAATATGAGGAGAAGGAAGGGAAGCTTGTGAAATAATTGAAATACCTGTGTAATCTCTTCCAGCTCTATAATCCTCTAAAATCTTTATAATCTGCCAATTCTGATGTCTAGCATTTCTCATCTTTTTTGCCAAAAATATAGTTCTCTTGTAAAACTTGCAAATGTATATTGCAAACCATTTTATATTGATTTTTTTCTATTCTTTACGGAATGTGGCAGGCAGCCATTTATTGCTCATCTCTGATTGCTCAGAGTCAACCACATTGCTGTGGGTCTGGAGTCACATGTGTGTTAGACTAGGTAAGGATGGTAGATTTGCTTCACTAAAGGCCATTAGTGAAGCAGATGGATTTTTACAGTAATCAATAGTGGTTATATGGTCACCATTAGATTTGATTTTTATTGGATTCAACTTTCATCATCTGCCATGGTGGGAATCGAACCTCCCTCCCGAGAACATTTACCTTTGATTCTGGATGACTAGTCCAGTGATATTACCACTATCCTACTGTCTCCCCATACATAGTACAGAAAGTGTAATAAAGTTGAACTTTTCGCCACACAGCGTAACTAACTGTGAGTTGCCCTAATACAGTTGCAACGTTCCTCGTATTCATGATGAAAATCCCAAGCACAAGGCTCTGAGCACAAAAATGTAATGCTACAGAAAGTTCAATTAAATTCAACTTCTCTCCCTCCAGCACGTGTCACTGTGTGGTGCCTCAGTAGAAGTTCCATCTTTGTGATGCTCACAAAAACACAGACTGGGTGGTTCGACACAGTTTCCAATTCCTCAGTCTACTATTGCTGAAAGGCCTTAGACATCGACTTATCCCCATTGTGCCTCTGGAGCAGCTGCCCAAGTGTTAGTGTGTTCCTCATCATGTACTTTACTTTAACCATTCTACTATTGGCAGGCATTCCCTCCCTAAATCCCTCTGCCTCTTTTAAGACATTTCTTAAAACATACCTATTTGACCTTGTGGTTGGTCACCTGCCTTAATTTCTATCGATTTCTGTTTGAGAACGCTCCTGTGGAGTGCTTTTTCCTCAGTGAAAGTTGCTTTAGAAAGGTATGCTGTTGTAAACCTGTTTTTTTCATATTGCTTCTGGGCTCTTTATCATTGTGTGGCCACCAGGATTTGGAGGATCAGAGTAAGTCAGGATCCATGGTAATATATACCTGCTGATATTTATTGTCCAAACTGTCAACTCTGATCCAAGACAGTCAGTTAATCAGAAGCAGAGACATTGTTCTTTCATTGGTAAGGTTTATTAACTACTAAAACCCTATTGGTCCTTCCACAAGCTAGTTCTGATTTTTTTACCCAGCCAGTTAATTAATCAATCAACCCTGACCACCTTGTTAATGACTTGCTGTACTACCACAGGTTTAGTCTCAACTACCTGCGTAAGATACTGAATGTTTTCTGGACTATGTACTCTAGAAACAACAACCTGATCAGGATAACAAAATTGGAAATTTTGGGAGGGTGGCAAGGTTGCAGAGAGAGAGAGAGAGAGAGAGACAGGATCTATATTCTTAGTGAGAGATTTCTCGTGGAAGTGGTGGAGGCTGGTACAATTGCAACATTTAAAAGGCATTTGGGTGGGTATATGAATAGAAAGGGTGTGGGGGATATGGGCCGGGTGCTGGCAGGTAGGATTAGGTTGGATTACAATATCTGGCCGGCATGGACGGGTCGGACCGAAGGGTCTGTTTCTGTGCTGTACATCTCTATGTTGGCCAATTGTGTTTAAATCCAAGAAGTACCTGCATTGACATGGTCATGTGCAAAGCCGATGTATGTTCTACCTCAGTGCAGCCTCGTAGCCCCCACCTTCGCCCCATTCCCACTTACTTCAGAATGTGCTTCATGTATGATCAGCAACGTCATTACTGTTACGTTTGTTTAAGAAAAATAAATCAAGTTTACACAATGTAGCTGTGAATCGCACCCTCTTCAATCAATAGGTCATCATCAAGTGCAAAGGAAGGAGAACATTATTTTTATTTGTTTTCATTTTATGGAATGTGACGTTGTTGGCTGGGCCCGGCATTTATTGTCTGTCCCCAGTTGCCCCTTGAGAAGGTGGGAGAGAGCTGCCTTCTTGAACCGCTGCAGTCCGTGTGCTGTGGGTTGACCATTGGTGCCGTTAGGGAGGGGATTCCAAGGTTTTGACCCAGCGACACTAAAGGAATGGCAATATATTTCCAAGTCAGGATGATGAGGGACTTAGAGGGGAACTTGCAGGGGGTGGTGTTCCCATGTATCTGCTGACCTTGTCCTTCTAGATGGAAGTGGGCGTGGGTTTGAAAGTTGCTGCCTGAGGAACTTTGGTGAATTGCTGCAGTGCATCTTGTAGATGGCACACACTGCTACGACGGAGCATCGGTGGTGGAGGGAGTGGATGCTTGTGGATACGATGCCAGTCAAGCAGATTCTTTTGCCTGAATGCTGTCAAGATTCTTGAGTGTTGTTGGGGCTGCACTCACCCAGGGATGTGGAGATATTCCATCACACTCCTGAATTGTGCCTTGTGGATGATTGACAGGCTTTGAGGAGTCAGGAAGTGAGTTACTCACCGCAATACTCTTAGCTTCTGACCTGCTCTTGTAGCTATTGCATTTATGAGTTCAGTTGATTTTTTGATCAATGATAACTTCCAGGGTGTTGATAATGGGGTTTCAGTGATGGTAACACCATTGAATGTCAAGAGGCGGTGGTTAGATTGTCTCATGTTGGTGATGGTCATTTTCTGTCATTCGTGTGGCACGAATGTTACTTGCCACTTGTCAGCCCAAGCCTGGACATTGTCTTGATCTTGTTATATTTGGACACGGACTGCTTCAGTATCTGAGGAATTGCGAATTATCATAGAGTCATAGAGATGTATAGCATGGAAACAAACCCTTCGGTCCAACTTGTCCATCCTGACCAGACATCTCAACCCAATCTAATCCCACCTACCAGCACACAGCCCATATCCCTCCAAACCCTTCCCATTCATATGCCCATCTAGATGTCTTTTAAATGTTGCAATTGTACCAGCCTCCACCACTTCCTCTGGCAGTTCATTCCATACACATACCACCCTCTGCGTGAAACAGTTATCTCTTAGGTCTCTTTTATATCTTTCACCTCTCACCCTAAACCTATGCCCTCTAGTTCTGGACTCCCCCACCCCAGGGAAGAGATTTTGTCTATTTATCCTGTCTGGTGGTGAAGAAGGTGTTTGGTAAGAATATTGCCTTTATTGGTCAGAACATTGAGTATAGGAGTTGGGACGTCATGTTGCGGCTGTACAGGACATTGTTGAGGCCACTTTTAGAATACTGTGTACAATTATGGTAGCCCTTCTTTAGGAAAGATGTTGTTAAACCTGAGAGGGCACAGAAAAGATTTACCAAGATATTGCCAGAACTGGAGGGTTTGAGCTAGAGGGAGAGGTTGAATAGGTTGGAGCTTTTTTCCCTGTAACATTAGAAGCTGAGGGGCGACATTGTAGAGGGTTATAGAATCATGAGGGGAATGGATAGGGTAAATAGCCAAGGTCTTTTTCACAGGTAAGGGAGTAAAAAACTAGAAGGCATAGGTTTAAGGCAGGAGGGGGCAAGATTTTGAAAGTCTTTGAGGAGTAACCTTTTCATGCAGAGAGTTGTTCGTGTATGGAATAAGCTGCCAGACGAAGTGGTAAAATTACAATATTTAATAGGGATCTGGGTGGGTATATGAAGAGGAAGGGATTAGAGGGATGTGGGCCAAATGTTGGCAAATGGGACTAGGTCAGATTTGGATGTCTGGTTGGCATGGATGAGTTGGACCGAAGGGTCTGTTTCCATGCTGTATGACTCTATGACTCATTGAATAAAGCCCTGATTTCAGATACTTGTCCAAACAGCTGTGAGAACTCTGCCTTGTTTGGATTTTGGAAGAATCTTACAGCATGGCAGGAAGCAATTCAGCCCATCACTTTGGAAGAGCTATCCCATTAGTCTACGATTACTTCACCCTTCCCTTGTGGCCCTGAAGGCTTTTTCCCTTTGTGTAAATCCATTATCTGGTCAAGTTAGGATTAAAACAAGCATGGGAGAAGGACAAAATATTCCCAGCCACTGAACACCTCTCATTAATGGTGAGCAGACAGACTCCATCCTTTCCTTACTGACTGGAGAAGGAGAAAGAAAGATACAATAGAATCTTAGAACAGGATCCAGTCTATGTTCAGGAACAGATGCCGGTCTGAGAACAATACAGGCATGTACCTGTATTATTCCCTGCTTTGGGAATCCATGCCTGAGCTGTATCTTTGTGCACAGAATTACACCTCTGCATTGAACATACAGAGTGTCAACAGGCCATTTGTCCCATCTCACTCATACTGGTACTTGTGCCCCAGTTAAGCCCCCTCTTGATCTCATCCTATTAACACCTTCTGCTCTTTACTCCCTCATCAAGCTTCTCTTTAAACATATCAACAGCATTCACCTTGATCACTCCCAGTAGTGATGAGTTCCATATAGTGACCACTCTCTGGATAAATACATTTATCCTAAATTACGTATTGGATATATTTTTTCCTATTTATTGCACCCTATTCTTCTACTTCTCTATAGATGGAAATATCTTCTCTTTTCCACCATACTACAAATCCTTTCATTGTCATAAAGATCACCCTCAATCTCTCCTTTCTAGAGAAAAGAGCTCTATTTCCTGGTACTCTCAGTTCTGATGCCAACCTAGACACTAAAAGGAGTGGTAGAGCAAAGTGTGCAGAGGACACTGAAAGTCTGCAAGGGTCTGGAAGATGGAGAACGATGTTGGTAAATGTGAGGTCATCCACTTTGGTAGGAATGACAGCAAAGTGGACTATTATTTAAATGGTAAAAGGTTGCAACATGCTGCTGTACAGAGACATCTGGGTGTACTTGTGCGTAACTCACAAAAAGTTGGTTTGCAGGTGCAGCAGGTACTTAAGGAGGCGAATGGAAAATTGTCCTTCATTGCTAGAGGGATAGAGTTCAAAAACAGGGAGGTTATGTTGTAGCTGTACAGGGTGCTGGTGAGGCAACACCGGGAGTACTGTGTACAGTTTTGGTCTCCTTACTTGAGAAAGGATGGACTGGCACTGGAGGGGGTGCAGAGGAAGTTGAGAGAGTTGGCTTTTGAGGAAAGACTGAGGAGACTGGGATTATATTCATTGGAATTTAGAAGAATGAGGGGGGGATCTTACAGAAACATATAAAATTATGAAAGGAATAGATAAGATAGAAACAAGGAGGTTGTTTCCGCTGGTGGGTGAAACTAGAACTACAGGCATAGCCTCAAACTAAGGGAGAGCAGATTTGGGACTGAGTTGAGGAACAACTTTTTCACCCAAAGGATTGTGAATCTGTGGGATTCCCTGCTCAGTGAAGCAGTTGAGGCTACCTCGTTGAATGTCATTAAGACAAGGGTAGATAGATTTTTGAACAGTAAAGGAATTAAGGATAATGGTGAGCAGGCAGGTAAGCCCATGAAAAAATCAACCATGATTATATTGAATGGTGGAGCTGAGTCAATGGGCCAGATGGCCTACTCCTGCTCCTATTTTCTGTGTTCTAGACTCCCCCAACACTCATGTGGACACAGATACACATGCACACACATGTACACTCTCTCCGAGGAGTTCTAGATTCCCCTCCAATTCTTACGTGGGCACGCATGTCCTTTAGCAAAGGATCTCTGCCACCCTTACCTGGTCTGGCCTACATGTGACTCCAGACCCACAGCAATGTAGTTGACTCTTAACTACCCTCTGGGCAATTAGGGATGGGCAATAAATGCTGGCCTAACCAGCGACATTACCATCCCATGAATGAATAAAGAAAAAAGCACACATGCACGTACACTCTAAGGGAGGTCTTGATCCTCCCAGTATTCATGTGGACACGTACACACACATACATGTACCCTTTCTAGGAGAGTTCTAGATTCTGGATCTTACCACAAGGGTCAATTACAAACGTGATCTCTCCACTCGTACAACTAGGCTTAGGTTAGTGAGAAATGGAATTGAGGGTTAGCGTTATTGGAAGATCTTCCTTGAACTTTCCATGATTGCTGCAGTATCTGACCTGGTCTCCATGTAAAGGGTAGTGGAGCTGGAAAGGGTGCTGGAGGCAGGAAACTTCTGTACATGTTAAAATATCCTTGGATATTTATTTGAAGTGCCGTAACCTACAAGGTTACAGACTAAGAGTTGAATTAGTGGGCTTGGGCTGTCTGTCTTGTTGGCTGTCATAAACATGATGGGCTGAATGACCTTACACGCTGTAAATATTGATGATTTTCTGGTTCAAAAGGCAGTAGGGTGTTGTGTGGTGGTTTCTAAAGATTAATGAGATAGAGCAACTGGCCCCTTTTGTATGCTCTGGTCTTCATGAGGTGAAAGAAATAGTAAGTGAATCCAATAGAAGTATGGCCCTGGAACTGGGAATTTCGGAAGGTTTGACAAGAGAAATGTGGCAGTAGTAGGAGGAAGCCTAGGACACAGGATCCTTTAAGCTGAGTCCACCATTTAATTATAACATGGCTGATCTGAATTCATGGCTTCCCAGATTTGTGTCTTTAACCATGCTCACTCTCCCTTGGCCAACTTTATGTCCTGCAGCAGTGAGAATGATCGCACTGCTTGACATTCCATTCTTGTAGTGATGTCTCTGGAAAAACCCTCTTCTGGGAAATGTCACTCAAAGCTCCCCAGTGACAATCTGCATTCTTAATGGAGTCTTTCCCAGTCACAGGATGCATGTTGATCTTGTCCTTAATGGTCAAAGCATCCACCGAGACATCAGGGAGGAAGGAGAGACAAATAAATAACAGGAGAAATAAAATGGACATCAAGCAAAGCTGGGAGAGTTAGGAGTCAGTAGGGCTTTAAAATGAGAGCTCCTTGCAAGAGCTGGATTCTTTGTTAACTAGTTTTGGGATGCGGAAAAGGACACATAGACAGAGGTGAAAGTTGGAAGATTTAGGGCTGCACAAAAGAAAGAAGAAGGATCAAGCACTTTTTAAGATGCGGATTTATTCCACTTCAATGGGCCACCTGCCTGGATGAGCCCAGAGCCTGAGCTGATTGACAGCTAGGGTGTGGGCAGCTGACATTGTGTAACAGAAAGTACAGGAGGAACCCATCAGGTCTGGCAGCATCTGTTCAGAGAGAAATGGTTAACATTTCGATTTTGATATGCTTTCTTTGGAATCTAGAGCCACGAAGAAGAGTCATACCTGACCCAACGTTAACTCTGTTTCTCTCTCCATGGATACTGCCAGACCTGATGAATTTTACCAGCATTTTGTTTTATTTTGCATCTCCAGCATCCGCACAAGGTGGCTTTTGCTATGAAATTGTGAGCAAGTAGAAATTCAAGGAGGGCAAGGAATGATCACCTTAGGACAATCAAGTCTAAAGGTGACAAAAGCAGAGATTGGGTTTAGGATGAGGTAGGAACAGAAGTGGGTGATGAAGCAGAACGACCCAGAGTGTTGCTGGAGCTGCAAACATCAGGCATGTGGAGAGTATTCCGTCGCACTCCTGTGCCAGTAGATAGTGACAAGGCGTGGGAAGTCAAGAGCAGCATTCTCTCATTCTTCCTGGGATACGTGGGTGGTTAAAAGGTGTGGGCTCTTAAAAATCTTGCCTGGCCATGCACATGCGGTAACTTAAAGTAGCCTATTTTTGTGTAGCATGTGGAGGTATCTTGGGCTTACTATATACCCAATCAAGCTTAGGGAGAACTTGATCAGCAGGTGAGTTACTCAGGCCCTGACCTACTCTAGTAGCTGTGGTATTTATAATGGCAGGCCCACTTGTGCTTTCGATCAATACCAACTCTCAGGATGTTAAGAGTGGAGAATTCGCCAGAAGGTCATCAGAGTTTGGAATTCTCACCCCCAGCGAGCAGTTGGATCACTGAATATGGGCATTTAAGCGGGCATTGGATAGGTATATGGAGGATAGTGGGTTAGTATAGGTTAGGTGGGCTTGGATCGGCGCAACATCGAGGGCTAAAGGGCCTGTACTGCGCTGTATTGTTCTATGTTCTATGTTCTATGTTCTAATATAACCATAACAGAGTTTGATTGGAAAGGAAGTCAAGGGTCATGGGGGGGGTGTGGTTAGTAGGGGAAAGTGGGAGAGTTCAGTTAAGGTCACATCAGATCGACCATGAATTTATTGACTGGTAGAGTAGGCTCAAGGGGCCGAATGGCCTACCACTGCTCTGATTTTGAATCTTCTGGGTGTTCAGTAATGATGTACCCACTAAATGTCTGGGGAATGTAGAGAAATAATGTATTTTTCAGAAATATCTATAACAAAAATATTTTCTGTATATCTTGACTGTTTGAGGGGAATCTCTCTGTTGGGTTTGTTTGGTAAGAGGTGGCTGAGATGTGGATCGGGCCCAGGTCCAAGAGTGGGGAGTGGTGAGGGAGCAGGATGAAAACAGAGGAAGGTAGCAAAGATGGAGTCCAACAACAAAGTTACCCTGGCAGGAAAGACTATCTCTTCAAGGGATGTTGGGATGGGATTGATGGGAGGGACAGGGGGTGTTAATAAGAGTTGGATGGGAGGAATGGACAGAATGGAAAGGGGGTGGCAACAGGGTGGGGTGAATGTGATGAATTGGTTAAGTGTGACAAGGCGGTTGGGCAATTTATGGGATGCAACTTATTTTCCAAAGCTATTCTTTCCAAAATGAATATTCACTGCATTTGAATTAAAAGTTCTTCTTACTATGCGAATTAAAAAATACAACCATTTTGATTCTATAGTTGGAGAAGTTGTTATCCTACAGAGTCAAACTGTCATATACTATTGGATAAGCTAGTGTACAATAGAAAGGGATAGTTATGAATGTCCTGTGATACATGGATCTGAACAAGGAAACACATGTTTTGTTCAGATGTGTATGAACACATGATCCCTGAAAATATGTATGTAGACCTGCTTTCTCAATTTTGGCAAAACTCCCTCCCACTTTACACTCTCACATTCCAACAGTCCCTTTTCAGGAAGAGTTAATGAGCAGCAACAAATGGTGGCCCAGCCACTGAAGCACACATCCCCCGAATGAACTTTTGAAAATCAGTCACAAGAGCAGACTGTTGACTCTTTTAATTACTATAGCCAAGAGTATGGTGCTGGAAAAGCACAGCAGGTCAGGCAGCATCCAAAGAGCAGGAGAATCGACTTTGATCTCCAGCATCTGCAGTCCTCACTTTTTCCTCCTTTTAGTTACTATAGGAAAGATATTATTAAGCTAGAGATGGTTCAGAAGAGATTTATCAGGATGTTGCTGGGAATGAAAGGTTTGAGTTATAAAGAAAGGCTGGATAGGCTGGGACTTCTTTCACTGGAGCGTAGGAGTTTGAAAGGTGACCTTACAGAGGTTAATAAAATCTGGAGGGGTATAAATAGGGTTAATGGTGGGTCAATTTTCCCTAGGATGGAGGCTTTTGAGATGGGGGGTGGGGGGCATATTTTTAAGGTGAGAGGAGAGAGATTTAAAAAAGACATGAGGGCAGAATTTTTACACTTAAAGTGGTTCACGTGTAGAATGAACGTACTGAGGGAGTGGTGGATGTGGGCGCAGTTACAATGTTAAAAGACGTTTTGGATAAGTACATGAATAGGAAAGGTTTGGAGGGATATGGGCCAGGAGCAGGCAGGTGGGACTAGTTTAGTTTGGGATTATGGATGGTGTGGTCTGATTGGACTGAAGGGTTTGTTTCCGTGCAGTATGACTCTTTGACTTAATACCTGGATCTGCTATGCTTTATATTGCTTTATGCAGAATGAGAGGCTTTGATTCTGTTCAAGGCTTTGATGAATGAGCAACTAGAAGTGCTGTATTTAAAATAGTAGCATCATAATAATGACAGTAATTTAATTGGAGAAGTTCTGCCGCTGTGCTGATATATATTCACAATATACACGCATATGTGGTAATAAACACAGATGTGCTCGATAAGGAAGCTTGAACAAATGCAAGGGAAGTGGTGGTGATGCATTATTCAGCCAGAATGTTGTGTTGTGTTTTCTCTGTTTCTGTTTGTGTTTGTTGCTTTGAGAGCCTGTTTACATTGTGTCACAAACCCTACACGAGGCAATAATGAACAAGTGGACGGAAGAGAATGGAAAATTCCACCAGGTTCTACAGAGATTGCATTCAGTAGCAGTCTCAAGCAAGTATTTGAATCAGCATGATTTCAATAGAAGAATATCCTCCAGAATATTCTCTGGGAAGTTCACACCGGGGAAACTCGGTTAGTGCCTGACAGAGGGCAGTTAGCAAAGGAAGGGTAGAGTTTCTCCATCTCCCTTGATTGATTGCTTAACCCATAAAAAGCCCCTTTGTGCTCATAATATTTTAGTGATGTTTGCCATTTCTTGCACAATTGCAACAATTTAATCATGATGTGGAGGTGATGAGGTTGGACTGGAGTGAATGAAGTTAAAAATCACACAATGCCAGCGAGCTACCTGATGAAGGAGCAGTGCTCCGAAAGCTAGTGCTTCCAAATAAACCTATTGGACTATAACCTGATGTTGTGTGATTTTTAACAATTTAATCAAGTCAGGTTTGTTACTGCAAATTGAATTGATTTAGCATCTCCAGTATGATGACCCAAGACATTTAACAGCAGCCTTATCAAACAGAATTCGACACAGAATGGAAGGTATTGAATAAAAGGCAAGACCCTTAGGAGCATTGCTATACAGAGAGATCTTGAGGTGCAAGTGCAGAGCTCCCTGAAAGTGGCAAATCAAGTGGATAAGTTGGTAAAGAAGGTGTATTACATGCTTGCTTTTATCGGTCGGAGCATTGAGTATAAAAGTTGGCAAGTCATGTTGAGGCTGTATGAAACTTTAGAGAGAGACCACATCTGGGATATTATGTACAGTTCTGGATCGCCACACTATGGGAAGGATGTGGAGGCTTTGGAGAACCTTCAAAAGAGGTTTACCAGGACGTTAAAAAAACCAAAAGAACGGCAGATGCTGCAAATCAGAAACACACTCAAATATTGCTGGAAAAACTCAGACTGAAGAAGACTCACTGGACCTGGAACATTAACTCTGATTTCTCTCCACACATGCTGTCAGACCTGCTGAGTTTTTCCATCAATTTCTGTTTTTGTTTACCAGGATGTTGCCTGGAATGGAGTGTGTTAGCTATAAGGGGAGGTTCGACAAATTTGGATTGTTTTCACGAGAGTGTCAGAGGCCGAGGGGGTGACCTGACAGAAGTATGTAAAATTGAAAGAGATGAATAGGGTGGGTCGTCAAGAGTCCTTTTCCCAGGGTGGAAATGCCAAGTATTATGGGGCATAGCTTCAAAGTGAGGAGAGAAATTTTAAGGTAGATGTTCAAGTCAAGCTTTTTACGCAGAGTGTGGGGGGTGCCTGGAACGTGCTGCCTGATGAGGTGGCAGAGGCAGATACAATAGCAATGTTTAAGAGGGATTCAGACAGACACATGAACAGGTAGGGAATAGAGGGGCCCAGACTATGTGCAGGCAGATGAAATTAGCTCAGAATGGCACCATGGTCGGCACAGACATGGGAGACCAAACACCCTGTTCCTGCTTTATGTTGGAACTGCTTGATTAAATTTTAGGAAGATGCATTAGGAGGAGTAGGACAGTAAACCCATCAGATCTGCTCTGTCTGTTAATAAAATTATTACTGACTTGATTATTCCACATTCCTGCCTACCCCCAGTGACCATTCACCTCTTGATAATTAAGAAACCTTTTAATCTCTCACTTAAAAAATATTCAAAGGCTGTCCTTCCACCCCCCTTCGTAGGAAGATGTTCCGAAGACAGGCGAGACTCTTTAAGAAAGGTCATTCTCATCTTTTATGTCATAAGCGGTCAGTTTTGTCAAGTAAGTAGATTCCAAGGAATGTCTTTGAGGAGGAGTGAGCGAGGCAGAGAAGCAGAAACGTTTGTGGAGATGATTAACACGCTGAAGACACAGACCCTGGAGGTGGCTGGAAGGGGACTAGGGATGCATCAGAAGCCAGAAATGGGTGAGCACAGATCTTGAGCATTGTAGGGCTGGAGGAGAGCAGAAATCATGGAGGGGGTGTCGTGAACAGTCTCCTGTGATCTGACTCCTGCAGGCTTCTCCTGATGTTGAAGACATCTGTCCTTTGTGGCACAAAACTGCCCCAACAAAGAACAAAGAAAATTTACAGCCCAGGAACAGGCCCTTCGGCCCTTCAAGCCTGAGCCAATCCAAATATACTCTCTAAACCTGTTCCCCTGCTCCCCACCTACTCATGCATCGGTCCAGACGCATCTTAAATGAATCTACCATGCCTGCCTCTACCACCTTTGCTGGCAACGCATTCCAAATGCCCACCACCCTCTGTGTGAAGTACTTGCCGTGTGTATCCCCTTAAACTTTCCACCTCTCACCTTGAAAGCATGACCTCTCGTTATTGAATCCTTCACCCTGGGAAAAAGCTTGTCTCTATCCACCCTGTCTATACCAGTTCAAGAAGGTAGCTCACCACCACTTTATCAAGGGGACAGGCAGCAACACCCACACCCCGCAAATGAATTTTAAAAAAAATCTATTGTTAGCAGCTTTGTATTCATGAAACAGTCATGCAACTTGTATGGGACCCATGTAGAAGTGAAAAGCATTGTAGTGAGGTATGGATAACAAGTGTTACTAATACCTATATACCAAGTATGTGAAAGACCTTTCAAAACGTGATTTTGAGGGATGCAGTGAAAAGAAAACTCTCAGTCCTGGTGTTTTCTTCAAATGTTATTCAAGCAAATATTTTGTCCGTGTTAGTTGGAAAACGCGTGGATATCAAATGGTCTGATCCTTTCCTATCACATCATTCTCCCTTTTCCAGAGTGAGAGGATCATCTTTAACCTGTTTTCATTGTGAGTGAGATGGAATTGACTCTCAGACCTTGTAAGCAGGCACAGATTGAAGTAACCTTGCAAAAAAAAAATCAAGTATGATTATTTCATAAGGGTTTGCCATTTTTTTAATAAGTTTGTTTCATTTTTCAAAGGGTTTGAGGCTTTTTGAGCACTGGGTGCATGCACATTTTAAGTATCTCAGGGAGAAAATAATGCAAAATCCAGTCAGTTGACATCCTTCTCCTAGATTAGATTCCCTACAGTGTGGAAACAGGCCCTTCGGCCCAACAAGTCCTCACCGACCCTCTGAAGAGTAACCCACCCAGTCCCATTTCCCTCTGACTAATGCACCTAACACTACGGGCAGTTTAGCATGGCCAATTCACCTGGCCTGCCCATCTTTGGACTGTGGGAGGAAACTGGAGTACCCAGAGCAGACGCACGCAGACACGGGGAGACTGTGCAAACTCCACACAGACAGTCGCCCGAGGCCAGAGTTGAACCTGGGACCCTGGCGCTGTGAGGCAGCAGTGCTAACCACTGAGCCGCCATGCCGCCCCATTTTAAAAGACTGCGATGTTGTATAAATTATTGTTCCCTTTTCTAAGCTTAGTTTCTTGTACTCCAGTCCTGATGAACACAAAAGCAAAATTTCAATTTTGTGTTTCATTTTCGTAATGTTAAAGAAGAGGAAATTGTGCAGGTTGGAGGAGATGATGTAAATAATAAGAGGGTGATGGTGGAGGGTTATCTTTCTAGACTGGAGGCCTCTTACCAGCGGTGTTCCATTGGGTCCACTTTTGTTTGTCATTTATGTGAATGATTTAGATGAGATTATAGAAAGTATGGTTAGCAAGTTTGCAGATGACACCAAAATTGGTGGGATAGTGGGCAATGAAGAAGGTTACCTAAGATTACAAAGGGATCTTGATTAATTGGGTCAGTGGACTGAGGAATGACCGATGAAGTTTAATTTGGATAAATGTGAGCTATTTTATTTTGGTAAAACAATCGAGGGCAAGGTAGTGTTGTACAACAGAGAGAGATCTAGGGGTTCAGGTACATAATTCTTTGAAGTTTGTGTCACAGGTAGACAGGGTGATTAAGAAGACACTCAGCACGCTTGTCATCATTGCTCAGACCTTTGAATGTAGGAATTAGGGCATCATATTGAGGTTGATAGAAGCCTCTTTTGGAATCTTGTGTCCAGTTCTGTTGTCCCTGTTTTACAAAGGATATGGTTAAGCTGGAGAGAGTTCAGAAAAGATTTACCAGATGTTGCCTGAGATAGAAGATTTGAGTTATAGAGAGGAGCTGAATAGACTGGGACTTTTTTCACTGAAGAATAGGAGGCTTATAAAATCATGAGGATTATAGGTAAGGTGAATGGCAAGTGTCTTTTCCCTAGGGTGGGATTTTTTAAGATTGGGGGCATATTTTTAAGATGAGAGGAGAAAGATTTTTAAAAGTTGAGGGGCAACTTTTTCACACAGAGTACATCATGTGTAGGAGGAACTTCCTGAGGAAGTGGTGGATACAGGCACAGTTACAATATTTAAAAGACATTTGGATATTTACATGAATAGGAAAGGTTTGGAGGGATATAGGCCAAACACAGGCAGGTGGGACCAGTTTAGTTTGGGATTACGGTTGGCATGGACTGGTTAGACCGAAGGGTCTGTTTCAGTGCTGTACGACTCTGTGACACCAGCAACAGTAGAATACTAGCCTTGTCACTGAGTATTTCAGAGGCCTAGCACTAACAAACCTCACCATGGTAGCTGGGAGAATTTAAATTTAACTACTTAATCTAAATTTATTTAGAAATTATAAATACTAGTATTAGTAATGGTAACCAGAAAGCTACCAGATCACTTAGAAAGCCAGCTGTTCATGTCATGTTCTCAAGGGAAGGAAATCTGCTCTCCTAATCTGGCCTACATTCAACTCTGGACCCAGACCATTTGTAGTCAACTCATAACCGCCTTCAGAAATTTCCCGAAAACCAATCAGTTGTCAAGAAGTTGGGCAATTAGCAATGGACAATTCTCGTTTCTAACCTAATACAACTCCTTTGGAGAATCCTGGAGCAGTAGGCAGTGTAGGACAGTGAGCACAAGAACAATGGATGACCTTGACGCGAGTGAGTGGCAGTTTCTTAGATGAGTTCAGCTTTGAGGAGGGTGGAAGTTGGGACAGTGGCCAGTCTTCCCTGCAACATCCCTATCCCCTGAATATATCAAAAAAAGGACCAACTAGACATGTTTCAGTGCTGTCAATGCTTCGTAACTCCTTGTAATTTATATTTATATCTAAATGTGATCACATGCATTTTTGTAAAGAGCAGAATCTCTTCCTTTTGTTCTGTCACATTGTAGAATTCCTTATCTCGGCTCTGATACAGTCCGACTCCCTTATGGTACAGATTGTTATTTTGCTTGTTTGCTTTACTTTGTGTTCTCAAACTTTACTTTCTTGGTAATTGTTATCTCTCTTTAAGAAGAAAAGATTTTAATATCGTAAAGCTAGGGTACTAAAGATATTTACTATTACTGATCCAAGCCTGTAAAATGGAATTCAGATACAGCTGAGCTGTCACCTCGTTGAAAAGTGAAATTGGTTTGATGAGCTATCATTCTTTATTGTTCTCCCTTCTCCCTCTTATCCCCAATCCTGACCTTCCGATTCACTTCCCCAGTACAGGGTGTTATTCCTCATCTCAGGACTTCACCAGAGCTGATGTTAACTTATCTCCTGGCCACCTTCCTCTTGAAACCTGAACTGATCCATAAATCTGCCACTTTGTCGCACCGAGTGCAGGTCCCTGTGACCACCAGCCTGCACTAGCTGCTAGTCCAGGGCTGTCCAGACGAGTCAGGATTGGAAACGTTTACTCTGGTTTTCCCTCTCTCTTTGTCCACAGATGCTGCCAGACCTGTTAAGTTTCTCCAGCACTTCCTGTTTTTGATACAGATACCCAGCATTCATAGTACTTTGCTTTTATTTTGCTGTATAAATGCTGATTGTTATTGCTATGTAGGTGTAGACTGAGGTCAGCTGGAGACTGACAATCCAGTGGCTAGGTGTAAGTATTTGCTCGGTATGTCTGGCTGATTGACAAAGGTTTATAAAACTGAAATGACCAAGAGTGCGTTGACTTTCTCCTGTTTTTATTCAATGGCTTGTTGCCCTCTGAAGAAAAGTTTAGAGGAGATTAGACAGAAGTCATAGAGTCATAGCGATCTACAGTACAGAGAAAGGCCCCTTTGACCTATCGAGTCTGCGCTGGTCAGAAACAACCCACATACTATTCGAAACCCATTTCCCAGCACTAGGCCCAGAGCCCTGTCTGCCTTGACATTGCAAGTACATATCTAAATACTTTTCAAATGTGATCACCATTTCTGTCTCTCCCATACTTAGAGCCAGTGGGGCCCAGATTCCCAGCATCCTCTGGATGAACAGGTTCTTCCTCACATCCCTCTAACCTTCCTACCCCTTTACCTTACCTTAAGTTCATGGCCCTCCGGTCATTGATTCCCTCCAGCAAAGGGAAAACTTTCTTCCTGTCTAGCCTGGTTATGCCTCTCATACAGCTCCAGGGACCCAGGTTCGATTCCACCCTCGAGCAACAACCTGTGTGGAGTTTGCACATTCTCCCCGTGTCTGCGTGGATTTCCTCAGGGTGATCCAGTTTCCTCCCACAGTCCAAAGATGTGCAGGTTAGGTGAATTGGCCATGCTAAATTGCCCATAGAGTTCAGGGACGTGTAGGTTAGATGCATTAGTCAGGGGTAAGCGTAGAGTAATAGGGTAAGGGAATGGATCTGGGTGGGTTACTCTTCAGAGGGTCAGCGAGGACTTGTTGGGCCCAAGGGCCTGTTTCCACACTGTAGGGATTCTATGATTCTGTACATTTCAATCATGTCTCCTCTTCAATACAGATATCCAGGATTCACAGTACTTTGCTTTAATTTTGCTGTATAAATGCTGATTGTTATTGCTATGTAGACGTAGACTGTGGTCAGCTGGAGACTGACAATCCAGTGGCTAGGTGTAAATATTTGATCAGTATCTCTGGTTCATTGACAAAGGTTTGTAAAACTGAAATGACAAAGAGACCAAGAGTGCATTGACTTTCTCCTGTACTCTAAGGAGAACAACCCCAGTCTGTCTAACCTCTCTTCATCAACTCTCCAGCTCACCACAGGTCTGGATAGAAGAATTGCAGTTTCCAGTGACTGAAGAGTCAAAATGTTAGAGGTTTGTACGCAAGCACCATGTTCAAACCAAGTCTAGATTTTTCAGCACACAACGAGAGTTTATTTGCACCATTACTCAGCCGAGCTTTCTTATTAATCGAGTTTAAATCCACCAGCCACTGTGCTCGGATTGGAACTCTCATCCTCAAAGTATTTGCCTGCGTCTCTGGGTTATTAGTCCAACAATGTTACCATGATCTTCTCCTTCCAGCCCTGCCCTTGCTTTGCTCTAATCGAATTCAGCCTAACACCCACAACACAATGTACATATTCATAGAGCCATTTAACATGGTTAAACATCTTGAGGTCCTTCACAGGGGAATTATCAAACACTGGATGATCATTGTCATGTAAGACACATCTGAGCAGGTGGACCACAGCTTGGACAATGTGGTGAGTTTTTGATGAGCATCTTAAGCAAGGGCAGAGAAAGGTATAGGGGGTACATTCTGGAACTTAGGACCTGGATAGTTGAAACCACCATCACGAAAGGAGGAACCAAGGAATTGGCAATGGGCAAGAGGCCAGAATTGGAAGAGCCAGGGAGGTCCATCACCAATGCCTCAATTTTAAAATTCTCAGGTTTGTGTTCCTTTTTGGACTCAGCCCTCCCTGTCACAGTGGCCATCACTGGCCCTCCATCCCGCTACCTTACTTATAGAATCATAAACTAGGACAGTACAGATGGAGGCTGCTCAGCCCATCAGCCTGATATGTTGTGGAGCCATCCACTCCCGGTATTTCCTGCATTTTGTTTCCTCCTTCAAGTATTGATCCAGGTTTGACTGAAACTGTATCCATTACCTATAGGCTTTGACTGAACTTGTATCCATCACCTATAGGCTTTGACTGAAATTGTATCCATCATCCTATAGACTTTGACTGAAACTGTATCCATTACCTATAGACTTTGACTGAAACTGTATCCATCACCTATAGGCTTTAACTGAAATTGTATCCATCATCCTATAGACTTTGACTGAAACTGTATCCATCACCTATAGGCTTTGACTGAAATTGTATCAATCATCCTATAGACTTCGACTGAAACTGTATCCATTACCTATAGACTTTGACTGAAACTGTATCCATCATCCTATAGACTTTGACTAAAACTGTATCCATTACCTATAGGCTTTGACTGAAACTGTATCCATCATCCTATAGACTTCGACTGAAACTGTATCCACTACCTATAGACTTTGACTGAAACTGTATCCATTACCTATAGACTTGGACTGAAACTGTATCCATCATCCTATAGACTTTGACTGAAACTGTATCCATTACCTATAGCCTTTGGCTGAAACTCTATCCATTATCCTATAGGCTTTGACTGAAGCTGTATCCATTATCTATAGGCTTTGACTGAAACTGTATCCATTACCTATAGGCTTCGATGGCAACTGTATCAATTACCCTATAGGCTTTGACTGAAACTGTAACCATCATCCTACAGGCTTTGACTAAGATTGTATCCATTACCCTATAGGCTTCAACTGCAACTGTATCCATCATCCTATAGGCTTTGACTGAAATTGTATCCATTACCCTATAAGCTTTGATTGAAACTGTACCCATCCATCCTGTCACTTGTACCATAATGAAATGTTTCTCCTCAGGCTATCTCTTGTGTTTTTGCCACTCGCTGTAAATCCATACCCTCAGGATTATTGACCCTTGGCTGGAACATTATTCTGTCCAAACCCTTTGTGATTTTGCACACCTCTGTCAAATCTCCTCTCAGCTTTCAGGCCGCAGTCCAGCTTCCTCAGAATCTCCATCTCATACTACTCGCTGATCCCTACAGCCATTCTAATCATTCTCTTCTGAACCTACTCCAAAGCTTTGGCTCCTTCTTAAAATGTGGTGCTGGGTACAAGACCCAGCGCTTTCAGCCATTGTACTGAAGCAGGGACGAGTCTGGGCACATATTTGTGTAAGACGTGATGTCTAACTTGCATCTTGAACCTTCCTTCATAAAACAGCTCAAATTTGGAAGGTCAGCTGCAGTTTGGAGGCCAATGGTCCAACCTTGTTTGTGGGACTGGAAGGAAAGGATGTGTTTCATGCCCTGACTTTATTTCCTGGGAATAGATAATACCGTCTCCAGAGTGAGAGTGTCACAGGCAGCACAATAACTTGCTTTCAGAGTCACAACAGCCCAGTGTTTGGCGGCTCCCATTAAATGCCAGCCATTGTACTTTCGGAATCACAGCTCTGAAGACTTGGCTGGATTTGAAATGTAGCCAGCTCATGCTGCACTGCGAAGATTACAGTCCGTGCTTAGCGAATGTGCCCTCTCTCCATCTCGATAGCCAGATAATCAGTTTCATTCATGTTCTTTAGCTCAATCTACGTTGAGCAACACAGCCCAGCAATCCTGTGGGGAAACTAACCAACATCCCAGTGTGATCCCAGCAAGAGACTGCAGGGACTCCCAGGGAGGGGCGTAAAGTGGAAACTGTGTAATTTTGGAAACATTGTCAAGTGGCCAACTTTGACTTATATTGCTCCCTTGATGGTGTTCACTGGGAAATTTGACAAACCTTCTTGCAGTGTGGATATTACTAGTTAAGCCAGTGTTTATTGTTCACTAGATCAGCCCGTGTGGTGAAGGTGCTTCCACAGAGATATGTGTTTGATGATTTGATATGGAATGGTGTGGGCACTTACAGCACAACAGCAGAACATTCATGACCTCGCGAGCCACTCAGTTATATCAAAGAAATTAAGCTGGGAGGCCCTTTCTTACTACCTTCATTCACTACTGCTTTCTCATATAGAGATGGGTAATAAATCCTGCTTTAGGCAGCAAAGCCCACATGAATGAATAAATAATTATCATTGATTTGACACAGCAGCAACATGATGACTCAGTGGTTAGCACTGCTGCCTCACAGCACCAAGGACCCGGGTTCGATTCCATCCTTGAATGACTGTCTGCGTGGAGTTTGCACCTTCTCCCCATGTCTGCGTGGGTTTCCTCCGGGTGCTCCGGTTAGGTGGGCTGGCCATGCTAAATTGCCCATAGTGTCCACGGGTGTGCAGGCTAAGTTGATTAGCCGTGGGAAAACACAGGGTTTCAGGGATAGGATAGAACAGGGGTGTTGGTCTGAGTGGGATGCTCTTCAGAGGGACGGTGTGGACTTGATGGGCTGAATGGCCTGCTTCCACTATGTGGGAGGTCAATGAATGATGATGGTGTGAGATTGGAAACAATGATATTCCCTTGTGTCTGGTGCCCTGCTCCTTCTAGCTGTTGGATGTTTCAGTTGGGAAATGCTATGCAGCAGCCATGTTGAGGAGAGTGAATGTTTAGATGGCGAATGACCTGCAGATTATTTGGGCTGCTTTATCCTTGATGATATCAACCTTCTTGAATGTTGTTGGAGCTGCATTTATCCAGACATGTGGGGAGTATTCCATGAAGCATATGAGATTCCTCGAGGACTTGATAGGACCGATACAGAAAGATTGTTTCCCCTTGTGGGAGAGTCTAGGACCAGAGGGCATCATCTCTGAATAAAGTGGACCATTTAAAGCAGAGATGAGGAGGGATTTCTTCTCTCTAGAGGGAGTGAATCTATGGAATTCTTTACTGCAGAGCATTATAGAGGCTGGATCGTTAAGTATATTCAAGGCTGAGATAGACAAATTTTTAATCAGCAAAGGAATTGAGAGATGAGATTGTGGCATTGGTAGTCAAGGACAGTATTACAGTGATAGAAAGGATGTTTAAGGACTCGTCAACTGAAGTAGTATGCACTGAGATTAGAAACAGGAAAGCAGAGGTCACCCTGTTAGAAGTTTTCTATATGCCTCCAAATAGTTCCAGAGAGACCTAAGGGGCAACTTTTTCACTCAGAGGGTGGTACATGTATGGACTGAGCTGCCAGAGGAAGTGCTGGAGGCTGGTACAATTGCAACATTTAAAAGGCATCTGGATGGGTATATGAATAGGAAGGGTTTGGAGGGATATGGGCCGGGTGCTGGCAGGTGGGACTAGATTGGATTGGGATATCTGGTCAGCATGGACAAGTTGGACCGAAGGATATGTTTCCTTGCTGAACATCTCTATAACTCTATGACTCTATATGGGGAAAAGACAGGAAAGTGTAGTTGAGGATTCTCACGATCCCACAGTGGAGCAAACTCAAGCTGAACGACCGACTTCTGCTCTGCCATCTAATAGTCTTATCACAATGTAGACTTGCGCCTTGTAGCTGATGAAGAGCTGAGTGGAAATTTTGAAGGATGTTAATATTGGCTGATACATCCATCTCCAGTTTGGTAGCAACGCCTCCTAGCTGCAACCTTACTCACCCCAAATCCTGTTGAGCCATCCTCTGATTGCTTATTAACATACATTGGCTCCTTGTCTGAGCAAATTGATTTCAAAATTCTCATCCCTATGTTCAAATCCCTCCAGCCTCACCCGTCTCTATCTTTGTGTCCTCCTAAACCTTCTGAGAATTCTCCATTTCCGGTCTCTTGACCATCCTCTGCTCCATTCGCTCCATTGTCAGCTGCTTTTCTTTTTGTTGTGATCATCCTAAATATTGGAATTTCTTTCCCAGAGTTGTCCATATCACCATCTTCATCAACTCCAACCTGGGGTTCAGTGTCAGAATTTGGTCTGCCCAGCGATTGTGAAGCATGCGAGGATATGTTGGCTGTGTTAGAGGTGCCATATAAATGCAAGTCATTGTTGGTTAACTGCAGCCAGTTCAAAATACTTGAGCCATTCTTCATGGTGTTCTGGCATGCCCTCATTGTGTGGGCATCATTTGAAACCTTCATTTCTGTTTTATAATCAGTCTTCCCTCCCCAATGTACAGAAAACAGGAGCAGAGTAGGCCATTTGGCCCTTCAACACCATTCTGCAATTCAATACAAACATGGCTGGTCATCCAACTCACTCCCCTGTCCCTGCTTTCTCCCCGTACCCTTTGATCCCTTTAACCCTAAGAATTGTATCCAACTCCTTCTTGAAAACATTCAATGTTTTGGCTTCAACCACTTTCTGTGGCAGAGAATTCCACAGGCTCATCAGTCTCTGCGGGAAGAAATCTCTCCTCATGTCAGTCGTAAGTGGCTTAACCTGTATCGTCAGACTGTGACCCTTGGTTCTGGACTCCCTGGTCATCGGGGACATCCTTCCTGTGTTTACTCTGTGTAGTTCTGTTAGAATTGTAGCAGTTTCTATGGGAGTCCTCCTTCATTTTTCTAAACTCCCAGTGAATATAATCCTAACTGCCTCCGTATGTAAGTGCTGCCATCCCAGGAATCAGTTGCTAGTTATTGGCTGAATTTGTTGTACTGTGTTGCGCCCTGTAACCACAAATAATGCATTCAGTCTCTGCATTCTTTGTCTCGTGAAAGCCAATATACAAGGCTTCCCTTTCAGTGCGCTCACTGACCTGAATTAACCTCAACATCAGGCTGCATCAAGCTGGCTGGATCTTGCCAGCTCCAGCATTTAAAGATTCATTTTCTGAACAAGGTAGTAAGCAACACCCAGGAGAAAAAATATTGGACCTCAAAATAAGCATGTGCTTATTTAATTTTCTTCATAAACTTATCCTTGTTAATTACATATTAAGATATTTGGGTATAACCAGCTCGATTGATGACCAAGTGTGACCCTGTTGAGAGTTCTTGCCCATTGTCTATGAATGGGAAGGACATGACTAGGACATGTCGATGGTCTACAGAAAAATTGTGGGGGCAGGGCAGATTACTTTATGATTAATCCTCCAGAAATATATTCCATGGGAGTTGGCAACCCTGAACTATCTCTCTACAGCTAAAGATGACATTGCTAGTCAAGACAGCAAGCGCAGGTTAATATCGTGGTTTCTTGGTGTTCTCTGTGTGATAATCCAGCAATAATGTATTGACACTTCCCTGGGATTCAACTGGATGAGCTATTAAGAGAGGTTTAGGACTCTGAAGCTGTTTGGTTCTTTTTTTTTCCAGACGGAAAGCCAAGATGCCAGCATGAACCAAAGATCAGCGGCCAAGAGGAAGTTTCTGTGGCGAGTCAGACAAAAATGGAAACTGCTGGGTTTGTTTGAGATTGATCGAGATCATGAATTTTACGGGTTTACCTGTATGCTGAAGGAAGGGCTGACATCGGCTGTCCAAGTCTCCATTGACAATCCACATATGGTAAGGTCAACCAGTGTGCCAATTGGCCCCCACCATATCACTCAGTGAGTAGAGATGTATGATGGTTGCCTATTTTACACCAAATAAGGTCCATTTATTATGCAAACAGCAATCAGGGTATGTTGACTCAGAAAGCAGTGTTTACTCACACAGCAATCCATTTTTAAATTCATTCGTTTCCAGGATGTGGGTGTCCCTGGCTAGGCCAGCATTTATTGCCCAACCGTAGTTATCCAGAGGGCAGTGAAAACCCAAACGCATTGCTGTGGGTCTGGAGTCACATGTAGGCCAGACCAGGTAGGGACAGCAGTTTCCTTCCCGAAAGCTCATTACTGACCCAGATGGGTTTTTCCTGACAACCGACCATGGTTTCATGGTGTTCAGAGCCTTAATCCCATACTTCCTATTGAATTCAAATTCAGACCTAGGGACCTAGGACATTATTTAGGTCTCTGGGTTAATCGTCTCGTGATTATATAACAGAATTTATTTCTGTCAAGGAAAGGGTGGCATGGTGGCTCAGTGGTTAGCACCAGGGACCCAGGTTCGATTCCAGCCTCGGATGACTGACTATGGAGTTTGCAAACCCTCCCTAAGTCTGCATGGGTTTCCTCCCACAGTCCACAGTTGGGTCAATTGGCCATTCTAAATTGTCTGATAGTGTCCAGGAGTGGACTAGCCAGGGGAAAGAAGCGTCTCAATGGACATCAGCAAACAATTCATGACCACGTTTGTAGCAATTTCTACCGACGAAAGCAGGGTTGTTCCTGCAGCAGTCTGCAATGTAGTGAGAGGGGGATTGTGTCCTAAGCCTGTGCATGGCATCAGTCCAAGTCCCATACATCAGTCTGGTTTCTAAGTGTGATTGAGATGAGTTGGAGCAGTTTCTTCAACTAGAAAGTGGTTAATCTGTGGAGTTCATTGCTGTGGAGGCCATGTCCCTGAGTGTCTTTAAGACAAAAATCGGCAGATTCTTGATTGGTAAGGGGATCAAGGTTATGGGGAGAAGGCAGGATAATGGGGTTGAGAAATATATCAGCCACCATCGAATGACAGAGCAGACGTGATGGGCCAAATGGCCTAATTCTGCTCTTACATCTTATAGTCTTGTGAATTGACGGGGAAGTTACTGATTACCTCCACTTAGACTGGGACTTGATGTTATTTGTTGTAGACATAACAGAACAGTTCCTTTCTCAGATCAAATCTCAAATACACCTCTCAGGAACTGAGGATTGTTATCTATCCAACTGCATCCTGTACGGTCCAGAAATTAAAGACTAATTTCCTTTGACAGTATTACCAGAAACCCTGTTGAAACATTGTTAGCAGCATTTAAAAATCTGTGAATTCTCTTTAACTTGTTACCTGGGGAAGTTTTGGAGATGGGAGGGAAGACCAGTTGACCAACAGACGAAAAACATCTGATTGGGTAAGGGAGAATCAGCTGACCTTCTGATTGGAAGGTGATTGGTGTAGAAACATATAAATTAGGAGCAGGAGTCAACCATTGAGCCCTTCAAGCCTGTTCTGCCATTCATGGCAATTCCTGTATCTCAATACCATATTCCCCCTCTTTCTCTCCATACCACTTGATTCTTGATACCACAGAGATAATACTTTATCAGTTTGTTTTTTGATTTGATTTATTGTTACGTGTACCTAAATACAGTGAAAAGCCTTGTTTACGAGCAGTACAAGCCAATCATAGGTGCAAGGACATGCAGATCACAGGGTGCTTAGACAGAGTGAGGCATACAGGTTACACTGCACAGGAGGGGCATGAAGCTAGGTCAACATTAACAAGATCATTATTTGAAGTTAGGAAGCCCATTTATCAGTCTAATAATAGCAGGAAAAAAGCCGTTCTTAACCCTGTCCTTGAACTTTTTTTTGAATATACTCGGTGATCTGGTCTCCCTAGCCATTTGTGGTAGCAAATTTCATAGGTTGACCACCCTCTGAGGGAAGAAATGTTTCCTCATCTCAGTCCTTTCCCCATATCCTTAGACTGTGACCTCCCCCAGTTCTAGATTCCACAAACCATGGGGAAACATCCTCCCTGCATCTGGTCTGACCAGCCCTATTTGTCTTCAAAAGGCCAATGGCAGGGGTGTGGTGCGTGAGGTGGTTGGAAACAGGGTGGTCATGTGATGGGATTCCAGGAATGTGTCTGGCGACGGGGGAGGGTGAGGTGATTGGTGGCGGGCCAGTGATGTGACAATTCCATGAACAGATCCATCTGGAGTTGGCGAATCCAAAAGAGAAGTCATGAAGATCTCTCCCTGATGGGGCCCCTCCAGCCCCAGCACGCATACTAAACCCAGCTCCATAGCAAAGGGCCTGGAATGCCTTGCAGTGATTGAGCTGGTCATCTGCTGGACCGGCAAGTCGTTCAATTTTTTTATCAGGCAATTCAGTGTTTCAATTTGCATCGTCACAAGAATGAACACTTGAATTTGCATTTGTTGGAATCCCAAACATGTGTAAGTTAGTGGGGAGACCCATAGGCTGGTTATACCAGCCTGGAAACCAGTCTAAGGAAGTCCTTCATGAAGAGAGTTTCCACTCAGTTAATGGAAATGTTCATCTTTTCTGAAAAAGTGTTCCACTCAGATCAATGACGTTTGGTTACATTGGGAAGGCGAGCAAAGTTAGGATGTTCTGTCATCCCACAAAAAAAAGTGTAGTAATGTGGTGGTAATGTCTCTGGACTTGTAATTGATCCAGAAGCCCAGCCTAATTCTCGGGGGGCATGGGTTGAAATCTCACCAAGGCAGCTGGTGGAATTTAAATTCAGTTCATAAATTTGAGTTCTAAAGCTGGTCTCAGTAAGTGTGACTTTGACAGAAATCATGGATCCATCTGGTTTGGGAAGGAAACTGCCATCCTTACCTGGTCTGGCCTACATGTGACTCCGGACCCACAGCAATGGGGTTGACTGTAGTTATTCTCTGATATAATTTCACCGACCAGGGACAATTAGGGATGGGCTAAAGGCTGGCCTCCTCAGTGAGGCCCACATCTCAGGGAAGAGAAAGAAATGAGAATCTTTCTTTCAGTTTTCAACTTTTATCTGAAGGATTTTGAAGTGAAGAATAGATATAATGTTTCACTTATACAGAGCCTTGGACTGACTCCACCTGGAGTAATGATATTCAGTTCTAGCCCCTGGACCTTAGGAAGGAGATGGTGGCCTTGGAAGGGGATGTGGTGCAGATTAGAATGATGAAGTCATATAGTTTTACAGCAAGTAAAGAGGACCTTCAGCCCACCATGTCCATGTCAGAATGAAGCTACTACCTGCCTTAGTCCCATTTTCCTGCAATTGACCCTTAGTCTTATACACTGTAGCATTTCAAGTGTTGACCTAAACATTACTTAAATGTCTTGAAGGTTCCTACCTCTACCACCCCTTTCGACAGTAAGTTCCATATACCCAACACCCTCTAGGTGAAAAATGTCTTCCTTTCGCCCCTCTAAATCTCCAGTCCTTTAACTTAAATCTATACCCTCTGATTATTGATCTCTTGACTAAGGAGAATTGTTTCTTTCTATCTATCCTATCTATGCCCTTCACACTTTTGGACACTTCAGTCAGGTACTCCCCTCAGCCTTCTTTGCTTTAAGGAAAACCACCCCAGCCACTCTAGCCTCTCTTCATAACTAAGTCAATCCAGCCCAGGCAACATCCTGGTAAATCTTTTCTGCACCTCTCCAATGCAATCACATCCTTCCAATAGTGGGGCATCCAGAACTGCACACAGTACTTCAGCTATGGCCTCGCTATCATTATATACTGCTCCAGATTAACTCCTTGCGTTGGTGAATAAAGTTAGAAGTCACACCACACCAGGTTACAGTCCAACTGGTTTATTTGAAATCACAAGCTTTCGGCATGTTGCCTCTTCATCAGGTGAAGGGACAACGCTCCAAAAGCTTGTGATTTCAAATAAACCAGTTGGGCGATAACCTGGTGTCATGGAACTTCTGACCTTGTCCACCCCAGACCAACACCAGCACCTCCACACCATCGATGAATAAAGGCAACTATCCCATCTGTCTTCTTAAATCCAATGCCATTCTGATCAATCCTGGTGGTTAAGAAGGTTAAATTAGCACAGTCTAGAATTACATTTCCTAAGTTTGAAAATGTTTGCAGCCTTTAAAAGGTTGGTGTTCGGTTAGATTGAGAGAAACAATTTCCTTGCTGGAGAGAATCAGGAACAAGGGGAGATGCTTAGGAGTACCTTTTCCCACAGAGTCATGGAAATCTGGAATTCCCTTCCCACAAGGACTTTGGGTGGTGGGGATGGGGGTGTATCTGTTGACATTTTCAAGACTGAGATCATTTGTGGAGTGAGGAACCGAGTTAACATTTTAGGTCCAATATGACTGGTCTTGTTGCAAAGAATTTTTCCTTTTAATTGATTGATTGATCTTCATTGGTAGGCGAATAGTGAACAAAAGTAGCTCAATGTGATTGAGGTGTAGATCAACCAGGAGCTCACTGAGTGACAGAACAGACTAAAGAGACTGAATGGCCTCCTGTTGTTCCAACTCTCGTCGCAGTAGCAAATTGTTGGGTGCAGGTGAGAGTTTGAGTTGGTCCCTCTCTCTAGTAGTAACCCAGTCATTTTGTTCGGTTCACAGGTGACATGTGTCACTGACAATGCTTCATTGGAAAGCTGAGATTTGGCCCATCTCCTTGTTGACAAACACATTACAGAGACTTTTCAATACCCCAAGGGTTAAAGCTGCCCTGTTATTACAGCTGTAAGTTCTCCTGTGGTTACACTGTTGATGTCAACATAATAAAGCCACACAACGTCTTAAAGCCCCATAAGCGTGCCTTGGATATTTCTGAACCAGCTTAAGACCTGGAGTATTAACTAACCTTGCCAAGCCCTTATTGATAAATATTTATTGATCACCATAGCAAAAGGAGGAGGACATTCAGCGTCTCAAACCTGTTCTGCGACTCATTTAGATTATTACTGATTATCACAACCATCTTTACCCAACTTGGTTTCATGATCCATTAATTGTCTTTCCTTGTAAAAACACTTGTATGATAGCTAAAGTACAAAGACAGTATGTTCCTGTTAGGGTGAAGGGCAAGGCTGATAGGTGTAGGGAATTCTGGATGACGAGAGTAAGAAGGAAGCATATGTCAGGTATAGACAGCAGAGATCAAGTGAATCCCTAGAAGAGTATAAAGGCAGTAGGAGTATACTTAAGATGGAAATTAGGAGGGCAAAAAGTGGACATGAGATAGCTTTGGCAAATCAATGACCCCTTTCCCCTGTGAGAACATTCTGCACCTTCTCTGAGATATCCTTGATCCTGGCACCAGGGAAACAACACACCATTCTGCTTTTTCTCTGCTGGCCACAGAAACGTCTGTCTGTACCTTTGACTACAGAATCCCCTAACACAATTGATCTCTTGGAAGTCGACATACCCCTCGTTGCATTAGAGCCAGTCTCAATACCAGAAACTTGGCTGTTCATGCTACAGTCCCCTGAGAATCCATCACCCCCTACATTTTCCAAAACAGCATACCTGTTTGAAATGGGTATATCCACAAAAGACTCCTGCCATAGGTTCCTACCTCTCTTACCCTTCCTGGAGTTAACCCATCTATGTGATTGTACCTGAGACTTTCCCCCCCTTCTTATAACTGCCATCCATCACATACTGTTGGCTGTTGCAAATTCCTCATCGCTTCTATTTGTCATCTCCAAACAATCCACTCGATCTGATAAGATTTGCATCCAACAGCATTTATGGCAGATATAATCTGCAGGAACCCTTAAACTCTCTTTAAACTCCCACATCTGACAAGAAGTACATATCACTGCAAAAGCCATTTTTGCTCCTTCACAATCTACAGACCCAGAAAATAACACCGTCTTATTCCTCTACAAACACTGTCCCAGGTTAAATTAATAGCTATGGCTTATATTTTAATCAAGAGACTTATCTCCAAAAACATGTAATCAAGAAAGAACCCACTGTACTCACTAATACAGCCTTTCTCTTGGACAGACTTAAAACAACAATTAACTTATCTGATTCTGTGTTGTGAACTTTGCCCAACAGTTCCTCCAAGATTAGTTGTGAAATTCACTGTTTGCTAATTTTCCCAGAGGCACTCGGATGTCCAGTGACACATGAATTCAAAAACAGCAAAGGCAGTTTCCACATTGGAACCAACGATATAGGAAGGGAAAAGGTTGAGATTCTGAAGGGAGATTACAGAGAGTTAGGCAGAAATTTAAAAATGAGGTCCTCGAGAGTAGTAATATCTGGATTACTCCCAGTGCTACGAGCTAGTGAGGGCAGGAATAGGAGGATAGAGCAGATGAATGCATGGCTGAGGAGCTGGTGTATGGGATTCACATTTTTGGATCATTGGAATCTCTTTTGGGGTAGAAGTGACCTGTACAAGAAGGACGGATTGCACCTAAATTGGAAGGGGACTAATATACTGGCAGGGAGATTTGCTAGAGCTACTCGGGAGGATTTAAACTAGTAAGGTGGGGTGGGTAGGACCCAGGGAGATAGTGAGGAAAGAGATCAATCTGAGATTGGTACAGTTGAGAACAGAAGTGAGTCAAACAGTTAGGGCAGGCAAGGACAAGGTAGGACTAATAAATTAAACTGCATTAATTTCAATGCAAGAGGCCTAACAGGGAAGGCAGATGAACTCAGGGTATGGTTAGGAACATGGGACTGGGATATCATAGCAATTACAGAAACATGGCTCAGGGATGGGCAGGACTGGCAGCTTAATGTTCCAGGATATAAATGCTACAGGAAGAATAGAAAGGAAGGCAAGAAAGGAGGGGGGAGTGGCATTTTTGATAAGGGATAGCATTACAGCTGTGCTGAGGGAAGATATTCCCGGAAATACATCAGGGAAGTTATTTGGGTGGAACTGACAAATAAGAAAGGGATGATCACCTGATTGGGATTGTATTATAGACCCCCCAGTAGTCAGAGGGAAATTGAGAAACAAACTTGTAAGGAGATCTCAGCTATCTGTAAGAATAATAGCGTAGTTATGGTAGGGGATTTTAACTTTCTAAACATCGACTGGGACTGCCATAGTGTTAAGGATTTAGATGGAGAGGAATTTCTTAAGCGCGTACAAGACAATTTTCTGATTCAGTATGTGGATGTACCTACTAGAGAAGGTGCAAAACTTGACCTACTCTTAGGAAATAAGGCAAGGCAGGGGACTGAGTTGTCAGTGGGGGACCACTTTGGGACCAACGATCATAATTCTATTTGTTTTAAATTAGTGATGGAAGAGGATAGACCAGATCTAAAAGTTGAAGTTCTAAATTGGAGAAAGGCCAATTTTGACGTTTTTAGGCAAGAACTTTCAAAAGCTGATTGGAGGCAGATGTTCGCAGGAAAAGGGACGGCTGGAAGATGGGAAGCCTTCAGAAATGAGATAACAAGAATCCAGAGAAAGTATATTCCTGTCAGGGTGAAAAGGAAGGCTGGTGGGTATAGGGAATGCTGGATGACTAAAGAAATTGAGGGTTTGGTTAAGAAAAAGAAAGAAGTATATGTCAGATATAGACAGGATAGATCGAGTGAATCCTTAGAAGAGTATAAAGGAAGTAGGAGTATACTTAAGAGGGAAATCAGGAGGGCAAAACGGGGACATGAGATAGCGTTGGCAAATAGAATTAAGGAGAATCCAAAGGGTTTTTACAAATATATTAAGGACAAAAGGGTAACTAGGGAGAGAATAGGGCCCCTCAAAGACCAGCAAGGCGGCCTTTGTGTGGAGCTACAGAAAATGGGGGAGATATTAAATGAATATTTTGCATCAGTATTTACTCTGGAAAAGGATATGGAAGATATAGACTGTAGGGAAATAAATGGTGACATCTTGCAAAATGTCCAGATTACAGAGGAGGAAGTGCTGGATGCCTTGAAACTGTTAAAGGTGGATAAATCCCTAGGACCTGATCAGATATACCCGAGAACTCTATGGGAAGCTAGAGAAGTGATTGCTGGGCCTCTTGCTGAGATATTTGTATCATCGAAAGTCACAGGTGAGGTGCCGGAAGACTGGAGGTTGGCAAACGTGGTGCCACTGTTTAAGAAGGGTGGTAAAGACAAGCCAGGGAACTATAGACCGGTGAGCCTGACCTCAGTGGTGGACAGGTTGTTAGAGGGAATCCTGAGGGACAGGATGTACATGTATTTGGAAAGGCAAGGACTGATTAGGGATAGTCAACATGGCTTTGTGTGTGGGAAATCATGTCTCACAAACTTGATTGAGTTTTTTGAAGAAGTACCAAAGAGGATTGATGAGGGCTGAGCAGTAGATGTGATCTATATGGACTTCAGTAAGGCATTCGACAAGGATCCCCATGGGAGACTGATTAGCAAGGTTAGATCTCATGGAATACGGGGAGAACTAGCCATTTGGATACAGAACTGGCTCAAAGGTGGTGGTGGAGGGTTGTTTTTCAGACTGGAGGACTGTGACCAGTGGAGTGCCACAAGGATCAGTGCTGGGTCCTCTACTTTTTGTCATTTACATAAATGATTTGGATGCGAGCATAAGAGGTACAGTTAGTAAGTTTGCAGATGACGCCAAAATTGGAGGTGTAGTGGACAGCGAAGAGGGTTACCTCAGATTACAGCAGGATCTTGACCAGATGGGCCAATGGGCTGAGAAGTGGCAGATGGAGTTTAATTCAGATAAATTCAAGGTGCTGCATTTTGGGAAAGTAAATCTTAGCAGGACTTATACACTTAATGGTAAGGTCCTAGGGAGTGTTGCTGAACAACGAGACCTTGGAGGGCATGTTCATAGCTCCTTGAAAGTGGAGTCGCAGGTAGATAGGCTAGTGAAGAAGGCGTTTGGTATGCTTTCCTTTATTGGTCAGAGTATTGAGTACAGGAGTTGGGAGGTCATGTTGTGGCTGTACAGGACATTGGTTAGGCCACTGTTGGAATATTGCGTGCAATTCTGGTCTCCTTCCTATCGGAAAGATGTTGTGAAACTTGAAAGAGTTCAGAAAAGATTTACAAGGATGTTGCCAGGGTTGGAGGATTTGAGCTATAGGGAGAGGCTGAACAGGCTGTGGTTGTTTTCCCTGGAGCATCGGAGGTTGAGGGGTGACCTTATAGAGGTTTACAAAATTATGAGGGGCATGGATAGGGGAAATAGACAAAGTCTTTTCCCTGGGGTCAGGGAAAATGAGGGCCTAGGTTTAAGGTGAGGGGGCATCAGAACTGGCTCAAAGGTAAAAGACAGAGGGTGGTAAATAGACAAGGTCTTTTCCCCAGGGTGGGGGACTCCAAAACTAGAGGACATAGGTTTAAGATGAGGGGGAAAAGATTTAAAAGGGATCTAAGGGGCAACCTTTTCACACAGAGGGTGATATGTATATAGAATGAACTACCAGAGAAAGTGGTGGAGGCTGGTATAGTAACAACATTTAAAAGGCATCTGAATGAGTATATGAATAGGAAGGGTTTAGAGGGATATGGGCCAATGCCGGCAAATGGAACTTGATTAATTTGGGATATGTGGTTGGCATGGACGGGTTAGATCGAAAGGTCTGTTTCCGTGCTGTACATCTCTATGACTACAACCAGAGGACACAGATTAAAGGTGACTGGCAAAGGACACAAAGGGAGGTGAGGACACCTTATTAAATGGCAAGTTGTTATGGTCTAGAGTGCACTGCCTGACAAGGTGATGGTGGCAGATTTGAAATAACCTTCCGAAGGGAGTTGGGTGAATACACGTCGGGGCAAAATAAATGAGGCCTACGCAGATAGAGCAGGAGTGGGAGCAAGGAATCATTGGATAACTCTTTCCAGGAATCAATAGCCTCCACCTGTGCAATATTATTCAATGCCTCAATTCTGAAAGTTCCCTATTGTCTTATCGCTATCACATTGCTGTGTGTGTGGTTATGTGTATGTGGGTGTGGGTGTGCGTTTCTGTCTGTATGTGTATATGTCTGTGTGTTTATCTATATGGGATCTTGCCATCACAAATCAGCTCCTGCATTTCCTACATTACAACACTGCAGGACGTGTTTGACCGAAGATCTTAAAGTTCTTTGTGGTATCCCGTGAACATGAAAGGTGTTATGTAAATGCAAGTCTTTCTTTTTTGTACTGGAGAGCAAGGAAACATTTGCTTCTTTGTACTTTATGGTTTTCTTCTCTTTTGTTCAGGGCATACTCAGTGACCCGGACTTCGGAGCTGTACTGACCCAAATACACAAGGTATGTCTCACCACTTCCTCTGGCTGAATGTGTAGATTGGAGCCATCAGTCTCTGGAGTAGCAGAAGCATGTTCATTCAGGATTGTCTGCACTGAAGACCTTCTTCTGATAATATTAGAAGACCCTTCCTTGATGAGTAAGGTCCTGAGGGGAGCATTGCTAATGACACTTTACATTTCAGTGCATTTGTGCAATATTTTCTTTGTGAATTCTGTATCCAAAAGTAAATCTGACCCACAGCACTCTGACTCCCACCAGGATAGGAGGGTGGGAGGCAGGCCCTGAAACAAGCCTGAATGGGGATTGAACCCCTGTCTGTCAGCCCCAATGTGATCTATACCAGCCTTCTCCCTACTGAGCTAGTCCCACTGAGCCAGCAGACAGTTTTACCTGCATGTCGTAGCACAGAGCTCTGGACCATGATGGTAGAGGCTCCAATTTCTTTCCATCATGATTTACTGGGAATCTCTCCTGGTCTTAACACCAGCCAGCCACTGTCAAGAGTTGGAAGGATTTACAGGTTTATAATCCATTTATATACCAGTTTATAATCCGGTTTATATACCAATTTAGCCGGTATAAATGTCTGTCAAACCCTGGAGTGGGATTCAAAACCAGAGCTTCTGGCTCTGAGACAGGGACACTACCAACTGCACCAATCATGTAATTTATTGATGATGCATCATTTAAGTTTTGCTGTTACCAACACAATATTGAATTAACAAAGGCAGTGAGTAATTGAATGCTGTCTTGGAAGAGATGTTTAATATTGTCCTTGTCTACAGCCCTTGTGTTAAGGATGTTGTCAAATCAGACAGCTCGGATTGTCTGCCTGTTCTCTGTCACAGGGTTTTGAGATGAGGACGTTTGCAGGACCTGTATTTGCAAAGTTCCGGTCCATGCTGGGCATGAGCGAGAAGGAATACCAGCAGTCCCTCAGCTCTGAAGGATTCTACCTTCAGTTCATCAGCAACTCCAAGAGCAAGGCCAACTTCTTCCTGACGTGAGTGAGATTGGCACACATGGAGAATGGGGCAGTAATTTCCTGCAACTGTGACAGAATTGGTAACAAAAGACCCAGATCACTCCTGGAGCAGAGTGACACATCCCCCACTACAGTGACTCTCTCTCGCCTTGCGAAATGACTCCCTCCCTTTGCACAGTGACCTTCCTCCCTTTCTTAAAGCACAGATTTGATTCAGCTCAGGGAATCCCTTGTGGACTCAGACCTATAAGCCTTTCTTGGGTTTTCCCAGAGATCATATTCTTTGGAAGTCTGGAATTTAAAAAACACTTACAGACAGTTTAGTTTAATTTTAATTATCCCCTTCATTAGTAGCATCACTGTTACAACATAACGCTGATACCTATAAGTCAAGCTGACTGGATTCCATTAACCCAGGTGAGTAGAAATCGCTTTTCTTTCGAGAGCCCTGGCTGGCTATTCTGTTATACTATCACAAACAGACTAGTTTTATACACAAGGTTATGAAAACAGTACTATCACAAATGCAAACGTTAACGAAAGCACTGCATGTTCTAAACTAGACAGATAATAGCAAAGGATAATAATTCAGGAGAGAAGTTAATTGATACACCCAGACCACTCCTGGAGCAGAGTGACACTCCCCATGTACAGTGACTCTCTCTCCCCTCGCAAAATGACTCTCTCCCTGTGCACAGTGACCTGCCTCCCTTGTGTAATGATGCACACCCTTGCAAAGTTACTCCTTCCACAGGCAGAGAGACTGACCCCTCTCCCTCTCCCCACCTCTTGCTCCTCATGTCCTTGTCCACACCCTGGAACCTATCTGCCCCACACAAATAGGAGCCCAAAGGGAACAATAGGAACTGAGCTGCTGATCTCTGAGAGAATTTTCCTGAACTACCTTTAGCTAATCTGCTTTATTTGTCTTGAATTGACACACTTAGGAACGACAAGAGGATTTTCCTGAAAACTCAGGAGAAGCGAGAGATAAAGTTTCTGCTATCGAACCTGCGGTCCTACATTCAGCACATGGAGAAATACCCACACTCATTGCTTGTCAAGTTTCTGGGTAAGAGGAACATTATATTTTTCATGAAGGAGCTCCTCCCAGGGCCTGAGTTAAAGGCAGTGATTAAATTCCCTACAGTGTGGAAACAGGCCCTTTGGCCCAACAAGTCCACATTGACCCTCCAAAGAGTAACACAGCCAGACCCATTCCCCTACCCTATATTTATCCCTACCCTATATTTATCCCTGTCTAATGCACATAGCAATATGGGCAAGTTAGCATGGTCAATTCACCTGACCTGCAACTCTTTAGATTGTGGGAGGAAACTGGAGCACCCAGAGGAAACCCACGCAGACACGGGGAGAATGTGCAAACTCCACACAGACAGTTGCCTGAGGCTGGAATTGAACCTGGGTCCCTGGCGTTGTGAGGCAGCAGTGCTAACCACTGAGCCACTGTCTGTGTTTACTGCCACCCAGTGTGTAAACAAAAGACAATGGCCAGACAAGGTTCAGGTCAAAGTTTAGTCTGTACTGCTTTTCCTGACCATGAGAGGATAGTGGAACTGTTGTTGAGGTAAAAAACACAATCAAGTATTTCTGGTCACTGTCCAGTGAGTCTCATTGTAAAGTGTGTCTTTGTCAATCTTTCGTGGAATAGACGGCTCAGAAACAGGCCACTCATCCCATTTGCTACATCCCCACTGAGCGTCTCACAAGAAACCAAGAAATAGGAGTGGGAGGAGACCACTTGGTCATTGAGCCTGCGCTGCTATTCAGTGTGGTCATGGATGGTTTGAAGTTCCAATTCCCCTTTCCTCATTCCTCAATTTCATGGGACCAAAACTAATTCTGTCCTGACCTCAAAAACATCTCATGGCAGAGCATCCACAACACTTTGAGGTACAGATTTAGATTCCCAAACCTTTAAATGAGGAAATTTCTCTTTATCATTTATCCTAAGGCAACCCTCCCACCCTGCTTTAGAATTCCCTTACTCATG
Organism: Chiloscyllium plagiosum; assembly: GCF_037043375.1. Classification (NCBI taxonomy): domain Eukaryota; kingdom Metazoa; phylum Chordata; class Chondrichthyes; order Orectolobiformes; family Hemiscylliidae; genus Chiloscyllium; species Chiloscyllium plagiosum. The sequence goes on along the minus strand of NW_028270159.1, from coordinate 9,049,787 downwards.
GAAACAATCTCATCTGTACTTAATACAAATTATTATTTATTACAAATAAATTGATTCTAATTGTAAGTAAACAATTATGAACAGTCAGCATATAACTCTGCAAGTTGAAGCCCTATTCCTCTCCATCCCCATTGTAAAGCCCCCTTCTGCACAGATAAACATACAGACAGGTTAAAAAAAAATCAACAAAAAGAGAAATTGCTGGAAAAGCTCAGCAGGTGAGAAGTTCTAAGGAAGGGTCACTCAACCTGATTTCATAGAATCCCTACCATGTGGAAGGAGGCCATTCGGCCCATCGGGTCCACACTGAACCTCCGAAGAGCATCCCACCCAGACCCTCTCCCTATAACTCTGCATTTCCCATGGCTAGTCCACCTATCCCCAGACACTATGGCAATTTAGCCTGACCAGTACACCTAACCTGCACATCTTAGAACCACGGGACAAAACCAGAGCAAACCTGGGCAGACAGTGAGAACATGCAAACTCCACACAGTCACCTGAGGCTGGAATCAAACCCAGGTCCCTAGTGCTATGAGGCATTAGTGCTAACCAGTGTGCCACCCCTGTCTCTCCACAGATGCTGCTAGACCTGGTGAGCTTTTCGAACAATTTCTGTTTTTGATTCTGATTTACAGCATCCACAGTTCTTTCAGTTAAAAAACACATGGGTGCGATGGGTGGAGGGGAAGACTGGGAAGCAGTTCTATGATCCCTGTTGAGGAAGGTGGTCCTTTTGTCTTGTCATAACGTGCTGTTCCTTCATTCTCCTTCTCCAGTTACCTTTCCTTGCCTACAGGGTGGCTGCTTCATATTTAGAAAGGTTTTGTCTTATTGGCTAAAAGCCACAGCTTACATCGACTGCTGAGAAATAAAAATACCGGCTGTCATTAGGCTTAAGGTAGTTCTTGTTGCAGTGAGAAAAGACAATACAAGGATGCAGAAGTGTTGCTGCAGTTACAAAAACCCTGGTTAGACCCCCACTTGGAACACTAGGAGAAAGTGAGGACCTGCAGACACTGGAGATCAGAGTCAAAAAGTGTGGCACTGGAAACATACAGCCAGTCAGGCGGCATCTGAGGAGCAGGAGAATCAACATGGAATGTCTGATGAAGAGTTTATGCTCAAAACATTGACTCTCCTGCTCCTTGGATGCTGCCTGACCGGCTGTGCTTTTCCAGCGCCACACTTTTGACCCCCCCTTGGAATACAGTGAGCAGATCTGGGCACCACAGCTTAGGAAGGGTATGGTGGCCTTGGACGGTGTACAGTGTAGGTTTACAAGAACGATACCTGAACTCCAGGGGTGAAGGTATGAGGTGAGTTTGTATAAATTAGCCATGATTGGAGGAGCCAGTGTTGTACTGGGGTGTACAAAGTTAAAAATCACACATCACCAGGCTATAGTCCAACAGGTTTAATTGGAAGCACTAGCTTTCGGAGTGATCTGTAAGCTAATGTTTCCAAATAAACCTGTTGGACTATAACCTGGTGTTGTGTGATTTTTAACTATGTAAATTAGGTCTGTTTTCATGTGGAATTTAGGAAGTTAAGGGGCAAACCGATTGAAGTCTTCAAGATATTAACAGAAAAGGCAGGGTAGATAAAGTACTTCCATTGGCTTGGGATTCTTCCCTCGAATCACCCATCCTCTTGAAGTATCTTGCATTCTCCAGAATTGAAGAATGAATCCCCTGGACACTGGTCAGGAGGGATAAAGAAATAATGGGAGTGTTTAAAAAAACAGTGTTTTCTAATTGTTTTCTTCAAATTATAGAGGTTTATAAAATTATGAGGGGCATGGACAGGATATATATACAAAGTCTTTTCACTGGGTTGGGGGAGTCCAGAACTAGAGGGCATAGGTTTAGGGTGAGAGGGGAAAGATATAAAAGAGACCTAAGGGGCAACCTTTTCACTCAGAGTGTGGTACATGTATGGATGAGCTACCAGAGGATGTGGTGGAGTCTGGGACAATTACAACATTTAAAAGGCATCTGGATGGGTATATGAATAGGAAGGGTTTGGATGGATATGGGCTGGGTACTGGCGGGTGGGACTAGATTGGGTTGGAATATCTGGTCAGCTTGGACGAGTTGGACCGAAGGGTTTGTTTCCATACTGTACATCTCTATGACTCTATGACTAAATGATTGTGTGTATTAGTTACAAATCTGTTGGAGTTGGGGTATCTTTTTGGACAAAGGGATTTGATTCAGCTGGATGATCAGAGGCAGAGATGAAATCTCCAATAATATATCCAATCAGTGTTGGTAATCCTGCTCTCTGCCTTCCCACTTTTGAGGCGCTGTTTGTAACTTATCTGATTGATAAAACTTTTCGTCAACTGGCCAGACGCCTCTTTATGCAGCTCACAATCAGCATTTATCTGACCATTAACACTTCCATGAAACATCTCACGGATGTTTTTACACTGACGAAGGTGCTACATAAATGCAGATGGTTGTTGTACGTTCCCTGATCATCTCGATTTAGTTATTCTGCAGCAGCAGATTGGAGAAGATTGTTATTGTAACTGGTCCACCAGGGAAGAGTTGTCATCATTTGCAGTGCACTGGGCGAGGGGTAGATTTATTTACTCGTTTCCTGATTAGTGCCACAGGAGACCTGTTATTATGTATTTTTTAAAAGATACCCAGCACCCCTGGGGCATTATGTTGTTCCACATCCCATTATCGGGAGGGTCTAAATGATGCTTCATTTATGAGGTTATTTGAAACTTTAAAGCCAGGAAGTGCCTGATAATTGTTCCCTAGTAGCCATTATCCTACACATATTAAATAATAATATGGCCACACAATGTGTCAATGTCAGTAAACAGGCCTGTAACGTCCCCCTGAGAATTATAAACATTTGCTACACTGTCACTCACAGTGATGCTGAGCTGTCTTCTCTCGAGCTGCATCTTCTCGCTTAGTACTCAAACTGAGGGTACTGCAGCAGTTCAGCTGGCTTTGGAGGACCAGTATCCATTCTAACCATTCCCCGTGGCTGATCGTAGTCAGACCATGTCAGCAGATCACCACAGCAAGGTCCCAGAGGAGTGTGACAGTATTTACAGGAGGTCCTCAGGGAGAGAATATCGGTATTTACTGGGAATTCTCAGGGAGTGTGTCAGTATTTACAGGGAGTCCCGGAGGGGGGGGGGGGGGGGGGGGGAGTGTGTCAGTATTTACAGGGAGTCCTCAGGGAGAGAATATCGGTATTTACTGGGAATTCTCAGGGAGTGTGTCAGTATTTACAGGGAGTCCCCGGCGGGGGGCGGGGGGAGTGTGTCAGTATTTACAGGGAGTCCCTGGGGGGAGTGTGTCAGTATTTAAAGGGAGTCCTCGGGGGGGAGTGTGTCAGTATTTACAGAGGGTCCCTGGGGGAGTGTGTCAGTATTTAAAGGGATTCCCCAGGGGGGAGTGTGTCAGTATTTAAAGGGAGTCCCCGGGGGGAGTGTGTCAGTATTTACAGGGGGTCCCCGGGGAGTGTGTCAGTATTTACAGGGAGTCCCTGTGGAGGGGGAGTGTGTCAGTATTTACAGGGGGTTTCCGGGGAGTGTGTCAGTATTTACAGGGGGTTTCCGGGGAGTGTGTCAGTATTTACAGGGGGTTTCCGGGGAGTGTGTCAGTATTTACAGGGAGTGCCCGTGGGAGTGTGTCAGTATTTACTGGGGGTCCCCGGGGAGTGTGTCAGTATTTACGGGGAGTCCTCAGGGAGAGAATATCGGTATTTACTGGAAATTCCCAGGGAGTGTGTCAGTATTTACAGGGAGTCCCTGGGGGGAGTGTGTCAGTATTTACAGGGAGTCCCTGTGGGCGGGAGTGTATCAGTATTTACAGGGAGTCCCGGGGGGAGTGTGTCAGTATTTACAGGGAGTCCCTGTGGGGGGGAGTGTGTCAGTATTTACAGGGAGTCCCTGTGGGGGGGGGATTGTGTCAGTATTTACAGGGAGTCCCCGGGGGGAGTGTGTCAGTATTTACAGGGGGTCCCCGGGGAGTGTGTCAGTATTTACAGGGAGTCCCCGGGGGGGGAGTGTGTCAGTATTTACAGGGAGTCCCTGTGGGGGGGGGATTGTGTCAGTATTTACAGGGAGTCCCCGGGGGGAGTGTGTCAGTATTTACAGGAAGTCCCTTGGGGGAGCGTGTCAGTATTTACAGGGAGTCCCTGTGGGGGGGGGAGTGTGTCAGTATTTAAAGGGGGTCCCTGGGGGAGTGTGTCAGTATTTAAAGGGATTCCCCAGGGGGGAGTTTGTCAGTATTTACAGGGTGTCCCCGGGGGAGTGTGTCAGTATTTACAGGGAGTCCCCGGGGGGAGTGTGTCAGTATTTACAGATGTCCCTGGGGGGAGTGTGTCAGTATTTACAGGGAGTCCCCGGGGGGGAGTGTGTCAGTATTTACAGGGAGTCCCCGGGGGGGGAGTGTGTTAGTATTTACAGAGGGTCCCCGGGGGAGTGTGTCAGTATTTACAGGGAGTCCCCGGGGGAGTGTGTCAGTATTTACAGGGAGTCCCCGGGGACTGTGTCAGTATTTACAGGGAGTCCCTGGGGGGGAGTGTGTCAGTATTTACAGGGAGTCCCTGTGGGGGGGAGTGTATCAGTATTTACAGGGAGTCCCCGAGGGGAGTGTGTCAGTATTTACAGGGAGTCCCCGTGGGAGTGTGTCAGTATTTACTGGGGGTCCCCGGGGAGTGTGTCAGTATTTACGGGGAGTCCTCAGGGAGAGAATATCGGTATTTACTGGGAATTCCCAGGGAGTGTGTCAGTATTTACAGGGAGTCCCTGGGGGGAGTGTGTCAGTATTTACAGGGAGTCCCTGTGGGGGGGGGAATGTGTCAGTATTTACAGAGGGTCCCCGGGGGAGTGTGTCAGTATTTACAGGGAGTCCCTGTGGGGGGGAGTGTATCAGTATTTACAGAGGGTCCCCGGGGGAGTGTGTCAGTATTTACAGGGAGTCCCCGGGGGGAGTGTGTCAGCATTTACAGAGGGTCCCCGGGGGAGCGTGTCAGTATTTACAGGGAGTCCCCGGGGGGGAGTGTGTCAGTATTTATAGGGGGTCCCCGGGGGGGGAGTGTGTCAGTATTTAAAGGGAGTCCCCGGGGGGGGAGTGTGTCAGTATTTACAGGGGGTCCCCGGGGAGTGTGTCAGTATTTACAGGGAGTCCCCGGGGGGGAGTGTGTCAGTATTTACAGGGAGTCCCCGGGGGGGGGGGAGTGTGTCAGTATTTACAGGGGGTCCCCGGGGAGTGTGTCAGTATTTACAGGGAGTCCCCGGGGGGGAGTGTGTCAGTATTTACAGGGTGTCCCCGGGGGGGAGTGTGTCAGTATTTACAGGGTGTCCCCGGGGGGGGAGTGTGTCAGTATTTAAAGGGAGTCCCCGGGGGGGAGTGTGTCAGTATTTACAGGGAGTCCCTGGGGGGCGGGGGGAGTGTGTCAGTATTTACAGGGACTCCCTGTGGGGGGGGAGTGTGTCAGTATTTACAGGGGGTCCCCGGGGGAGTGTGTCAGTATTTACAGGGAGTCCCCGGGGGGGAGTGTGTCAGTATTTACAGGGAGTCCCTGGGGGGCGGGGGGAGTGTGTCAGTATTTACAGGGACTCCCTGTGGGGGGGGAGTGTGTCAGTATTTACAGGGAGTCCCCGGGGGGGAGTGTGTCAGTATTTACAGGGAGTCCCCGGGGGAGTGTGTCAGTATTTACAGGGAGTCCCCGGGGGAGTGTGTCAGTATTTACAGGGACTCCCTGTGGGGGGGGGGGAGTGTGTCAGTATTTACAGGGACTCCCTGTGGGGGGGGAGTGTGTCAGTATTTACAGGGACTCCCTGTGGGGGGGAGTGTGTCAGTATTTACAGAGGGTCCCCGAGGGAGTGTGTCAGTATTTACAGGGAGTACCTGGGGGAGTGTGTTAGTATTTACAGAGGGTCCCCGGGGGAGTGTGTCAGTATTTACAGGGACTCCCTGTGGGGGGGAGTGTGTCAGTATTTACAGGGACTCCCTGTGGGGGGGGAGTGTTTCAGTATTTAAAGGGAGTCCCTGAGGGGGAAGTGTGTCAGTATTTACAGGGAGTCCCCGGGGGGGAGTGTGTCAGTATTTACAGGGGGGTCCCCGGGGGGGAGTGTGTCAGTATTTACAGGGGGTCCCCGGGGAGTGTGTCAGTATTTACAGGGAGTCCCCGGGGGGGAGTGTGTCAGTATTTACAGGGAGTCCCCGGGGGGGAGTGTGTCAGTATTTACAGGGAGTCCCCGGGGCGGGAGTGTGTCAGTATTTACAGGGAGTCCCCGGGGGGGAGTGTGTCAGTATTTACAGGGGGTCACCGGGGAGTGTGTCAGTATTTACAGGGAGTCCCCGGGGGGGGAGTGTGTCAGTATTTACAGGGGGTCCCCGGGGGGGAGTGTGTCAGTATTTACAGGGGGTCCCAGGGGAGTGTGTCAATATTTACAGGGGGTCCCCGGGGGGGGTGGGGGGGGGAGTGTGTCAGTATTTACAGGGAGTCCCCGGGGGGGGGGGAGTGTGTCAGTATTTAAAGGGAGTCCCCGGGGGGGAGTGTGTCAGTATTTACAGGGTGTCCCCGGGGGAGTGTGTCAGTATTTACAGGGAGTCCCCGGGGGAGTGTGTCAGTATTTACAGGGAGTCCCGGGGGGAGTGTGTCAGTATTTAAAGGGTGTCCCCGGGGGGGAGTGTCAGTATTTACAGGGAGTCCCCGGGGGGGAGTGTGTCAGTATTTACAGAGAGTCCCCGGGGGAGTGTGTCAGTATTTACATGGGGTCCCCGGGGGGGAGTGTCAGTATTTACAGGGAGTCCCCGGGGGGGAGTGTGTCAGTATTTACAGAGAGTCCCCGGGGGAGTGTGTCAGTATTTACATGGGGTCCCCGGGGGAGTGTGTCAGTATTTACAGGGAGTCCCCGGGGGGGAGTGTGTCAGTATTTACAGGGAGTCCCCGGGGGGGGAGTGTGTCAGTATTTAAAGGGAGTCCCCGGGGGAGTGTGTCAGTATTTACAGGGTGTCCCCGGGGGGGAGTGTGTCAGTATTTACAGAGAGTCCCCGGGGGAGTGTGTCAGTATTTACAGGGTGTCCCCGGGGGAGAGTGTGTCAGTATTTACAGGGATTCCCCAGGGGGGAGTGTGTCAGTATTTACAGGGAGTCCCCGGGGGGGAGTGTGTCAGTATTTACAGGGAGTCCCCGGGGGGGGAGTGTGTCAGTATTTACAGGGGGTCCCCGGGGAGTGTGTCAGTATTTACAGGGAGTCCCCGGGGGGGAGTGTGTCAGTATTTACAGGGTGTCCCCGGGGGGGAGTGTGTCAGTATTTACAGGGTGTCCCCGGGGGGGGAGTGTGTCAGTATTTAAAGGGAGTCCCTGGGGGGCGGGGGGAGTGTGTCAGTATTTACAGGGACTCCCTGTGGGGGGGGAGTGTGTCAGTATTTACAGGGGGTCCCCGGGGGAGTGTGTCAGTATTTACAGGGAGTCCCCGGGGGGGAGTGTGTCAGTATTTACAGGGAGTCCCTGGGGGGCGGGGGGAGTGTGTCAGTATTTACAGGGACTCCCTGTGGGGGGGGAGTGTGTCAGTATTTACAGGGGGTCCCCGGGGGAGTGTGTCAGTATTTACAGGGAGTCCCTGGGGTGCGGGGGGAGTGTGTCAGTATTTACAGGGACTCCCTGTGGGGGGGGAGTGTGTCAGTATTTACAGGGGGTCCCCGGGGGAGTGTGTCAGTATTTACAGGGAGTCCCCGGGGGGGAGTGTGTCAGTATTTACAGGGAGTCCCTGGGGGGCGGGGGGAGTGTGTCAGTATTTACAGGGACTCCCTGTGGGGGGGGAGTGTGTCAGTATTTACAGGGAGTCCCCGGGGGAGTGTGTCAGTACTTACATGAGTCCCCGGGGGGGGAGTGTGTCAGTATTTACAGGGAGTCCCCGGGGGGGAGTGTGTCAGTATTTACAGGGAGTCCCCGGGGGAGTGTGTCAGTATTTAAAGGGAGTCCCCGGGGGAGTGTGTCAGTATTTAAAGGGAGTCCCCGGGGGAGTGTGTCAGTATTTACAGGGACTCCCTGTGGGGGGGGGGGGAGTGTGTCAGTATTTACAGGGACTCCCTGTGGGGGGGGAGTGTGTCAGTATTTACAGGGACTCCCTGTGGGGGGGGAGTGTGTCAGTATTTACAGAGGGTCCCCGAGGGAGTGTGTCAGTATTTACAGGGAGTACCTGGGGGAGTGTGTTAGTATTTACAGAGGGTCCCCGGGGGAGTGTGTCAGTATTTACAGGGACTCCCTGTGGGGGGGAGTGTGTCAGTATTTACAGGGACTCCCTGTGGGGGGGGAGTGTTTCAGTATTTAAAGGGAGTCCCTGAGGGGGAAGTGTGTCAGTATTTACAGGGAGTCCCCGGGGGGGAGTGTGTCAGTATTTACAGGGGGGTCCCCGGGGGGGAGTGTGTCAGTATTTACAGGGGGTCCCCGGGGAGTGTGTCAGTATTTACAGGGAGTCCCCGGGGGGGAGTGTGTCAGTATTTACAGGGAGTCCCCGGGGGGGAGTGTGTCAGTATTTACAGGGAGTCCCCGGGGGGGGAGTGTGTCAGTATTTACAGGGGGTCCCCGGGGAGTGTGTCAGTATTTACAGGGAGTCCCCGGGGGGGGAGTGTGTCAGTATTTACAGGGGGTCCCTGGGGGGGAGTGTGTCAGTATTTACAGGGTGTCCCCGGGGGGGAGTGTGTCAGTATTTACAGGGGGTCACCGGGGAGTGTGTCAGTATTTACAGGGAGTCCCCGGGGGGGGAGTGTGTCAGTATTTACAGGGGGTCCCCGGGGGGGAGTGTGTCAGTATTTACAGGGGGTCCCAGGGGAGTGTGTCAATATTTACAGGGGGTCCCCGGGGGGGGTGGGGGGGGGAGTGTGTCAGTATTTACAGGGAGTCCCCGGGGGGGGGGGAGTGTGTCAGTATTTAAAGGGAGTCCCCGGGGGGGAGTGTGTCAGTATTTACAGGGTGTCCCCGGGGGAGTGTGTCAGTATTTACAGGGAGTCCCCGGGGGAGTGTGTCAGTATTTACAGGGAGTCCCGGGGGGAGTGTGTCAGTATTTAAAGGGTGTCCCCGGGGGGGAGTGTCAGTATTTACAGGGAGTCCCCGGGGGGGAGTGTGTCAGTATTTACAGAGAGTCCCCGGGGGAGTGTGTCAGTATTTACATGGGGTCCCCGGGGGGGAGTGTCAGTATTTACAGGGAGTCCCCGGGGGGGAGTGTGTCAGTATTTACAGAGAGTCCCCGGGGGAGTGTGTCAGTATTTACATGGGGTCCCCGGGGGAGTGTGTCAGTATTTACAGGGAGTCCCCGGGGGGGAGTGTGTCAGTATTTACAGGGAGTCCCCGGGGGGGAGTGTGTCAGTATTTAAAGGGAGTCCCCGGGGGAGTGTGTCAGTATTTACAGGGTGTCCCCGGGGGGGAGTGTGTCAGTATTTACAGAGAGTCCCCGGGGGAGTGTGTCAGTATTTACAGGGTGTCCCCGGGGGAGAGTGTGTCAGTATTTACAGGGATTCCCCAGGGGGGAGTGTGTCAGTATTTACAGGGAGTCCCCGGGGGGGAGTGTGTCAGTATTTACAGGGAGTCCCCGGGGGGGAGTGTGTCAGTATTTACAGGGAGTCCCCGGGGGGGAGTGTGTCAGTATTTACAGGGAGTCCCCGGGGGAGTGTGTCAGTATTTACAGGGAGTCCCCGGGGGAGTGTGTCAGTATTTACAGGGAGTCCCCGGGGGGGAGTGTGTCAGTATTTACAGGGAGTCCCCGGGGGGGAGTGTGTCAGTATTTACAGGGAGTCCCCGGGGGGGGAGTGTGTCAGTATTTACAGGGAGTCCCGGGGGGGAGTGTGTCAGTATTTACAGGGAGTCCCCGGGGGGGGAGTGTGTCAGTATTTACAGGGAGTCCCCGGGGGGGAGTGTGTCAGTATTTACAGGGTGTCCCCGGGGGGGAGTGTGTCAGTATTTACAGGGAGTCCCCGGGGGGGGAGTGTGTCAGTATTTACAGGGAGTCCCCGGGGGGGAGTGTGTCAGTATTTACAGGGAGTCCCCGGGGGGGGAGTGTGTCAGTATTTACAGGGAGTCCCCGGGGGGGAGTGTGTCAGTATTTACAGGGAGTCCCCGGGGGAGTGTGTCAGTATTTACAGGGTGTCCCCGGGGGGGGGGGAGTGTGTCAGTATTTACAGGGTGTCCCCGGGGGGGAGTGTGTCAGTATTTACAGGGAGTCCCTGGGGGGAGTGTGTCAGTATTTACAGGGAGTCCCTGTGGGGGGGGGAGTGTGTCAGTATTTACAGAGGGTCCCCAGGGGAGTGTGTCAGTATTTACAGGGAGTCCCCGGGGGGGGAGTGTATCAGTATTTACAGGGAGTCCCCGGGGGGAGTGTGTCAGTATTTAAAGGGAGTCCCCGGGGGGAGTGTGTCAGTATTTACAGGGAGTCCCCGGGGGGAGTGTGTCAGTATTTAAAGGGAGTCCCCGGGGGGAGTGTGTCAGTATTTACAGGGGGTCCCCGGGGAGTGTGTCAGTATTTACAGGGAGTCCCTGTGGGGGGGGGATTGTGTCAGTATTTACAGGGAGTCCCCGGGGGGAGTTTGTCAGTATTTAAAGGGATTCCCCAGGGGGGAGTTTGTCAGTATTTACAGGGAGTCCCTGTGGGGGGGGGAGTGTGTCAGTATTTAAAGGGGGTCCCTGGGGGAGTGTGTCAGTATTTAAAGGGATTCCCCAGGGGGGAGTTTGTCAGTATTTACAGGGAGTCCCCGGGGGGAGTGTGTCAGTATTTACAGGGAGTCCCCGGGGGGAGTGTGTCAGTATTTACAGGGAGTCCCCGGGGGGAGTGTGTCAGTATTTACAGATGTCCCTGGGGGGAATGTGTCAGTATTTACAGGGAGTCCCCGGGGGGGGAGTGTGTTAGTATTTACAGAGGGTCCCCGGGGGAGTGTGTCAGTATTTACAGGGGGTCCCCGGGGACTGTGTCAGTATTTACAGGGGGTCCCCGGGGACTGTGTCAGTATTTACAGGGAGTCCCTGGGGGGGAGTGTGTCAGTATTTACAGGGAGTCCCCGGGGACTGTGTCAGTATTTACAGGGAGTCCCTGGGGGGGAGTGTGTCAGTATTTACAGGGAGTCCCCGGGGAGGGAGTGTGTCAGTATTTACAGGGAGTCCCCGGGGGAGTGTGTCAGTATTTACAGGGAGTCCCCGGGGACTGTGTCAGTATTTACAGGGAGTCCCCGGGGGGAGTGTGTCAGTATTTACAGGGGGTCCCCGGGGACTGTGTCAGTATTTACAGGGAGTCCCTGGGGGGGAGTGTGTCAGTATTTACAGGGAGTCCCTGTGGGGGGGAGTGTATCAGTATTTACAGGGAGTCCCCGAGGGGAGTGTGTCAGTATTTACAGGGAGTCCCCGTGGGAGTGTGTCAGTATTTACAGGGAGTCCCTGTGGGGGGGGGGGAGTGTGTCAGTATTTACTGGGGGTCCCCGGGGAGTGTGTCAGTATTTACGGGGAGTCCTCAGGGAGAGAATATCGGTATTTACTGGGAATTCCCAGGGAGTGTGTCAGTATTTACAGGGAGTCCCTGGGGGGAGTGTGTCAGTATTTACAGGGAGTCCCTGTGGGGGGCGGAATGTGTCAGTATTTACAGAGGGTCCCCGGGGGAGTGTGTCAGTATTTACAGGGAGTCCCTGTGGGGGGGAGTGTATCAGTATTTACAGGGAGTCCCCGAGGGGAGTGTGTCAGTATTTACAGGGAGTCCCCGGGGGGGGGGGGAGTGTGTCAGTATTTACAGAGGGTCCCCGGGGGAGTGTGTCAGTATTTACAGAGGGTCCCCGGGGGAGTGTGTCAGTATTTACAGGGAGTCCCCGGGGGGAGTGTGTCAGCATTTACAGAGGGTCCCCGGGGGAGCGTGTCAGTATTTACAGGGAGTCCCCGGGGGGGAGTGTGTCAGTATTTATAGGGGGTCCCCGGGGGGGAGTGTGTCAGTATTTAAAGGGAGTCCCCGGGGGGGGAGTGTGTCAGTATTTACAGGGGGTCCCCGGGGAGTGTGTCAGTATTTACAGGGAGTCCCCGGGGGGGAGTGTGTCAGTATTTACAGGGAGTCCCCGGGGGGGGGGGGAGTGTGTCAGTATTTACAGGGAGTCCCCGGGGGGGAGTGTGTCAGTATTTACAGGGAGTCCCCGGGGGGAGAGTGTGTCAGTATTTACAGGGTGTCCCCGGGGGGGAGTGTGTCAGTATTTACAGGGAGTCCCCGGGGGGGAGTGTGTCAGTATTTACAGGGAGTCCCCGGGGGGGGGAGTGTGTCAGTATTTACAGGGGGTCCCCGGGGGGAGGGGGGAGTGTGTCAGTATTTAAAGGGAGTCCCCGGGGGGAGTGTGTCAGTATTTAAAGGGAGTCCCCGGGGGGAGTGTGTCAGTATTTACAGGGGTCCCCGGGGGAGTGTGTCAGTATTTACAGGGGGTCCCCGGGGAGTGTGTCAGTATTTACAGGGGGTCCCGGGGGAGTGTGTCAGTATTTACAGGGACTCCCTGTGGGGGGGGGGAGTGTGTCAGTATTTACAGGGACTCCCTGTGGGGGGGGAGTGTGTCAGTATTTAAAGGGAGTCCCTGGGGGGGAAGTGTGTCAGTATTTACAGGGGGGTCCCCGGGGGGGAGTGTGTCAGTATTTACAGGGGGTCCCCGGGGAGTGTGTCAGTATTTACAGGGAGTCCCCGGGGGGGGAGTGTGTCAGTATTTACAGGGAGTCCCCGGGGAGTGTGTCAGTATTTACAGGGAGTCCCCGGGGGGGGAGTGTGTCAGTATTTACAGGGGGTCCCCGGGGGGGAGTGTGTCAGTATTTACAGGGGGTCCCCGGGGAGTGTGTCAATATTTACAGGGGGTACCCGGGGGGGGGGGGGGGGGGGAGTGTGTCAGTATTTACAGGGACTCCCTGTGGGGGGGGGGGAGTGTGTCAGTATTTACAGGGACTCCCTGTGGGGGGGGAGTGTGTCAGTATTTACAGAGGGTCCCCGAGGGAGTGTGTCAGTATTTACAGGGAGTACCTGGGGGAGTGTGTCAGTATTTACAGGGACTCCCTGTGGGGGGGGAGTGTTTCAGTATTTAAAGGGAGTCCCTGGGGGGGAAGTGTGTCAGTATTTACAGGGGGGTCCCCGGGGGGGAGTGTGTCAGTATTTACAGGGGGTCCCCGGGGAGTGTGTCAGTATTTACAGGGAGTCCCCGGGGGGGGAGTGTGTCAGTATTTACAGGGAGTCCCCGGGGAGTGTGTCAGTATTTACAGGGAGTCCCCGGGGGGGGAGTGTGTCAGTATTTACAGGGGGTCCCCGGGGGGGAGTGTGTCAGTATTTACAGGGGGTCCCCGGGGAGTGTGTCAATATTTACAGGGGGTACCCGGGGGGAGTGTGTCAGTATTTACAGGGAGTCCCCGGGGGGGGGGGAGTGTGTCAGTATTTAAAGGGAGTCCCCGGGGGGGAGTGTGTCAGTATTTACAGGAAGTCCCCGGGGGGGGAGTGTGTCAGTATTTACAGGGAGTCCCCGGGGGAGTGTGTCAGTATTTACAGGGTGTCCCCGGGGGGGAGTGTGTCAGTATTTACAGGGTGTCCCCGGGGGGGAGTGTGTCAGTATTTACAGAGAGTCCCCGGGGGGGGAGTGTGTCAGTATTTACAGGGAGTCCCCGGGGAAGTGTGTCAGTATTTACAGGGTGTCCCCGGGGGGGAGTGTGTCAGTGTTTACAGGGAGTCCCCGGGGGAGTGTGTCAGTATTTACAGAGAGTCCCCGGGGGAGTGTGTCAGTGTTTACAGGGAGTCCCCGGGGGAGTGTGTCAGTATTTACAGAGAGTCCCCGGGGGAGTGCGTCAGTATTTACAGGGTGTCCCCGGGGGGGAGTGTGTCAGTATTTACAGGGAGTCCCCGGGGGGGAGTGTGTCAGTATTTACAGGGAGTCCCCGGGGGGGGAGTGTGTCAGTATTTACAGGGAGTCCCCGGGGGGGGAGTGTGTCAGTATTTACAGGGAGTCCCCGGGGGAGTGTGTCAGTATTTACAGGGTGTCCCCGGGGGGGAGTGTGTCAGTATTTACAGGGTGTCCCCGGGGGGGAGTGTGTCAGTATTTACAGAGAGTCCCCGGGGGAGTGTGTCAGTATTTACAGGGAGTCCCCGGGGGGGGGGAGTGTGTCAGTATTTACAGGGAGTCCCCGGGGGAGTGTGTCAGTATTTACAGGGTGTCCCCGGGGGGGGGAGTGTGTCAGTATTTACAGGGAGTCCCCGGGGGGAGTGTGTCAGTATTTAAAGGGAGTCCCCGGGGGGAGTGTGTCAGTATTTACAGGGAGTCCCCGGGGGGAGTGTGTCAGTATTTAAAGGGAGTCCCCGGGGGGAGTGTGTCAGTATTTACAGGGGGTCCCCGGGGAGTGTGTCAGTATTTACAGGGAGTCCCTGTGGGGGGGGGATTGTGTCAGTATTTACAGGGAGTCCCCGGGGGGAGTTTGTCAGTATTTAAAGGGATTCCCCAGGGGGGAGTTTGTCAGTATTTACAGGGAGTCCCTGTGGGGGGGGGAGTGTGTCAGTATTTAAAGGGGGTCCCTGGGGGAGTGTGTCAGTATTTAAAGGGATTCCCCAGGGGGGAGTTTGTCAGTATTTACAGGGAGTCCCCGGGGGGAGTGTGTCAGTATTTACAGGGAGTCCCCGGGGGGAGTGTGTCAGTATTTACAGGGAGTCCCCGGGGGGAGTGTGTCAGTATTTACAGATGTCCCTGGGGGGAATGTGTCAGTATTTACAGGGAGTCCCCGGGGGGGGAGTGTGTTAGTATTTACAGAGGGTCCCCGGGGGAGTGTGTCAGTATTTACAGGGGGTCCCCGGGGACTGTGTCAGTATTTACAGGGGGTCCCCGGGGACTGTGTCAGTATTTACAGGGAGTCCCTGGGGGGGAGTGTGTCAGTATTTACAGGGAGTCCCCGGGGGAGTGTGTCAGTATTTACAGGGAGTCCCCGGGGAGGGAGTGTGTCAGTATTTACAGGGAGTCCCCGGGGGAGTTTGTCAGTATTTACAGGGAGTCCCCGGGGACTGTGTCAGTATTTACAGGGAGTCCCCGGGGGGAGTGTGTCAGTATTTACAGGGGGTCCCCGGGGACTGTGTCAGTATTTACAGGGAGTCCCTGGGGGGGAGTGTGTCAGTATTTACAGGGAGTCCCTGGGGGGGAGTGTGTCAGTATTTACAGGGAGTCCCTGTGGGGGGGAGTGTATCAGTATTTACAGGGAGTCCCCGAGGGGAGTGTGTCAGTATTTACAGGGAGTCCCCGTGGGAGTGTGTCAGTATTTACAGGGAGTCCCTGTGGGGGGGGGGGAGTGTGTCAGTATTTACTGGGGGTCCCCGGGGAGTGTGTCAGTATTTACGGGGAGTCCTCAGGGAGAGAATATCGGTATTTACTGGGAATTCCCAGGGAGTGTGTCAGTATTTACAGGGAGTCCCTGGGGGGAGTGTGTCAGTATTTACAGGGAGTCCCTGTGGGGGGCGGAATGTGTCAGTATTTACAGAGGGTCCCCGGGGGAGTGTGTCAGTATTTACAGGGAGTCCCTGTGGGGGGGAGTGTATCAGTATTTACAGGGAGTCCCCGAGGGGAGTGTGTCAGTATTTACAGGGAGTCCCCGGGGGGGGGGGAGTGTGTCAGTATTTACAGAGGGTCCCCGGGGGAGTGTGTCAGTATTTACAGAGGGTCCCCGGGGGAGTGTGTCAGTATTTACAGGGAGTCCCCGGGGGGAGTGTGTCAGCATTTACAGAGGGTCCCCGGGGGAGCGTGTCAGTATTTACAGGGAGTCCCCGGGGGGGAGTGTGTCAGTATTTATAGGGGGTCCCCGGGGGGGAGTGTGTCAGTATTTAAAGGGAGTCCCCGGGTGGGGAGTGTGTCAGTATTTACAGGGGGTCCCCGGGGAGTGTGTCAGTATTTACAGGGAGTCCCCGGGGGGGAGTGTGTCAGTATTTACAGGGAGTCCCCGGGGGGGGGGGAGTGTGTCAGTATTTACAGGGAGTCCCCGGGGGGGGGGGAGTGTGTCAGTATTTACAGGGAGTCCCCGGGGGGAGAGTGTGTCAGTATTTACAGGGTGTCCCCGGGGGGGAGTGTGTCAGTATTTACAGGGAGTCCCCGGGGGGGAGTGTGTCAGTATTTACAGGGAGTCCCCGGGGGGGGGAGTGTGTCAGTATTTACAGGGGGTCCCCGGGGGGAGGGGGGAGTGTGTCAGTATTTAAAGGGAGTCCCCGGGGGGAGTGTGTCAGTATTTAAAGGGAGTCCCCGGGGGGAGTGTGTCAGTATTTACAGGGGGTCCCCGGGGGAGTGTGTCAGTATTTACAGGGGGTCCCCGGGGGAGTGTGTCAGTATTTACAGGGGGTCCCCGGGGGAGTGTGTCAGTATTTACAGGGACTCCCTGTGGGGGGGGGGGAGTGTGTCAGTATTTACAGGGACTCCCTGTGGGGGGGGAGTGTGTCAGTATTTACAGGGGGGTCCCCGGGGGGGAGTGTGTCAGTATTTACAGGGGGTCCCCGGGGAGTGTGTCAGTATTTACAGGGAGTCCCCGGGGGGGGAGTGTGTCAGTATTTACAGGGAGTCCCCGGGGAGTGTGTCAGTATTTACAGGGAGTCCCCGGGGGGGGAGTGTGTCAGTATTTACAGGGGGTCCCCGGGGGGGAGTGTGTCAGTATTTACAGGGGGTCCCCGGGGAGTGTGTCAATATTTACAGGGGGTACCCGGGGGGGGGGGGGGGGGGGAGTGTGTCAGTATTTACAGGGACTCCCTGTGGGGGGGGGGGAGTGTGTCAGTATTTACAGGGACTCCCTGTGGGGGGGGAGTGTGTCAGTATTTACAGAGGGTCCCCGAGGGAGTGTGTCAGTATTTACAGGGAGTACCTGGGGGAGTGTGTCAGTATTTACAGGGACTCCCTGTGGGGGGGGAGTGTTTCAGTATTTAAAGGGAGTCCCTGGGGGGGAAGTGTGTCAGTATTTACAGGGGGGTCCCCGGGGGGGAGTGTGTCAGTATTTACAGGGGGTCCCCGGGGAGTGTGTCAGTATTTACAGGGAGTCCCCGGGGGGGGAGTGTGTCAGTATTTACAGGGAGTCCCCGGGGAGTGTGTCAGTATTTACAGGGAGTCCCCGGGGGGGGAGTGTGTCAGTATTTACAGGGGGTCCCCGGGGGGGAGTGTGTCAGTATTTACAGGGGGTCCCCGGGGAGTGTGTCAATATTTACAGGGGGTACCCGGGGGGGGGGGGGGGGGGGGGGGGGAGTGTGTCAGTATTTACAGGGAGTCCCCGGGGGGGGGGGAGTGTGTCAGTATTTAAAGGGAGTCCCCGGGGGGGAGTGTGTCAGTATTTACAGGAAGTCCCCGGGGGGGGAGTGTGTCAGTATTTACAGGGAGTCCCCGGGGGAGTGTGTCAGTATTTACAGGGTGTCCCCGGGGGGGAGTGTGTCAGTATTTACAGGGTGTCCCCGGGGGGGAGTGTGTCAGTATTTACAGAGAGTCCCCGGGGGGGGAGTGTGTCAGTATTTACAGGGAGTCCCCGGGGGAGTGTGTCAGTATTTACAGGGTGTCCCCGGGGGGGAGTGTGTCAGTGTTTACAGGGAGTCCCCGGGGGAGTGTGTCAGTATTTACAGAGAGTCCCCGGGGGAGTGTGTCAGTGTTTACAGGGAGTCCCCGGGGGAGTGTGTCAGTATTTACAGAGAGTCCCCGGGGGAGTGTGTCAGTATTTACAGGGTGTCCCCGGGGGGGAGTGTGTCAGTATTTACAGGGAGTCCCCGGGGGGGAGTGTGTCAGTATTTACAGGGAGTCCCCGGGGGGGGAGTGTGTCAGTATTTACAGGGAGTCCCCGGGGGGGGAGTGTGTCAGTATTTACAGGGAGTCCCCGGGGGAGTGTGTCAGTATTTACAGGGTGTCCCCGGGGGGGAGTGTGTCAGTATTTACAGGGTGTCCCCGGGGGGGAGTGTGTCAGTATTTACAGAGAGTCCCCGGGGGAGTGTGTCAGTATTTACAGGGAGTCCCCGGGGGGGGGGAGTGTGTCAGTATTTACAGGGAGTCCCCGGGGGAGTGTGTCAGTATTTACAGGGTGTCCCCGGGGGGGGGAGTGTGTCAGTATTTACAGGGGGTCCCCGGGGGAGTGTGTCAGTATTTAAAGGGATTCCCCAGGGGGGAGTGTGTCAGTATTTACAGGGAGTCCCCGGGGGGAGTGTGTCAGTATTTACAGGGGGTCCCCGGGGGAGTGTGTCAGTATTTAAAGGGATTCCCCAGGGGGGAGTGTATCAGTATTTACAGGGAGTCCCCGGGGGGAGTGTGTCAGTATTTACAGGGGGGTCCCTGGGGGGAGTGTATCAGTATTTACAGGGAGTCCCTAGGGGGAGTGTATCAGTATTTACAGGGGGTCTCCCCAGTGTGGGCGGTTGGGGAGTGTGTCAGTATTTACAGGGGTTTCTGCAATGGGAATAATGCTTTTCAATGTCAGAGTGCTGCCATCTCCTGGGGAAGAGTGTCCACTCTAAATACTGACACACTTTCAGGCACTGCTTTGTTTACTGAAAGCATTTCATATCGACATCGAACAACACATAATTGAGCCAGAACTGCACTAAAATCTGCTGGTGTCTGGTAATCCCAGGGTCAGGATCACCATCCTGTTGATGTACCTTGTGTCCCACTCCTGTTATTAATGTTTTAATATCACAAATGTCAAATTGAAGACATAGAAAGGATGTTTCCTCTTGTGGGGCAGGAATGTGCAGTCATAGTTTTAGGATAAGGTACAGCAGATTTAAAACAGAGATGAGAAGAAATTACTTCCCTCAAAGGCTTGTGAATGTGTGGAATTCACTCCCCCAGAGTGTTGTGGGTTCTTGGACACAGAGTAGTATTAAGGATGAGCTGGACAAATGTTTAATTAGTAAAGGGCTATGGGGAACAGGCAGGAAAATGGAGTTGTGGCCAAGGTTGGATCAGCCATGATCATGTTAAATGGTGAAGCAGGCTTGACGGGCTGAATGGCCTACTCCTGCTCCTAATTCTTCTGTTCTTATGTCTTCTTACTTGTGACTGTTTGAGGTTTGAGGTGTGTTCCTCTTTTCCTGCAGGTGTTCACAGTATCAAGATTGCCCGTGGGCAGAAGGTGAGTTGGTCCCCATTCTCTCCAATACACTCTGCTGCACCATGGTTAGATGACAAGGACCTAACCCCCAGACCATCTCAGTCTGGACTGCGTCCGGGGGGCTTGGGGCTACATTCACTAAACAATCATCGTCTTGAAAGTCAGTGCCACTTTATTCCCCACAGTAGTTTGTGATAAAATCTGGAGGCTCCTGTGAAATGCGTTGGAATTCTCTCTGTCCAGGTTTGTCTAGAACAGGGCGAGGTGATTGACCCCCTGGTAAATGCCAGCCCCAAGTGCTCCAAGTGATGATTTAGCTTTATGACCCACCCTGGTGATTGGATACTGAAGGGGTTCCACCTTTCAGATATGACATTAAACCAATGGTCCCATCTGGATGGGTGTAACAGATCCCCTGGCAACATTCAGTAGAAGAGCAGGTGAGTACTACCTGGTATCCTGGTGAACATTAATCCTAAAGGCACTGAACTGGATTATTTAGTCACCATCTGCTTGTGGGAGCTTGCTGGGTGCAAATTGGCTGAAGCATTTCCTACATCACAATGCTGCAAAATGGACCTCATTGACTGCAAAATGCTTCGGGATCCCTCAAGGTCATGAAAGGCGTTAGATAAATGCAAGCTCTTTTCTTGTTTTGACGAAGGCAGTCAGTGAAAGGCAGGGCAACAAGGATCAGGGGCTGTCAGTCAGAGCGAAGAAGGTTTTGTTGAAGGAATTTGGAGGATGGGTTTGGAGATGTAACAAGTGTTGCTGTAATTCAGGTTTAAAATGATCAAGTAACAGCAATACACCAAGGATGCTGGAGTTCGGAAATAAAAACAGGAAGTACTGGAGAAACTCAGCAGGTGTGGCAGCAAGTGCGGAGAGAGAAACAGAGAGAACGTTTTGAGTCGGATATGACTCTTCAGAACACATTTCTCCAGCATATTCTGTTTTACACTAAAACAATGATGCTCCATTGAAAGACGGCAAGCCAGATTTTGGTGGGAAAATTGCAGCATGCTAACTATACACAAAACTACTAACGGGTGACTTGACCAGCATTTATAGAAGATTGTAAGAGACTTTAATTTATGTCACTCCCCCATTATCAGTACAACTAACAACACACTACTCTCAACCTCCTGTTATTCTTAGGAGCTTGCTACAACTCTACATTAAACACATGTCAATCAATTTCTCCAGCCCAGAAGGTGACAATTTTAAGTGTTTCACTCTCCTTCCTGGAGATGGTAAAGTGTTATTAATGATTTACTTTATACAGGCAATCTCCAAGTTGCAAACAGGTTCTGTTCTTGAGTCCATTCGCAAGTTCATTTGGACACAATTTGGAACACAATGCAGGACAATGTAAAGTAGCAGTTCGTAAAAATAAGAAAACATTTATATGTTGAATCTTTAAAATTACACCCCTGTCTGGGATCATGTTTGTAAATCTGAGATCCCTGGTACAAATTTTTAAATTTTGTTTTCTATTATCCCTTTCTGTTTCTGTTTTTTATTCTCTCCCTCTAATTCCAGTTAATTTTTTCCTCTCACTGATTCTGAATTTACTTTAATTCACCTATTTTCCTCTCTCTTCTTTTCAGTCACAACCTACAGAGACAAACTGCTGTCTCGCATTCCCTGAGATCCTAGTTGTCCCGTTTGCCTTGTTGTAGCTTCCACTCCTGTACAGCACAAAACATTTTCAGGTGAAGGCTGCAGGTGGCTCCCTGTAAGGTGTCCTGACCAGTAACATCCAGTCCTTTCTCTATGTCCCTCAGACCCTGACCTACCAATAAACCCCCTCAACAAGAACCACTTTGGAATCAGAGTTTCTGCTCTTCAAAAACAGAAATTGCTGGAAAAGCTCAGCATCTGTGGAGAGAAATCAGAGTTAATGTTTTAGGTCTAGTGACCCTTTCTTAGAAATGAAACGTTAATTCTGACTCCTCTCCACAGCTGCTGCCAGACCTGCTGAGCTTTTCCAGCAGTTTCTGTTTTTGTTTCTGATTTGCAGCATCTGCAGTCCTTTTGGGTTTTTATTTCAATTCTCCTCCTGGTTTTCATATCCCTCCCTGAAAAGCCACATCAAAACTTTTTCACACAGCAAGTGGTTTGTGTCTGGAATGCACTGCCTGGAGGTACACTTCCTGATGAAGGGCTTATGTCCTGAAATGTTGACTCTCCTGCTCCTCGGATGCTGCCTGGCCTGCTGTGCTTTTCCAGTGCCACACTTTTCGACTCTGACTCTCCACCATCTGCAGTCCCCTCTTTCTCCCTCCCTGCCTGGAGATGTGATCAGGGCAGAGTTAACTGAGGCATGCCGGAGGGTATTATTTAAATATGGGAGAAAGCAGGGGGACGGCAGTAAAACACGATGCTCATTTGAAGGGCTGGTTCAGCCACCATGGGCTGAATTGTTGTGATTTGATTTTATTGCCAAGGGCACTCAAGTACAAAAGTACAGGAGTACAGTGAGAAGTGTATAATGTCATCACACAAGGCACCATCTTAGGGACAAGTAGCCAGGTACAGAATCATAACAACAAGGTAGAAAGAAAGAACTAAGTTAAAAGTTGAACATTGCAAGAATTATAGTACAGTGTAAAGCATACAAAATAAGGTGAAAGGTAAACATTGCAGACCTTCTTCATTTTAAGTAGAAAATAAAGAAATAAAGCTGAAAGTTTGAATATTACAGTCTTTCTTAAATGTCTCCTTTTGTGCCATAACACATCTGTGACACTGTGTGATCTGATGGCCCAGTTTCCCATTGCAGAGTAATCTGAGCTGCCTATATGAGGGAGTGGAGTAGACTCAGTTCGGCCAGGTTAAATCCCCTCCATGTCTGGCTTTTATAAGGATGGTTGATGTGGGAGAGGGGATTGGGCTTGAAACGAACTTCACTCAGACATAATCATTCCTGTAGAAACACTGTCCCCTGGTGATCGGATGATGAATGACAGGCTCAATGTTTATTTCAGTTTTGATTGTACAGACCTTTGTGGGTAGAATCCTCTCAGCCTGGGACATCCCCTTGCATTACAAGCACTGGACAGGTCAGGGGATGGATTGGCTTGCTGACCGAGGGCCATCTTTCAGGTCCTTGAGCTTTACTGACAGCCTGCAGGAGGCAAAAGCACCACAGGAACTGTAAAACCTGCTCCCACACCTCCTCCCTCACCTCTATCCAAGGGCCTAAAGGAGCCTTCCACATCCATCAAAGTTTTACCTGCACATCCACTAATATCATTTATTGTATCCGTTGCTCCCGATGCGGTCCCCTCTACATTGGGGAGACGGGACACCTCCTAGCAGAGTGCTTTAGGGAACATCTCCGGGACACCCGCACTAATTAACCACACCGCCCTGTGGCCCAACATTTCAACTCCCCCTCCCACTCTGCCGAGGACATGGAGGTCCTGGGCCTCCTTCACCCCCACTCCCTCACCACCAGACGCCTGGAGGAAGAACGCCTCATCTTCCGCCTCAGAACACTTCAACCCCAGGGCATCAATGTGGACTTCAACAGTTTCCTCATTTCCCCTTCCCCCACTTCACCCTAGTTCTAAACTTCCAGCTCAGCACTGTCCCCATGACTTGTCTGGACTTGTCCTACCTACCTATCTCCTTTTCCACCTATCCACTCCACCCTCTCCTCCCTGACCTATCACCTTCATCCCCTCCCCCACTCACCCATTGTACTCTATGCTACTTTCTCCCCACCCCCACCCTCATCTAGCTTATCTCTCCACACTTCAGGCTCTCTGCCTTTATTCCTGATGAAGGGCTTTTGCCCGAAACGTCGATATTGAAGCTCCTTGGATGCTGCCTGAACTGCTGTGCTCTTCCAGCACCACTAATCCAGAGGAACATCACTCCGACAGAAGGCCAGTGGCTCCATACCCCATTGTTGGGGCCACAGAAAGGGCAGACCACCTTCATGTCCACAGGGAGTCCACTGGAGCTCCTTCCCCTCTGCTTCAGGGCCCCCGATATCAGTGACCACCTCATTTTGATCTTTCTGATGATACCTTCATGTTTAAGCCACACCCTCCCCCGAATTCTCCGTCCTCATCTGGGAATCTGGTGGAAGCAAAGTTAACTCCAGACAGATGCAGTGTAATGTAAATAAATGGGAGGCTATTCACTTTAGTAGCAAAAACAGGAAGGCAAATTATTATCTGAATGGGCAATAAATGCTGGCCTAGTTTGTGACACTCACATCACATGAAAAAATCTTTTAAAAATCGGGTAAAGGGGAAGTGTAAGGATACGTGGATGACCATGTCGCTGAAGGTGCAGCAAGCAGTGAAGAAAGCAAATGATATGATGGTCTTAGTGAGAGGATTTGAGTACAGGAGCAGGGCTCCCTTGCTACAATTATAAAGCCTCCTGGTGAGACCACACTTGGAATATTGCGTGCAGTTTTGGTTTCCTTCCCTGAGGAAGGATGTTCTGACTATCGAGAGAGTAGTTTTACCAGACCGATCCCTGGGATTTCAGGACTGATGTGAAATAACTCCACAGAGGCCGGTATCCTGTCACCAAGTCACCCTTTATTCACACGTGGAGAGTCATTGACACCAGCCCAGCTACCTCAGAGCCAGCTCTCAGAGTGAGCAGAACTCCTAACACTTCGGTTCTTTGTTTTTACCCCCACACTACCGCCTCACCGCGGTAGTGCTTATTTTTTCCCCAGCAGCCATGGTGTGTGTGTGCAGCTGTGAGACACAGTGAGAGACTCAAAGTGCACGAATCTTTATTCAATTTCCACCACCACAAAGATAGGAAAACACCCGGGTGGCCAGTGACAAACACTGCCCTTCACATCAAGGGACAGTGCTGTGTGATCAAAACAGTGAAGGGGAGGGTAGGGACTAAATCAAAATAGAGTTGTAGGGAGAAATGATGTATTCCACTCCCTGCGGCGCCCACCTCTCCCTGAACAACGCCAGGGTGTTGGTGGACACCGTGTGCTCCTTCTCCAAGGACACCCAGGCCCTAACGTAACCGCGGAAGAGGGGCAGGCAGTCGGCCCTAACGACCCCCTCCACGGCCCGCTGCCTGGACCTGTTGATGGCCAGTTTGGCCAGGCCCAGGAGCAGACCCACGAGGAGGTCTTCAGACCTGCCCTCCCTCTTCCATACCGGGTGCCTGAAGATCAGGAGCGTGGCACTGAAGTGCAGCCAAAAACAGAGGAGAAGGTTTTTAAGAAAATCAAAAAGGGAGTGCAAACACCCACACCCAATATACACGTGGTCCACGGACTCCACAGCGCCACAGAACAAGCAGTTGGGCTGGGAGTCCGTGAACCACCGCAATCTGCGGTTGCAGGGGACTGCTGCGTGCAGCGACACTCCTGTTCTTACTTGTCAGCCGAGGTTCCCTGATTGGATCAGGTTAGCAGCCCCAACCAGGGGAATCATATGAGGTCCACCTGCCTGACCTCGTTCCAATCACTTGAGATGTGTGAAGAGAGAGTGGATCAGTTACAGTTATATTCACAGGGGTTCAGAAGAATGAAGGGGGGGGCGGTCTCATCTGTAAAATTCTAACAGGACTAGACAGAATAAACAGAAGGACATTCCCAATGACTGGCGCTGAGGGGTGACAGTTTTTAAGGATATGGGGTAAGTTCTTCAGCATTGCGATGAGGAGAAATGTCTTCACCCAGAGAGGGGCGAGCCTGTGGAACCCATTGCCACAACAAGCAGTAGAGAGCAAAACATTGAATGTTTTCAAGACGGCGTTAGATATAGTCCTCAGGGATAAATGGATCAAAGGATACGGGGAAAAGTAAGAACAGGGGACTGAGCTGGATGATCAGCCATAATCAGTTTGAATGGTGGAGCAGGTTTGAGGGGCCGAATGGTCTCCTGCTGCTCCTGTTTTCTCTGCCTCAGCAGCAGCTGGACCTCTATGTGAGAGTACCGAGGCTCCAGAACCAGCAGCTGATAGGCCGGGAGCAACAGGAGTCCTTCTTCCTCTCCCTCAATAGGACAGCCAGCCTAGAGCCCCAAGTTACAAAGCTACCTCCTGGCTGTCAGCAAGTACAGGCCCCAGAGTCCCTCAATCCCCCCCGGGGAAAGCTGCACAACACACAGAGGGTGGTCACAGCCAAATAAACACACCTGGAGCACAATCACGGTTGTAAAATACAGCAGTTATGTCTAGCAGAAAGTGGGACTGTGCAGACTCTCAGCACAGGCTGAGAGTGAGTAGTTGGATTCAGTGAGTTGCAACTTCTTTAGTCATTAACAGAGTGTGGGAATTGCTGGCAAATATGACACTTGCTATCCATCTCTAATGTGAGAAGTTGGTGGAGAATCGCTTTCTTGAATACAACCAAGTGGCCTCTTAGCTGTTTCAGAGGGCAGGTAAGAGTTAACCACATCACTGTGGGTATGGTATGGAGTCACGTGTAGGCCAGACTGGGTAGGGATGGTTAATTTCCTTCCCTAAAGGGCATTGGTGAACCAGGTAGATTTTTATGACAATTCAGAAGTTTCTCGTTTTTTTTTGTAGACGTATTTCAATCATTCAATTTAAATGTCCCAGCCTCCACAATGAGATTTGAGATCTTGTGTCTGGAGACATAAGTCTCCGAATTACCAGCCCCAGTAACATAAGCACTGTGATACTGTTCCCATCCTTCTGAAAATAACAATTTCTTTTCTTGACAGAAGTACTTCATCATAATGCAGAGTGTCTTTTACCCTGACGAGAGAATTGTTGCCAGGTATGTTTGCACCTTTTCCAAAATGATTCTTTGAAGTCCAGTCAGTTGACTATTGTCTGGGTTTCCACCAATGGGGTTTGTCTGTATGTAAACCTCAGTGTGGGCCTTGTGCTCATGATGAAAAGGACGAAGTGTGCGACTGGCAGGTTATAAAGGTAGTTAACACAATGTTAGTGCCACAGTCTGTCAGATAACTCAACCACAAGAAGAATGAGGAGCATCTCATAGAAACCTATAACATTTTAACAGATGGGGTAAACACAGGGGAGTCCAGAACCAGGGGTCACAGTCTAAGGGTAAAGCTGCCAGAGGAAGTGGTTGGTGCGGGTACAGTTACAACATTTAAAGGCATTTGGATTGGTACATGAAAAGGAAAGGTTTGGAGGGGTATAGGCTAAATACATGAAAATGGGACTGGTTTAGTTTGGGAAACCTGGTCAGCATGGATGGGTTGGACCGAAGGGTCTATTTCCGTGCTGTCTGATTCCATCACTCAATGATTGGATTGAGATGAGGAGAAAGGGTGTTGAAGAGAGTGGGGAGCCTGTGGAATTCTCTGTCACAGAACACAGTTGAGGCCAAAACATTAAACATTTTCAGGAAGAAGTTAGATGGAGTTCTTAGGGCTAAAGGAATCAGAGGGTATGGGGAGCGAGCGGAAACTTACTTGGATGAGTTTATTGAATGGTGGAACAGGCTCGAAGGGCCGAATGGCCTACAGCTGTTCCTATTTTCTCTGTTTCTATTCTTCTGCCATTCTTCAAACTAAGAGAGTTACCAACCTGTAGATTCTGCCCTGATGTAAAGTACTAGAATTTCATTAGCTTCTCATTAATGGCTTTTTCAACTTGGGTTGTTGTCTATTACTTTCCCTTACTCCGTGCCCTATTACCCTCCCCTAATCCGAGCCCCTGAGTGACACACACAGCGCCCTGCTCAAGAATGTTACTGCTTTCTCCAGGTATGACATCAAGGGTTGTCAGGTAAGTCGATGGACCGAACCTGCTCCTGAGGGGAGCAATGTCATCGTGGTGCTCAAAGACTTAAATTTCGAGGGAAACACCATCAGCCTGGGTAAGGATCCATCTTATTCTGCTTCCCATCATAACTCTCTTCACTTGTGTAGGACCAGAAGAATGCCAGTGTTAGCCCTCCAATGAGCTCACTGAATGCCATTCTCCACAGGTATATGGCTCTCGGTGAGTTGCTCACTTGAAGAGCCGGCGCACACGATGGGCTGAATGGCCTCCTCCTGCACTGTAAGAGCTCTGTGATCTTGTGATTGTAAGCTCCCTGTCTTTGATGTCTGATGCAGCCCCCTGTTTCTGAAATTGAGAACATTGGAACATAATGTAGTGTTGTCCCACTGAGCAAGATGGGATTCTGGATTAGTGGTGCTGGAAGAGCACAGCAGTTCAGGCAGCATCTGAGGACAGGCAAAATCGACGTTTCGGGCAAAAGCCCTTCATCAGGAATAAAAGCAGAGAGCCTGAAGTGTGGCGAGATAAGCTAGAGGAGGGTGGGGGTGGGGAGAAAGTAGCGTGGAGTACAATAGGTGAGTGGGGGAGGGGATGAAGGTGATAGGTCAGAGAGGAGGGTGGAGTGGATAGGTGGAAAAGAAGATAGGCAGGTAGGACAAGTCATGGGGACAGTGCTGAGCTGGAAGTTTGGAACTAGGGTGAGGTGGGGGAAGGGGAAATGAGGAAACTGTTGAAATCCACATTGATGCCCTGGGGTTGAAGAGTTCCGAGGCAGAAGATGAGGCGTTCTTCCTCCAGGCTTCTGGTGGTGACGGAGCGGCGATGAAGGAGGCCCAGGACCTCCATGTGCTCGGCAGAGTCGGGGGTGGGGGGGGGGGGGGGGGAGTTGAAATGTTGGGCCACAGGGGCGGTGTGGTTGATTGGTGCGGGTGTCCCGGAGATGTTCCTTAAAGTGCTCTGCTAGGAGGCGTCCAATCGCCCCAATGTAGAGGCGACCGCATCGGGAGCAACGGATGTAATAAATGATATTAGTGGATGTGCAAGTAAAACTTTGATGGATGTGGAAGGCTCCTTTAGGGCCTTGGATAGAGGTGAGGGAGGAGGTGTGGGCGCAGGTTTTGCAGTTCCTGCGGTGGCAGGGGAAGGTGCCAGGATGGGAGGGTGGGTTGTGGGGGGGCGTGGCCCAACATTTCAACTCCCACTCAGCCGAGGACATGGAGGTCCTGGGCCTCCTTCACCGTCGCTCCCTCACCACCAGACGCCTGGAGGAAGAATGCCTCATCTTCCACCTCGGAACACTTCAACCCCAGGGCATCAATGTGGACTTCAACTGTTTCCTCATTTCCCCTTCCCCCACCTCACCCCAGTTCCAAACTTCCAGCTCAGCACTGTCCCTATGACTTGTCCTACCTGCCTATCTTCTTTTCCACCTATCCACTCCACCCTCCTCCCTGACCTATCACCTTCATCCCCTCCCCCACTCACCTATTGTACTCCACGCTACTTTTCCCCACCCCCACCCTCCTCTAGCTTATCTCTCCACGCTTCAGGCTCTCTGCTTTTATTCCTGATGAAGGGCTTTTGCCCGAAACGTCGATTTTGCTGCTCCTCGGATGCTGCCTGAACTGCTGTGCTCTTCCAGCACCACTGATCCAAAATCTGGTTTCCAGCATCTGCAGTCATTGTTTTTACCTAACTGAGTAAGATGGGAGTCCACTGTTAAAGATTGGACTGGTCTATAACACAGTATGTTTTTAATGATATAATGAGCATATAATATTAATATATATGCGCTGCACTGACCATATAAATAGTGGTTCCTAGAGCAACTTACAGATTGGGAACTCTGTGGTGAGTAACTCACTTCCTGACAACCCTCCCACTTTACCCCCTGCCCCATCCCGCATCTACAAGGCACAAGTCAGGAGGATAATAGAATACTCTTCACTTGCCTGGGTGAGTTCAGCTCTCAAACTCTGGGCACCAATGAGGACCAAACAGGTCCACCTCCACCACTTTAAATGTTAACTCCCTCCTCCACCAACGCTCAGTAGCAGCACTGTGTACTATCTACAAGATGGACTACAGATATTCATCAAAGATCCTCAGGCAGCACCTTCCAAATACACAACCATTTCTGTCTAGAAGGACAGGGGTATCAGATACATGGGAACACCATTCCCTGCAACTTCCCCTCCAAGCCACTCACTATACTGGACTTGGAAATATATCACCGTTCCTTCACTGTCGCTGGGTCATAATCTCGGAATTCTCATCCTAAGGACATTGTGGGTCAACCCACAGTGGTTCAAGAAGGCAGCTCACCCCCACCTTCTCAAGGGGCAACTAGGGACAGGCAGTAAATGCTGGGCCCAGACAGCGACGTTCCATGAGTGAATCATAAAAGAAACAACTCCCTTTATGCTGTTGGTGAGGTGCTGAGCCTATAAACGTCGGGCAGTATTGGTATTGTTAAATTTTCTTTCTGTGCTGTTCTGGATTCTCGATGTGTTCTGTTACAGATCAGCAGCGGTCCTGGCTGGTTCGGCAGATGAACGTTGACACGGAGTATCTGAGAAGCCTCAACGTCCTGGACTACAGCCTCCTGGTAGCCCACCAGCCCCTGCATCTCGATGAGCGTCGCCAAAGCTGGTCCTTTGCAAACATCATTCTCCGCACTAAGAAGTAAGTGGATAGTTTGGAACTGGCCCCTTTCCCAGGGAATGGCTCCTTCCATCTCCTAATCATAGGACCTTACAGCATGGATGCAGGCCATTAAGCCCATCAAGTCCACACTGAACCTCAGTGCATACCAATCAGACCCACACCCTTACCCTCTAACCCTGCATTTCCCATGACTAACCCACCTAGCGTGCACATCCCTGAACACTATGGCCAATCCATACTGACCCGCACATCCACAGACTGCAGGAGGAAACTGGAGCACCCAGAGGAAACCCACGCAGACACAGGGAGAATGTGCAAACTCCACACAGACAGTCACCCAAGGCTGGACTCGAACCCAAGTCCCTGGTGCTGTGAGGCAGCAGTGCTAACCACTGAGCCACCGTGCCGCCCCACTCATGAAAGTATGTATTAATGACTTTCAGCACCATGGCAAATGAATGGCCTCTTTCTGTGCCACATCCCAATATCTTCCTCCTCAGTGGTTAGCATCTTGTTTCTGAGTTGGCGGTTGTGAGTTCGAAGATCTTGAGTATAGATTCCAGGGTGACAGTAAGGTCAGTACCAAGGAGGTACTGCACTGACAGAGGGCACCATCATGTGGGTGAGACATCGGACTGGGTGCCCTATTGGATGGACATGAAATGTCCCATGGCCACCATCTTGAATAAGAGTTTCTCTCGCATATTCTGTGACCAATTCATTATTTATTTAAATCCCCAGAGCCAAGAGATCACCTCTTTTGCTGAGTTGAAGGTGATTAGTCCATTGCTGAGTTGACACTCCTCAGTAATGTATAGCATTGTCTCTGCCTTTCCACAAGTGCTTGTTGGGTTTGTACTCAGGGCTCCAGAGGTGATGCTTGGCAGTGCAGGGACCCCAGTTTGGCCAAGGTCTTTTCCCCAGGGTGGCAGAGTCCAAACCTAGAGAGCATAGGTTAAAGGTGAGAGGGGAAAGATTTAAAAGGGACCTAAGGGGTAATGTTTTCGCACAGAGGGTAATGAGTGTATGGAATGAGCTACCAGAGGAAGTGATGAAGGCTGGTACAATTACAGCATTTAAAAGGCATCTGGATGGGTACATGAACAGGAAGGGTTTAGAGGGATATGGGCCAAAGGCTGGCAAATGGGATAAAATTAAATTAGAATATCTGGTTGGCATGGATGAGTTGGACCGAAGGGTCTGTCTGCTGTACACATCTATGACTCTATGAACCCATTTCACCAGGACCACATGCACCACAGTCATTCAGAGCCTGCCTTTTGACAGAAGGGATGTGTGAGTGACCTCCTGTTTTCCACAATCCTTCCTGCCATGGATAGGTATTGGTGGCTCTCGCTAACGAAGATTACCCCAAAGGGAGGATTGACATCTGAAGAGAGACTGGATCAGTGAGGGCTATATTCACAGGAGTTTGGAAGAATGAAGGAGAGATTTCATAGAAACTTATAAAATTCTAACAGGAATCTACAGGGTTAACACAAGAACAATGTTAGAGTAGTGCTGGAAAAGCACAACAGGTCAGGCAGCAACCAAGAAGCAGGAAAATCGACGTTTTGGGCAAAAGCCCTTCATCAGACTCTGGTTTCCAGCATCTGCAGTAACCGCAGGAACGATGTTCCCAATGACCAGGGAGTGCAGAACCAAGAGCTACAGTTTAAGGATATGGGGTAGGCCCTTTCGGACAGAGATGGGGAGTGATGTCTTTCCCCAGAGAGGGGTGAGTGTGCAGAATTCTCTGCCACAGAAAGGAATTGAGGCATTGAATGTTTTCAAGGAGTTAGATATTCAGGTGGGTTTAAACTTGCTCAGCAGGGGAATGGGAACTCAAGGTTAGTTCCAGTGCACAGGACGATGAGAGTAAAGAGGCATGGACAGGAATTCACGGTCACAGGAATGTGCTGGTAGACAGCAAGCTGGTTTGAAGTGTGTCTACTTCAATGCCAGAAGTATCCGAAATAAGGTAGGTGAGCTTGCAGCATGGTTAGGTACCTGGGACTTCAATGTTGTGGCCATTTCGGAGACATGAATAGAGCAGGGTGAGGAATGGATGTTGCAGGTTCCAGGGTTTAGATCTTTCATTAAGAACAGGCAAAGCGGTAAAAGAGGGGGAGGTGTGGCCTTGTTAGTCAAGGACAGTATAACAGTGGATGAAAGAACTTTCGACGAGGACTCATCTGCTGAGGTGATATGGGCTGAGGTTAGAAACAGGAAAGGAGAGGTCACACTGCTGGGAGTTTTTTTATAGGCCTCCGCAGAGTTCCAGGGAGGTGGAGGAGAGGATTGGCAAAATGATTCTGAGTAGGAGTGAAAGGAACAGGGTGGTCATTATGGGGGACTTTAACTTCCCTAACTTTGACTGGAAATGCTATAATTCCAGTATGTCGGATGGATCAGTTTTAGTCCAATGTGTACAGGAGGGTTTCCTGACACTATGTTGAGGGGCCGACAAGAGGGGAGGCTGCACTGGATTTGGTGCTTGGTAATGAACAGGCCAGGTGTTTGATTTAGTCGTAGGTGAGCACTTTGGAGAGAGTGATCATAATTCAGTTACGTTTAGTTTAGCGATGGAAAGGGATAGGTTCATGCCAACTGACAAGAGTTATCGATGAGGCAAGGGCAATTATAATGCGATTAGGCAAGAATAAGGATGCATAGAATGGGGTAGCAAAATGCAGGGAATGCAGACAATCGAAATGTGGAGCTGGTTTCAGGAACAGATATTGCATGTCCTTGATAGGTATGTCCCTGTCAGGCAGGGAGGAGGTGATAAGGTAAGGGAACTGTGGTTTAACATAGAAATTTCATCTCTTGTTAAGCAGAAGAGGGAGGCTTATGTGTTGATGAGGCAAGATGGTTCAGATGAGGTGATGGAGGGTTACAGATCAGCTCAGAAGGATTTAAAGAGAGAATTAAGAAGAGCAAAGAGGACATGACCGGTCTTTAGCAAATAAAATAAAGGAGAACCCTAAAGCTTTCTATAGGTATGTGAGGAATAAAAGGATGACTAGGGTAGGAATAGGGCCAGTCAAAGAGAGAAGTCGGAAGTTGTGTGTGGACCCTGTGGAGATCGGAGAGGGGCTAAATGAATATTTCTCATTGGTTTTCACTCAGGAAAAGGAGAATATTGTAGAGGAGAAGAATGAGGTACGAGATATTAGACTAGAAAGGATCGAGGTTAGTAAGGAAGAGGTGTTATCAATTCTAGAAGGACTGAAAGTAGACAAGTCCCTGGGCTGGATGGAATTTATCCGAGGATTCTCTGGGAAGCTAGGGAGGAGACAGTGGAGCCTTTGGCTTTGATCTTTGGGTCGTCATTGTCTACAGGTTTAGTACCAGAGGACTGGAGGATTGCAAATGTTGTGCCCTTGTTTAAGAAGGGCAGCAGAGATAACCCAGATAATTATAGACCAGTGAGCTTTACATCTCTTGTCGGAAAAGTTTTGGAAAGAATTATAAGAGATAGGATTTATAATCATCCAGCAAGCAACAATTTGATTTCAGATAGTCAACCTGGTTTTGTCAAGGGCAGGTCATGTCTCACAAACCTCACTGAGTTTTTTGAGAAGGTGACCAAGCGTATGGATGAGGGTAGGGCAGTTGATGTGGTATACGTGGACTTCAGTAAAACCTTTGATAAGGTTCCATAAGGAAAAAATGGAGAGTCATGGGATTGAGGTTGATTTAGCAGTTTGGATTAGAAACTGGCTTTCTGAAAGAAGTTAAAAATCACACAACACCAGGTTATGGTCCAATAGTTTTAAATGGAAGCAATAGCTTTCGGAGCACTGCTCCTCCACAACCACCTGATGAAGGGGCAGCGCTCCAAAAGCTAGTGCTTCCAAATAAACCTGTTTGACTATAACCTGGTGTTGTGTGATTTTTAACTTTGTACACCCCATTCCAATACCAGCACCTCCAAATCATTTCTGAAAGAAGGCAGCGAGTGGTGTTGATGGAAAATATTCAGCCTGGAGTCCGGTTACTAGTGCTGTGCCACATGGGTCTGTTTTAGGACCACTGCTGTTTGTCATTTTTATAAATGACTTAGATGCAGGCATAGGTGGATGGGTTAGTAAGTTTGCAGATGACACTAAAGTCGGTGGCGTAGTGGACAGTGTGGAAGAATGTTTCAGGTTGCAGGGCAACTTGGATAAACTGCAGAATTGGGCTGAGAGGTGGCAAATGGAGTTCAATGCAGATAACTGTGAGGTGATTCACTTTGGGAAGAATAACAGAATACTGGGTCAATGGAAAGATTCTTGGTAGTGTGGATGTGCAGGGGGGATCTTGGTGTCCATGTAAATAGATCCCTGAAAGTTGCCACCCAGGTTGATAGTGCTGTTAAGAAGTGTTAGGTTTTATTAGTAGAGGGATTGAGTTCCAGAACCGCAATGTCATGCTGCAACTATACAAAATGCTAGTGCGGCCTCACTTGGAATATTGTGTCCAGTTCTGGTCGCTCCATCATGGGAAGGATGTGGAAGCATTGGAAAAGGTGCATAGGAGATTTACCAGGATGTTGCCTGGTCTGGAGGGAAGGTCTTATGAGGAAAGGCTGAGGGACTTGGGTGTGTTCTCATTGGAAAGAAGAAGGACAAGAGGGGATTTAATAGAGACATACAATATCTAATAGAGGATGAGATAGGGGAGACAGTGAGAGTCTTTTTCTAGGATGATGATGTCAGCTTGTATGAGGGGGCGTAGCTGCAAATTGAGGGGTGATAGATTTAAGACAGATGTCAGAGGCAGGTTCTTTACTCAGAGAGTGGTAAGGGCACAGAATTCCCTGCCTGCCAATGTAGCCAACTCAGCCACATTAGGGGCATTTAAACAATCCTTGGATAAGCACACGGATGATGATGGGATAGTGTAGGGGGATGGGCTTAGATTAATTCACAGGTCGCCACAACATCGAGGGGCGAAGGGCCTGTTCTGCGCTGTATTGTTCTATGTTCTATAGTTCTTCAGGCTAAAGGGATCAAAGGGTAAGGGGAAAAAGCAGGAACCGAGGCCTGAGATGGGTGATTGGCCATGACCGTATTGAATGACAGAGCAGGCTCAATGGGCTGAATGGCCTACTCCTGCTCCTATTTACTCTGTGTTAGACCTCAACAAAGTACATGATGTGACTCAAAGCTCTCGAGGTAGTATTAGGCTTTGTGTAATATTAGACTTTCCTCTCTCCATCTCTCCCGTGCAGGTCCATGGTAAGTGGAGCTAGCCCCACAGCCTCGGTGGGTAGTCCGGTGCCAGGGCTGGTGGAAGAGGATACGGCAGTGCTGGTAGCTGAGACAGTGAGTGGCACAGACGAGTGCCATGTCAAGGAGATCCCCGGGCCCACCGCGACCGCGGGGCCTGACAGCACCGGCAGCTCGGAGCTCGACAAAGCAGACCCGGCCACCCAGAACCGCCGGCTTCTGCCCAACTTCCGGAACTCTCTGCACGTCATCGACGGGGCGCAGTCCCGCTACTTTGTGGGCATCATCGACATCTTCACCGTGTACGGCTTCCGCAAGAAGCTGGAACACCTGTGGAAGTCCATCCGGTACCGCGGTCAATCCTTCTCCACCGTCAGCCCTGACCAATACGCAAAGCGACTGTGCCAGTGGGTAGAGGACCACACAGTGTAGGGTGCCAGATCTGGTGGGGAGGGGTTGGGCGAGACGGGCTGACGGGGAGGACCATCTGGAGACAGCTGGGATTTTCAGACGAGGAGAGAGCCAGGGGAGGGTGGGGGCTCTCTCCACTCCCCCCGCACCCAACCCCGGTCCCGTGACCGTGTGCAGTCAGTGTCTTGACAGAAGGTGCTGGAATTGGGGATGGGTTATCGGGAGGGGAGGCACTACACTGGGCAGTGTACGGCTGGGTCCCACGGCCGAGGGGACACTGGTCTGGAGCTGAGATAGCAGCAGACATAGGCTCCATCCATCACTCGCTCACAAACCCTGGCACTAGCGCTGGCGTTTGGAGATGTCTGCGGCCCTCAGGAGTGCATGGGGAAGCTGCCTGACCTTTGCATGATCCCTCTGTCTACCCTCATCACTGTGGGGTGGGGGGGGGGGTGCGCTGCTGAGCATTACTGTTGAGTTCTAGGCCAAGTATAAAGTACATACCTAATCACTGCTCCGTAACATGTATAAACAATGGTTTTGTTTTCATTGCTGTATATAATCAGAAAAACCACATCCAGCTGAGTTACCCTCGTCAGCTCTCTCTTCCCCCAAATCTCTCCACGTCTGGGTCAAGAGCATTATCCAGCCTGTCAAAAGGTGAACCTGTCCATGCTTCCGGCACATCAACTCATGGGGGCGGGTTGGGGAGAAAGGAATTCCTCCACAAGGGGACAACTCAGAGGGTGGCATGGTGGTAATGACCCCTACCTCTGAGCCAGGAGGTTGAAGTCCCACTTGCTCCAGAGACGTGTGGCAACGTCTCGGAGCAGATTGGTTCAGAAGATTTCAAAGAAAGATCTCAGCCGCTTCATTGATGCTGTGAGTAACTGTTTAACCAAGGCTGAGTTAGTGAAACTAATCTTACCCCCCGGGCTGAGAGTAACTGTTTAACCAGGGCTGAGTTAGTGAAACTAATCCTACCCCCGGGCTCAGAGTAACTGTTTAACCAGGGCTGAGTTAGTGAAACTAATCCTACCCCCGGGCTGAGAATAACTGTTTAACCAGGACTGAGTTAGTGAAACTAATCTTACCCCCGGGCTGAGAGTAACTGTTTAACCAGGGCTGAGTTAGTGAAACTAATCTTACCCCCGGGCTCAGAGTAACTGTTTAACCAGGGCTGAGTTAGTGAAACTAATCCTACCCCCGGGCTGAGAATAACTGTTTAACCAGGACTGAGTTAGTGAAACTAATCTTACCCCTGGGCTGAGAGTAACTGTTTAACTAGGACTGAGTTAGTGAAACTAATCTTACCCCCGGGCTGAGAATAACTGTTTAACCAGGACTGAGTTAGTGAAACTAATCTTACCCCCGGGCTGAGAGTAACTGTTTAACCAGGGCTGAGTTAGTGAAACTAATCCTACCCCCGGGCTGAGAGTAACTGTTTAACTAGGACTGAGTTAGTGAAACTAATCTTGCCCCCCGGGCTGAGAGTAACAGTTTAACCAGGACTGAGTTAGTGAAACCAATCCTACCCCCGGGCTGTGAGTAACAGTTTAACCAGGCTGAGTTAGTGAAACCAATCCTACCCCCGGGCTGTGAGTAACAGTTTAACCAGGCTGAGTTAGTGAAACCAATCCTATCCCCGGACTGTGAGTAACAGTTTAACCAGGCTGAGTTAGTGAAACCAATCCTACCCCCGGGCTGTGAGTAACAGTTTAACCAGGCTGAGTTAGTGAAACCAATCCTATCCCCGGACTGTGAGTAACAGTTTAACCAGGCTGAGTTAGTGAAACCAATCCTACCCCCGGGCTGTGAGTAACAGTTTAACCAGGCTGAGTTAGTGAAACCAATCCTATCCCCGGACTGTGAGTAACAGTTTAACCAGGCTGAGTTAGTGAAACCAATCCTACCCCCGGGCTGTGAGTAACAGTTTAACCGAGGCTGAGTTAGTGAAACCAATCCTATCCCCAGGCTGTGAGTAACAGTTTAACCAGAGCTGCGTTAGTGAAACCAATCCTATCCCCGGGCTGTGAGTAACAGTTTAACCAGGCTGAGTTAGTGAAACCAATCCTACCCCTGGGCTGTGGGTAATGATTTAACCAGGGCTGAGTTAGTGAAACCAATCCTACCCCCGGGCTGTGTGTAATGATTTAACCAGGGCTGAGTTAGTGTAACCAATCCTATCCCCGGGCTGTGAGTAACAGTTTAACCAGGGCTGAGTTAGTGAAACTGAACCCACTTCATGGGTAAGTGAGGGAATGGAATCTGGTTTGAGGGTTTTTCATTTGGACAGTTAATTGTAAACCTCATTGATAGACATGCCTGTGTCACATGATGCCAAAGTGACAATGATTGCCTCTTTATATTGCAGTCCTCATTCACCACGGTAACCAGTACAGACATTGAACCTGGCTTGGACTCTCTGCTTTAACACTTAAACATACCAACCTGCATCCATACCAGTCGGCAGGACAGAAAACGAGGTGCCTCTCTGTGTAGGTAGAGTTTATCAACTACTCAGTCTTACAGCTCTTTGTACACCCCAGTCCCTGTAACAAGCAGAGGCAGGAGGGAGGTATTTTACAAACCAATTGATGATGATCTGGAACGTGCTGCCTGGCAGGGCGGTGAGAGCAGCTTCAGAACAGGAGAAATACTTGAAAAGGAAGTGACAGCAAGGCAATGGGGGAAAGGGCAGACCAGTGGGAATAATTGGAGAGCTCTTTCAAAAAGGTACCACAGAAACATTGGGATGAGTGGCCTCCTCCTGGGATGGGAGATTCTAAGGTTTTGGACAGTCTAGTTAAAAGATAAACCACCTGAGTGGCAATTGTCAGAC
The DNA here is from genome assembly GCF_037043375.1 of Chiloscyllium plagiosum. Classification (NCBI taxonomy): domain Eukaryota; kingdom Metazoa; phylum Chordata; class Chondrichthyes; order Orectolobiformes; family Hemiscylliidae; genus Chiloscyllium; species Chiloscyllium plagiosum. The sequence goes on along the minus strand of NW_028270159.1, from coordinate 9,011,850 downwards.
CTAGTCAGGAGCTGTGAGGACTCGCTAATGTTTACACTAGTATTTGGGAGTTACTGCTTCAGTTGCAGGGTCCATCGAATAAACTGGGATTAGAGAGAGACGGGGACAATAAGAGGTTGCCCCGAGGGAGCATTAGTAGTATCTTTGGCTGGGAGTCAGTTTGGTTTGCACAGGAGGAGGCTGGAGGGAGTGGGTCACTCCCTCAGTCAATGGGCTCCACGTGCCCCATTAAACACTCACCGATTGCTTTAAGTCTAACCCCACTCCTGGGAAGCCCATTGGATGTTCATTTCAATAAAACATAAAACTGTGGGTGCTGGAGATCTGGAACAAGAACAGAAACTGCTGGAGAAACTCAGCAGGTCCAGCAGTACTGTGGAGAGAGAAACAGAGTTAACATTTCGAGCTCAGTGAACTGGTTCTGACGAAGACTCACCGGACTCAAAACATTAACTCTGCTTTCTCTCCACAGGTGCTGCCAGACCTGCTGAGTTTCTCCAGCAATGTTCATTGGCGATCAGGACTCTCCCACCAACTTGGCCAACTGAGAGAAGTCAGGCTGACCCTGTACAACGTTGTAGGCCACGATTCGAGGGTTGTGTCCAGTTCTGGGTGGTGATGTTTTGAGCAGAATGGGAGTGTGCAGAGGGGTATTCACCAGAATGCTTCCCAGGGTGAGGAGAAGCTGGGTTTGTTCTCCCTGAAGTAATTTAATGGAGCTGGACAGATGAAAGGTAAAGTCAGGGTATCCTGCTGGATCATAGAGCTGCTCTCTAGAGAGAGAGACAGAGCTGACTGCTGATGGTTTGACCTGAGCCACCCCACCTCAGGTGAGAGGAGAGTGTGAGAAGGAGAGTCCTCCATGGTAACCTTAGACAATGTTAGTGTCACTCTGTATCACAAACCAGGCAGGACTGTGACAGAATTAAAACAAGATTGGCTAGGGGAACTGTCCCTGCTGTCAGATAATCCAAGAAATCAGGTGTCAGGGTTTTTGGCAAGTAATGAGGGGGATGTGTGAGGAAGAGGGGCGCTAATGAACTCACTACCTTCGAATCTGGTGGAAATGGAGATGGTCAAAGATTTAAACTGATATTAGATCGACACTCGAGGGAAATAAACTTGCAAGGCTAGGGGGAGAGAGTGGAGTGTAGGATTGACTGGTTATTACCCAGAGAGCTGGCAGGGCCTTGATGGGCCAAATGGCTTCCTTTAGTACTATAACAACTCTATGACTCTATAGGGAGGCGCTGGATACTGTCCCTTGTGACTTACATTGCAAGCCCATGGGACCACACAAAGCCCCAATGGATCATACTGCACCATGTTTACCGGATCCGATAGGATTCCACAATTTGTCACAACACTTGTACAAAACCACATGACTTTGAAATCCATCCTCTTTAAATCATGTGACTTGTAATATACCTTCATTCAACCATAGAACATGTAACAATCCACAGGCCAAGTGTAGGGTCAGGTGCCAATCTGGCTCAAACAGTAGCACTCTTCATTGTGGCCGAGGGAATTGTGGGTTCAGAATTGTGAGGATTTAGTGCATTTGTAAAATATGAACGTGAACACTCAGGCATCATGTATAATGAATTCACACTGTGCGAATAACTGATTTAATAAATTGTATAGTATTTGAAAATGTAAATGCAAAATCTGGTGAATTAAATTGGTTTTTTTCCCACCCCTATTGTTGTTCTGGTATTTTCAGGTGCAATCAATCTGATCGAAAAAGGGAGAGACTTGCATTTATTGAACACCATTCACTGCCAGTCAGGATTCATGTCAGTCTATGAGACAGAAACCAAAACACCTTCCTTTGTGACTGTAGTTTATCAATAAACTACTCAGTCTTACAGTTCTTCCACTCACAGTGGGACAGATACTCCCCTATCTACAGATGGCTTCCTGACCAATATGTTCAAGGAATTTGTTATACACCTCTGGAGCAGGTGGGACTAGAACCTGGGCCTCCTGGCTCGGAGACAGGGATACTACCACTGTGCCACAAGAGCCTGTTCCTCTATATATGTGCTCAACCATTAATACAACCACCTCTTTCTTCTGAACCTGAAATAAAAAGCATGTACAAACTTAACAGTATGGTTTAACCAGACAGTAATCCACAGGATCTTGCTAACTACTTCACCGCCAATGTACACTCTTACAATGTAGAAAATGTGTCAGCCAACTTGTGCACAGATCACTTCCACGAATTGAGATGTGGTAATGACCAGGTAATCTGTTTTTGCACCATCAATATTCTTTCTCCCTCAGCACTCCACACGCCCCCTCTCCCCCCCCCCCCCCCCCCCCAACTATAGCACAAATGCTGCCCCTTCCACAGCTAACCTCAGCTCCGATAGACTCATCTAGACTCGAAACGTTAGCTTGCTCTCTCTCCATGGATTCTGTCTGACCCGCTGTGATCTCCAGCACTTTTTGTTTTCAGTCCAGATTCCAGCACTTGTAATAATTTGCTCCTAATCTGATTTTGGGATGTTTATTGAAGGATAGGAATCAAATATTGACCAGGATATCAGAAAGGATCCCGTGCGCTGTCCTTCAACATGGTGTCCATTTCACATCTGCCTGAGAGAGCCACCTGACACTGAGGGCACCTGAACGTTTCACAAGCAGGAGACTTGAAAATAATGCACCAAAATATTTGGAGGAAGTTTATATCTGACGGCCCCAACCGGATGACCTGGTATCTGTCTCTGCCTGTGCCTCAGCTCATCGGCTACTCAAACCCTTATGCCTGCGTTTGATCTGTCTTCAATCAAATCTCCTCTTAGCCTTTTCCTCTCCAGGGGAAACAGTCCCAATTTCTCCCAATCTATCCTCATAACTGCCTGGAACCATTGTTGTAAATCGCTTCTGCACTCTCCCCAAAGCATTCACGTTCCTCCTATTGCAATACAGCCAGTTTCATATACAGTACTTCAGCTGAGGTTGAATCAGTTTCTTAAACAAGTTCATCTTAACCTCCCCCCATATCAACAGCACTTTCTACCCATTCTGCTATTTTACGTGTACGTGTCATGTAGATTTCCCTGATCCTGTAGCATAGTACCCTTATTTTATACTGCCTCCATATCTCCTTTGTATCATAAGGTATAGGAGGAGAATTAAGAGGAGCCACTGGGGTGGCACAGTGGCTCAGTGGTTAGCACTGCTGCCTCACAGCATCAGGGAACCAGATTCAATTCCAGCCTCAGGCCACTGTGTGGAGTTTGCACATTCTCCCCGTGTCTGTATAGATTTCCTCCAGGTGCTCCGGTTTCTTCCCACAATTCAGAGATGTGCAGGTCAGGTGAATTGGCCATGCTAAGTTGCCCATAGTGTTAGGTGTATCAGTCAGAGGGAAATGGGTCTGGGTGGATTACTCTTCGGATGGTCGTTGTGGGCTTGTTGGGCCGAAGAGCCTTTTTCCACACTGTAGGGGAATCTAATATAATTAGCCATTCAGCCCATTGAGTCTACCCTGCCATTAGGTCATGTTTCTCAACCCCATTCTCCTGCCTTCTCCCTGTAACCATTATTTCCCTTATTAATCAAGAACCTACCTGTCTTAAAGACACTCAACGACTTGCCCTCCACAGCCCTATGTGGGAACGAGTTCCACAGATTCACCACCTCTAGCTGAAGAAATTACTCTTTATCCCAGTAGAAAAGGATTGTCCCTTCACTCTGAGGCTGTGCCTTGGGTCCTGGTGTCTCCTACTAGAGGAATCATCTTCTCCATGTCCACTCTATCCAGGCCTTTCAGTATTCTGTACATTTCAAACAGATTTCCCCCCCCCCCCCATTCTTCTAAACTCAATTGAATACAGGCCCAAAGTCCTCAACCACTCCCTATGACAAAGCCTTCATCCCACAGAACATTCTTGTAAACCTCTTCTGGAATCCCGCCCCCGCCCCCCCCCACTCCCCAAACCAATGCTAGCACATCTTCCTTAGATACAGAAACTGCTCATATTCCAAATGCAGTTTGACCACAGCCTTATACGCCCCTTGCAGTACATCCCTGCTCCTGTATTCTAGCCCTCTTGAAATGAATGCTAACATTGCATTTGCTTTCCTAACTGCCAACTGAACATGCATGTTAACCTGAAGAGAATCCTGAACTGCTAAGTCCTTTTGTGCTTGAGATTTCCAAAGCCTTTCCCCATTTACAGCATTGTCTATGCCTCTTCTTCATTCAAATGTGCATAATCTTACACTTTCTGACATTGTATTCCATCTGCTACTGCTTTGCCCGCTCTCCGAGCCTGTCCAAGACTTCTTCAACCTCCTCACATCCTCAACACTACCTGTCCCTTCATTTATCTTTGTGTCATCTCTAAGGAATATCACCCAGTTACATTACCTGACACATCTCTGGTTTGAATTTCACCCGTTAACTTACCTGTCCATTCAATCACCTTGTTAAAGTCCTTGTGAAGTTCTCTAGTTTACATTTCTCCCAAGTTTTGTGTTAGAGGCAAAGTTTGAAATTGTCCGCTGCAGACTAACATCTAGATCATTAATGAATATGTATCAGGAAAAACAAGGGTCCTAAATTCTGATCCCTGGGAATCTCCACTACAAACCTTCCTCCGGCCCGAAAAATATCCATTGGCCATTGCTCTCTGTTTCCTGTCCTAACAAATTACTGCAGGCGCTGGAACCTGTTCTGAAGACAACAAATGCTGGAGATCACACTGGGGTCAGACAGCATCCATGGAGAGAGAGCACGCTTAAGTTTTGAGTCCAGATAACTCTTCATCCGAACTGAAGTAAACTTTAGATGAAGAGTCACCTAGACTCGAAATGTTAGTTTAGTGTCTCTCCAGGGATACTGTCTGACCCCATTGTGATCTCCAGCATGTGGTGTTTTCAGTACCCTCTGTTTCCTATCCCTCAGCCTGTTTTGTATCCATGTTGCTACTGGCCCACCAGTTGTACAATTCCTCAAGCCTATTGTGTGGCCTGTATCAAACATACAGTGTTACCCTCATAACCCTATCCGTTACCTCTTCAAAAAAACTCCAAGTTATTTGACACAATATTCCCTTAACCAATCCATGCTGTCTCCTCCCAATCAATTCACACTTTTCCACATACAGTATTAATTCTAGCCTGAATAATTGTTTCTGGAAGTTTCCCCATCACCAAAGTTTAACTGCCTGGTGGTGTAGTTACTGGCTTGATCCTTGAAACTTTTTAATTTGAACAAGAGTGTAATGTTTACAGTTCTCAAATCCTCCAAAACTGCGCCTTAATTCAAGGGAAGTTGGTCACTTAGATTACCTGAAATAAAATTCAATGGAATTTCTGAGGGTTGTTGCCTGTGGACTGACCAAAGCTGCAGTTAGGGTAAGGAGGCCAGTACTGCCTCGCTGGGTAGCACTCTCCGATCTTGAATCAGAGATGTTGTGGATTCAAGCCCCACTCTGGACATTTGAAGAAGCAATTCAGAATGACAGTTCTACAGAGGGAGTGCTGCACTGCCAGAGTTATTGGGACCCAGTCTCTGCAAAAGATCGTGTGACATTATTATGAAGGACACATCATCTATTTCTAAGTTCATCATTTGAAGTTATCATAGAATCCATACAGTGTGGAAACAGGCCCTTCAGCCCATCAAGTCAATACCGACCCTCTGAAGAGTAACCCACCCAGCCCCATTTCCCCTATCCTATATTTACCTCTGACCATTGCACCTAGTTTACATATCCCTGAACACTATGGGCAATTTAGCATGGCCACCCTAACCTGCACACCTTTGGACTGTGGAAGGAAATCGGAGCACCGAAGGAAACCCATGCAGACACAGGGAGAATGTGCAAATTCCACACAGTCGCCTGAGGCTGGAATCAAACCCAGGTCCCTGGCGCTGTGAGGCAGCAGTGCTAACCACTGAACAACCCTTTAATCCTACACTGTACCTGCTTTTATGACTTTTCTGCTATATCTCTGACCTGCCAACACATATGAACATAAGACAAGTTGGAAGCTGGAGTTGGCCAATCAACCCTTTGAATCTTCCCTGCTGTTCAATAAGATCACGGTTGATCTGAATACTCTACATTCTTGCCTACACTCTCCCTCCTTTACTTAGCAAGAATCTTCCAAAGACTCATGACCCATTGAGAGAAGAAAATCCTCATCACTGTCTTGAAAGAGCGACACCTTTATTTTTAACAGCAACTGGTAATACTAGATTCTCCCACAAGAGGCAGCATCCTCTCCTCATGACCCTGCCCAGATCTTACTCTCCTGACCTCTAATGGCTACAAGCCCAGTCCGTCCAAACTCTCCGTATAAGGACAACCTGCCCATGGCAAGTTTCAGTCTGTAGGTAAAAACAAGGACTGCAGATGCTGGAAACCAGAGTCTAGATCAGAGTGGTGCTGGAAAAGCACAGCAGGTCAGGCAGCATCCGAGGAGCAGGAAAATCGACGTTTCAGGCAAAAGCCCTTCATCAGGAATGCCCGTAACATCGTTTTTCCTGCTCCTCAGATGCTGCCTGACCTGCTGTGCTTTTCCAGCACCACTTGAATCAAGTCTCAGTCTGGGTAGACCTTCTCTGAAATGCATATGCTCCCTTCCTTAAATATGGGGACCAACACTGTATACAGTACCCACCAATGCTGTGTTGAACTATACATAAGAACGTAAGAATGAGGAACAGGAGGAGACCATCTAGCTGATCTTTCAATGGCCTCAGCTCTACTTATCCGCCTGCTCACCAAAATCCTTAATCCCTTTACTGTTTAAAATCTACCTTTGCCTTAAAAACATTCAATGAGGTAACCTCAAACTGCTTCACTGAGCGGGGAATCCCACAGATTCACAACCGTTTGGGGGAAGAAGTTCCTCCTCAACTCGGTCCCAAATCTCTCCCCCCTTACTTTGAGTTAAAAATCACACAACACCAGGTTATAGTCCAACAGGTTTATTTTGAAGCACTAGCTTTCAGAGCCCTGCTCCTTCATCAGGTGGTTGTGGTGAATAAGATCGTAAGACACACAATTTATAGCAAATGTTTACAGTGTGATGTCACTGAAATTATATATGCCCCTAGTTCGAGTACATTAGCCTCCCTATATTTTCTTTACAATTTCAGAATTTAACTTGAATTATTTCAGCGCGGGAGAGAAGCATACTTTGTAACACCCCTGGGTATAACCCTGGGTATGACCCAGGGGTCCCTCTGATAACATTGATAACTGGTCTCCTGGCTTTTCAGAGCCATCGATGGCTTGACTTGGTGAATGAAGTTGATCTACCTGCCACAAACACTAGAGGGAGCCAGTTACCCCCTAGGACAGAGACATGGACAGAATTAGCCCAATCTCGAAGGTTTCTTCACATTACTCAGAGGAACAGCCCTGGGAGTGGTTCACAGACTCTGTGAAAGATTTGTACCCCAGAATTAGAGTAGATTCCCTACAGTGTGGAAACAGGCCCTTCGGCCCAACAAGTCCACACCGACCCTCCGAGAAGAGCAACCCACCCATTCCCCTACATTTACCCATGACTAATCCACACAGACAGTCGCCCGAGCCGGGAATTGAATCCGGGTCCCTGGCGTTGTGAGGCAGCAGTGCTAACCACTGAGCCATCATGCCCCCGAGTCACATTGAGATGACAGAAAGCAAGAACGGAATTTTGTCAGTGAGGAGAGAAGGATGATCATTCGGTCTGTCAATCCTGCTCAGCCATCCAATGTCACCATGGTTAGCATGGGTTTCACAATCTGGCTTGTTCCCCTGTCTCTCAATTCTCCGAGAAACTAAAATTATCTCTATCCTTGCCTCAGTGATGGAGCAGCCCTCTCAGGGAGACAGTTACAAAGATTCACAAGCTTCAAAGTCAATTAATTTCTCCTCATCTCAGTCTGAGGGTCAACCCTTTGTCCTGAAACAGTGTCCGTGTTTTAAATTCCCTGCCCCATTTCACGCAGACACGGGGAGAATGTGCAAACTCCACACAGTCACCCGAGGCTGGAATGAAACCCTGGTCTCTGGCGCTGTGAGGCAGCAGTGCTAACCACTGAGCAACCCTTTAATCCTACACTGTCCCTGCCTTTGATTACCTTGCCAACATTGACCCTATCAAACTCCCTCAGAATCTGATATGCTTCCATCTCTTGTTGGGACACAGGAGACTTACAGAACAGCACAGACAGGGACAAAGTTACACAGAGGGACTCAACACCCAGGATTGTTCCCCTTAGAGCACAGGAGGTCAAAGGTGAGTTCACAAGATTAAATCAGGAGCATTTATTAACCATTGGGCCAGCATTTATTCTCCATTGCCCAGTTAAGTGCCAGTCTCATTGCTGTGGGTCTTGTGTAGGCCAGACCAGGCAGGGATGGAAGATTTCCTTTCCCAAAGGACATTAGTGAACCCGAAGGGGTTTTAACAGCAATCACTGGTGGTTAGATAGCTGTAATTAAACTAAGCTTTTTTACTTCAGATGTTTGTCTTCCCCCACATTGAAGTCAACTTTCACCAGGTGCTGTAGTGGGAGTCACTCCACATCCTCTGAGTGAACAAAACCCAGTGACATTCGGATGACACCACCACCTCCCTAGCAGACTGAAGGCTCACCCATCAGTAAAAGGGGTTGAGGTGATGGAAGGGAGAAGCTTTGAGAGGTGGGGCAGTGGGGAATAATTTGTGCTGTTAAATGGACCACCTGGAAGGGGCATTAACACTGGGAGATGATGGTCTAATGGTATTACTACGAGACTATTAATCCAGGCAACCAGGTAATGTTCCATGGTCCTGCGTTCAGATCCCAGAGGATGCAATTTGAATTCAATCAATTAGTGATGACCAGGAAACCTGTTACTGATTGTCAGGGAAAAAAAGGGTCAGTGCTGAGGGAGTGGGCACTGTCGGAGGGTCAGTCCTGAAGGAGTGGGCACTGTCGGAGGGTCAGTGCTGAGGGAGGGCCGCACTGTCAGAGGGTCAGTGCTGAGGGAGTGCCGCACTGTCAGAGGGTCAGTGCTGAGGGAGCGGGCACTGTCGGAGGGTCATTGCTGAGGGAGTGTGGCACTGTCGGAGGGTCAGTATTGAGGGAGCGGGCACTGTTGACAGTCAGTGCTGAGGGATCAGGCACTGTTGGAGGGTGAGCGCTGAGGGAGTGGGCATTGTCGGAGGGTCAGCGCTGAGGGAGCGCCGCACTGTCAGAGGGTCAGTGCTGAGGGAGCGGGCACTGCCAGATGGTCAGTGCTTAGGGATCAGGCACTGTTGGAGGGTGAGCGCTGAGGGAGCGGACACTGTCGGAGGGTCAGTGCTGAGGGAGCGGGCACTGTCGGATGGTCAGTGCTGAGGGAGTGCCGCACTGTCGGACGGTCAGTGCTGAGGGAGTGCCGCACTGTTGGAGGGTCAGTGCTGAGGGGGCCCTGCACTGTCGGAAGGTCAGTGCTGAGGGAGCCCTGCACTGTCGGAGGGTCAGTGCTGAGGGAGCCCTGCACTGTCGGAGGGTGTGCACTGAAGGAATACTGCACTGTCAGAGGGTCAGTGCTGAGGGAGAGATCCGAAGGTAGTGATGTGGTCCTTTAAATGAGACATTAAAGTGAGACTTGTCTATTATTGACATGAAACAATGCACCTATCCTTAGATACTGCTAAAGGAGTGTTAGGAATGCTATCAAAATAAAATCTTTGAAACAAGGGGTTGGCCATTCAGCCCCCAAGCCTATGCTCCTATTCCAGGTGATGGCTGGTTACTTGTCTCAACACCATTTCCCCAGATCTTTTAAGCTCCTTCATTCCTAGAAATCTTTGAATTTTTCTCTTGAACATACACAATAACTGAGCTTACATATTGTAGACATGCTTCTGTCAAATTATTCACTGCAGCAACTCGCAAACTTCCCCAGCCAGCACCATCCAAACCTACGGCCACATCCATCTCGATACATGGGAACACCACCCCCTGCAAGTTCCCCTTCAAGCCAATCACCATCCTGACTTGGAAATATATCGCTGTTCCTTCACGGTCACTGGGTCAGAATCCTGGAATTCCCTCCCTGACAATATTGTTGGTTTTCTTAGATCCCAAGGACTGTAGTAGTTTAAGAAGGGAGCTAACATCCACCAGCCAAGACCAGGTCTTATTACTGAATTTTTGAAAACTGCAATGAAATTGAAGAGAGGGATCGTTCAGGTTCCTGATATTAGTTGCACCCAGTAGCTGCACCAGCATCAAGGCCATGGTCATCCGAAACCAACTGCATTGGGCTGGCTTTGCTCTTAGGGTGTCTGTGTTCCCACAACCAAAGCAAATTGTCTTTGCCAAGTTCAAGGAAGGCAATTGAATGAGAGGAGGACAAAAGGAGTTTTCAAAGATTCTCTGAAGGCTTCCTTCAAGAAATGGAACGTAGATGTCAATGCGTGGGAGACCCTCGTTCAAATGAAACTGTCTTGGAGGAAGTTCCTGTTTGCAGGGGCACAATTCTTTGAGAAGACCCATCAGCAAGAGGCAAGAAAATAAACTGGAGAAGGGAATGCTAGCTATCTCAAGGTCAAGGGCCAATGCTGCTTCCCTGAAACTCTTACCAGTGAGTGGTCAGAGATGTGGCTGCAGGATCACCACCCACACAAGGACCCATAGAATCCATGACCAGTGACACAGAATTTCCGAGGTGGATAATGGTACTTGTTAGCGAGTAATTGAGGACAATGCTGATTGTTACACCTTGCTGTGTGTAGGATGGTCAGTGCTTTTCCTCATGGGACAGTACCAGCCAGGCCCCCAATGTAGCGGGAATGCTTTGAGGCATTTCAGAAAGTTGCTATATAAATTTAATTTTCTCGCCAGCTGCAACCCCAGGATTTGAAAAGCCGGTGCATATGACGGTGTATAGGTTCGGAGAATGTCTTGTTGGCAAAGCACAAATTTATTAAAAGTTGTGTTTGCCAGGAGGAAGAATCACTTGGATCGATCACTTTTTAAAAATATATTTATTCAGTTTGTGGGATGTCGGCGTCACTGGCTGGGCCCAGTATTTATTGCCCATTCCTAGTTGCCCCTTGAGAAGGTGGGGGTGAGCTGCCTTCTTGAACCGCTGCAGTCCACCTGCTGTGCGTTGACCCACAATGCCCTTAGGGAGGGAATTCTCGAGTTTTGACCCAGATCACTTGATTTAATAATTTCTTTGATAAATAACCTATTGGCTGGTTTTTATCAACTCTACTGAATTGAATTGGTTTTCCTATCACACTTACCAGTAACTAACAGAGTGGGCTGGAAATTGAGACAGAAATAATGGTGTGTGATTGAAGTTTTGCAGTTATTAATGTTCATCTGCAAGTGAAGGAGCTACCCATGAAATATGAACCCTCACAAATGGCTGAGTGCCTCCAAAATTAATAAAAATTGCATCTTGCCTTCAATCTCCCAAAAGGTTCTTAAAATTTACTGATTAGTGTATTAACTGTTCAGTGAAGGTGCCGCAGAAATTCAGGTCATTAAAAGTCTAAGTAACCTTTCACTGACACGTAATGTTGTCAGCAGAATCTCTCTCGGCCAGAGAGAAAGCAACTCAGATTATCCAATCCCATTCCCTCACCGAGTAAATTGTTGGAAATCGAGAGAAGGGATCAGATTTTGAATACCAGAAAAAACCGAGAATGCTGGAAGTCAGAAACAAGAACAGAAATTGATGGAAAAACTCAGCAGGTCTGGCAGTATCTATGGAAAGAAAGCAGAGTTAACGTTTTGGGTCCAATGACCCTGCTTCAGCACTGATTGGAGCTGGTTGGTATTCCCACAAGGCCTCACTGGTAAAGTGCAGCGTTCCCACAGAACGCTTGGGAATCACTGGCCCAAGACCATCCTGAGTGGAGGAGCACCATCCAGGAAGTTGTTGAGCACCTCGAGACTTGCTCTCGGCTAAAAATGGAATCCGGGAGAAAAGAACGCAAGGAGCGCGCTGCCACACCAACATCCCACAACCACCTGGTGAAGGAGCGCGCTGCCACACCAACATCCCACAACCACCTGGTGAAGGGGCGCACTGCCACACCAACATCCCACAACCACCTGGTGAAGGGGCGCGCTGCCACACCAACATCCCACAACCACCTGGTGAAGGGGCGCACTGCCACACCAACATCCCACAACCACCTGGTGAAGGGGCGCACTGCCACACCAACATCCCACAACCACCTGATGAAGGAACAGCGCTCCGAAAGCTAGTGCTTCCAATTAAACCTGTTGGACTATAACCTGGTGTTGTGTGATTTTTAACTTTGTCCACCCCAGTCCGACACTGTCTCCTCCAAATCATGACCCCCTTCCCGTGACCACCACCTGCCCCAAGTATAACAGTGCCCGCGGTAGCTACATCGGTCTGTACAGCCGCCTACAGACTCACCCTGGGAGGGGGAGAGAGTCATCTTCCTCTGTGAGGGCCTGCCGATGGTGATAATGGTATAAGTGCTGAAGGTGGGGTGGGGGGAGATGGGTTGGAGTAAATGATAGGTGGAGACACAGACCTGAGGAAGGAAGCACGATAGATCAGGTAAAGGTCAACCTGGGAGGATCAATAGCTGCTAATGGGGACCATTGACAGGTGAGAGTGGGTAGTTTGTGGTAGCAGACCATGTGATGACAAGGCCTGGTGTGTGGGGGTTGGCGTAATGAAGTGGGAGAGCTCAGACCCTAAAGTTGTTGAACTCAATATTGAGTCCAGAAGGCTGCAGGGTCCTCAAGTGGATAATGAGGTGCTGTTCTTCCAGCCTGCACTGAGCTTCACTGGAGCACTGCAGACAGTCAGGGGACAGAGAGGCTGGTCAGGGGACAGGGGTGGGCTGTTAAAGTGGCAGGCGATGGGAAGCTCAGGGACCGTGGGCAGAACGTAAGTGTTCAGTGAAGTGATCACACAGTCCATGCTTTGTTTCCCCAGTGACGACATTGTGAGCAGCAAATACAGTCGGACAGTAGATTTCCTTCCGTAAGTGGACTAGTGAACCAGGTGGGTCTTGAATGACAATCAGTAATAATTACATAATTAAGATAAATTCCTGCGAATGCTGGAAGTCTGAAACAATCACAGAGAAAGCTGGAGAAACTCAGCAGGTCTGTCAGCACAGGGTCCTCCAGCACAGAAACAGACCCTTCGGCCCAACCAGTCCATGCCGACCATAATCCCAAACTAAACTAGTCCCACCTGCCTGCTCCTGGCCAATATCCCTCCAAACCTTTCCCAATTCATGTACGTATCCAAAATATCTTTTAAACGTTGTAACTGAGCCCACATCCACCACTCCCTCACCACTGTCTGTGTAAAAAAAAAATTGCCCCTCATGTCTTTTTAGAATCTCTGTCCTCTCACCTTAAAAATATGTGCACTTCCACACCCTCCCCCCTCCACCGTCTTGAAATCTCCCACCCTAGGGAAAAGACATTATAGAAGAGAAACAGGGTTAATGTTTCGGGACCGGCCTGACTCTGGGGAGCTATATGGGATATCATGAAGGCCTCATTGTACTGGAACTACCTTGGGCCCCCAGTGAGTTAGAGCAAACTATAGTTTTCCAGCTCAGAGCAGCTCCCCACTTCAATGGTTTGTGTTGTTGCTGTAATCCTCTGTGACAATCACATATCACAAAACACAAGGCTTTGCAGCGTTTTTGACACAGTCTGGCTTTTAACGGGCTGTTGGGGACCCTCCTCCTAACTTGGCCACAGTGCCTGAGCCGGGTATGGCGTCAGGTTACAGAGAGAGGGAGGAGGGACTGGTACATGGAGTTGCCCTTTTAAGAGGCTGTCTGGCTGATTGCTGAGAATGTGGATGAGATCAGGGGGTTTTGAGCATTTTCTGTGGTGTTTCTCTCTCTCTCTCGTTTGCCAGGGGTTTGACCCCTGTGAGGTTCAAATACAGGGTCAGGCTGGGACCAGCCTGTGTGCCCTGTCCTGTCGCCCAGGGAAGGAGCTACCAGCTGGGGAACCTCACTGTCCAAGGCTATTTCCAGTTTAAGAGGCAGTGCCTGCTGATGCCTGCTGAGATGGATGGGTTAAGCTGCTAGGGTTTGGATGTGGTTGTTGTTAGCTCAGTTTGTGTCTGTGTGTGTGAGAGAGAGACAGGAGCAGGCAGGCAGCAGCAGCCATGGATTTCAACGTCAAGAAGTTGGCTTCAGACGCTGGCGTTTTCTTCAGTCGAGCCGTTCAGGTAAGGAGCTGTTTGCCCAGGCTACCCACACCCCTCCTCCCCCCTCCTCCCTTCCCCTACCCCAGGGTAGGGCTGGCAGGGGGATGGACGATGGGAGCACATTCTGGGAGGCTCATTCTGAGAGGCCTTTACATGGGAGGGACATCGAGGGCACAGTGTACACGCCTCGAGGGAGGGGGACAGGGGGACAGTGTACACTCCTCAGGGGGAGGGAGACAGGGGGGACAGTGTACATGCCTCAGGGGGAGGGGGACAGTGTACATGCCTCAGGGGGAGGCGGACAGGGGGACAGTGTACACGCCTCAGGGGGAGGGAGACAGGGGGGACAGTGTACATGCCTCAGGGGGAGGGGAACATTGTACACGCCTCAGGGGGAGGGAGACAGGGGGACAGTGTACATGCCTCAGGGGGAGGGAGACAAGGGGGACAGTGTACATGCCTCAGGGGGAGGGGAACATTGTACACGCCTCAGGGGGAGGGAGACAGGGGGACAGTGTACATGCCTCAGGGGGAGGGAGACAGGGGGACAGTGTACACGCCTCAGGGGGAGGGAGACAGGGGGGACAGTGTACATGCCTCAGGGGGAGGGGAACATTGTACACGCCTCAGGGGGAGGGAGACAGGGGGACAGTGTACATGCCTCAGGGGGAGGGCGACAGGGGCACAGTGTACACACCTCAGGGGGAGGGGGACAGTGTACACGCCTCAGGGGGAGGGGGAGGGGGACAGGGGGACAGTGTACACACCTTGGGGAGGGGGACAGTGTACATGCCTGAGGGAGAGGGGGACAGAGTACAGGCCTCAGGGGGAGGGGGACGGGGGCACAGTGTACACGCCACAGGGGGATGGGGACAGTGTACACGCTTCAGGGGGAGGGGGACGGGGGGCAGTGTACATGCCTCAGGGGGAGGGGGACAGTGTACACGCCTCAGGGGGAGGGGGAGAGGGGCACAGTGTACACGCCTCAGGGGGAGGGGGACAGGGGGACAGTGTACACGCCTCAGTGGGAGGGGGATAGTGTACACGCCTCAGGGGGAGGGGGAGAGGGGCACAGTGTACACGCCTCAGGGGGAGGGGGACAGTGGGACAGTGTACACGCCTCAGTGGGAGGGGGAGAGGGGCACAGTGTACACGCCTCAGGGGGAGGGGGAGAGGGGCACAGTGTACACACCTCAGGGGGAGGGGGACAGGGGGACAGTGTACACGCCTCAGTGAGAGGAGGACAGGGGGACAGTGTACACGCCTCAGTGGGAGGAGGACAGGGGGACAGTTTACACACCTCAGGGGGACAGTGTACACACCTCAGGGGGAGGGGGACAGGGGGACAGTGTACACACCTCAGGGGGAGGGGGACAGGGGGACAGTGTACACGCCCCGGGGAGGGGGACACGGGGACAGTGTTCACGCCTCAGTGGGTGGGGGACAGTGTTCACGCCTCAGTGGGTGGGGGACAGTATACACGCCTCGGGGGAGGTGGAGGCGGACAGTGTACACGCCTCGGGGAGGGGAACAGTATACACGCCTCAGGAGAGGGGGACAGTGTACACTCCTCAGGGGGAGGGGGACAGTGTACACTCCTCAGGGGGAGGGGGACAGGGGGTTAGTGGACATGCCTCAGGAGGAGGGGGACAGGAGGAGAGGGGGACAGTGTATACGCCTCAGGGACAGGGGGACAGGGGGACAATTTACACTCCTCAGGGGGAGGGGGGGGAGGGGGACAGTGTACACTTCTCAGGGGGATGGGAGGGGGACAGGGTACACTCCTCAGGGGGAGGGGGTTAGGGAGACAGCGTACAGGCCTCAGGGGGAGGGGGACAGTGTACACTCCTCGGGGGAGGGGGACAGGGGACAGTGTACACTCCTCCAGGGGAGGGGGGACAGGGGGACAGTGTACACTTCTCAGGGGGAGGGGGACAGTGTACACTCCTCAGGGGGAGGGAGACAGTGTACACTCCTCAGGGGGAGGGGGACAGGGGGACAGTGTACACTCCTCAGGGGAAGGGGGACAGGGGGACAGTGTATATTCCTCAGGGGGAAGGGGACAGGGTACACTCCTCAGGGGGAAGGGGACAGGGTATACTCCTCAGGGGGAGGGGGACAGGGTATACTCCTCAGGGGGAGGGGGACAGGGTACACTCCTCAGGGGGCGGGGGACAGGGTATACTCCTCAGGGGGAGGGGGTCAGGGGGACAGTGTACACGCCTCGGGGGAGGGGGACAGGGGGACAGTGTACACGCCTCAGGGGGAGGGGGACAGTGGGAGAGGGAAACAGTATACACGCCTCAGGGGGACAGTATACACGCCTCAGGGGGACAGGGGGACAGGGACAGTGTACACGCCTCAGGGGGAGGGGGACAGTGGGAGAGGGGGACAGTGTACACGCCTCAGGGGGAGGGGGACAGTGGGAGAGGGAAACAGTATACACGCCTCAGGGGGGAGGGGGACAGGGAGAGAGTGTACACGCCTCAGGGGGAGGGGGACAGGGACAGTGTACACGCCTCAGGGGGAGGGGGACAGGGGGACAGTGTACATGCCACAGGGGGACAGTGTACACCCCTCAGGGGAGGGGCACTGGGAGACAGTATACACGCCTCAGGGGGAGGGGGACAGTGTACATGCCTCAGGGGGAGTGGAACAGGGGTCAGTGTACATGCCTCAGGGGGAGGGGAACGGGGGACAGTGTACATACCTGAGGGGGACAGGGGGGAGAGGGTACACTCCTCAGGGGGAGAGGGGGACAGGGTACACTCCTCAGGGGGACAGTGTACTCGCCTCAGGGGGAGGGGCACAGTGTACACGCCTCAGGGGGAGGGACACAAAGGGACAGTGTACATGCCTCAGGGGGAGGGGGACAGGGGCACAATGTACACGCCTCAGGGGGGAGGGGGACAATGTACACGCCTCGGGGGACGGGGATAGGGAGACAGTGTACATGCCTCAGGGGAGGGGGATAGTGTACACACCTCAGAGGGGGGAGAGAGAGAGAGAGAGAGAGAGATGGGGGAGGGCGACAGAAGGAGAGGGGGACTGAGGGAAGGGGAGATGGGGTCAGGGGTGAGAGGGGTTTGGGTAGGAGAGGGCGACAGGGGGAGCGTGGGCTGGGGGAGAGAGAGGGACAGGGAGAGGGGAATGGGGGAGGGGAGTGGGACAGGGGCAGAGCGATAGGGAGAGACCCAGACCCAGAGATGGTGACGGAAACAGAGAGTGTAACAAATGAGGCTCAGAGAGACAGTAATGAACGGGATGGTGTCAGAGCCCAGTAGCTGGAATGGTCTGATGGTGTGACACTTTAATACCTCCAGACTCAGGACGGCTGGGAAACTGAACCATTTTCTAAAATGAATTTAAATGTAACCGTTGTCGTTTGGGAGGTGGTGGAGGGTAGATTTCGATCCAGGTTAAAGTCTGTGTGTAACTTCAGGCTGGAGTACTCTGCTGAGCTTGAGACCAGAATTCATCTTTTTATATAAAGGTGCTGGTTAATTATACTGAGCTGAGCCAGACCTGGCATTATCTCTGCCCCAACCCAGGAGCTGCTAACAATTCCTGCCCCAATTCTTCAATTTGACTAATTATTCCGTTTCCCGTTTCCCGGCCTGGCACAGGTCAGCACAGGATCTGTGAGGAATCCTGTCACAATTAACATCACGTCGGTTTGAGGATTTATAAACAGCTCCTTTTCAGTGAACTTTGGGGCTTGTTTAATAGAATGTGCTAATCTTGTGCTGGTTATGAGTAAGAGTGGGTAAGACTAGGAATGTAGGGACATGTTGATAATGCAGCAGGGAGGCCACTCAGCCCACTGTGTTGGTGTTGGATGGAGGCCCGCTCCCCACCTACCCAGAACCCCAACGTAATGGTCCGTGTCATCACTCAAAGCCCTGATTTGGATCTGCCTTCACAACGCTGTTTCTGAGGAGATCCTGGAACTTACTGCATGAAGTAAACCCCTCCCCCTGTTGGGCCTTTGCCTCAGGATGGAAATGGTTGTGGGTGTTTTGTCAGGAGGTGGTGAGGTATCAGTTTGTACCTGAGAAAGGGGAAGCTCTCAGCTGGTGTCCAGTGAGGGTTTTAAGGGAGACAGGCAGGAGGCAGTTATGTGGAGTCAGGCCTCAGGTCAGCCATTCAATGGCGAAACAGGCTCGAGGGCCTACTAGGCCCTGTTCTAGGGGGAAGGCAAGGACTGCACATGATGGAGATCGGAGTCAAAACGTATGGTGCTGGAAAAACACAGCAGGTCAGGCAGCATCCAAGGAGCAAAAGAGTCGACATTTCAAGCAAAATCTCTTCATCAGGAATATCATCTTCATCTTCATTCCTGATGAAGAGCTTATGCTCGAAATATCGACTCTCCTTCTCCTTGGATGCTGCCTACTCTGGTTCTAGGATTCTGTTTCCGGGCTCGAGCTCCAGACCCTGCTGCCAGGTGACTCCCTGCCTGCACTCCTCCGTGTATTTGGATGGCAGGGACCCTGGGGGGAGTCTCCTAAATCCAGGGATGTGTTCAGAGAGAATGTTGTTGGTCATATCTCGGTGAGTATGACTCACTTTCTCCGAGAGAGAGAGAGAGAGAGACTGTGGTTTTGACCTGGGGCTACAGGAGTCTCATTGTGCAGAGGTTCGGTCAGGGAGTCTGGGGTCAGGTTGGAACAGAGGCTGGACTGCTGCAGGGCCATCCACAATGCCCTTAGGGAGAGAGTTCCAGGATTTTGACCCAGTGACACTAAAGGAACGGCGATCTTTCTCCAAGTCAGGATGGTGAGGGATTCCAAGGGGAACTTGCAGGGGGTGGTGTTCCCATGTATCTGCTCCCCTTGTCCTTCCAGATGGAAGTGGCGTGGATTTGGAAGGTGCTGCCTGAGGATCTTTGCTGAATTTCTGCAGTGCATCCTGTAGATAGTACACACTGCTGTTACTGAGCATTGGTGGTGGAGGGAGTGGATGTTTGTGGATGTGGTGCTGGGGGCTGCTTTGTCCTGGATGGTGTCAAGCGTCTTGAGTGTTGTTGGAGCTGCACCCACCCAGGGCAAGTGGCGAGTATTCCATCACACTCCTGGCTTGTGCCTTGTAGACAGTGGACAGGCCTTGGGGAGTTACTTGCTACAGTATTCCTAGCCTCTGACCTGCTTTTGGAGTCACTGTGTTTATGTACTCAGTCCAGTTTAGTTCATCATCAGTATAACCTCCAGGATGTTGGTCGTGGAGGTGGCATTCAGTGTTGGCAATCCCACTGAATGTCAGGGCGTGATGGTTGGATTCTCTCTTGTTGGAGATGGTCATTGCTGGGGCCAAATGTGACACGTTTTTTGCCAGTTATCAGGCCAAGCCTAGATATTGTCCAGGCCCAGGTCTTGCTGCATTTGGAGAGGAACTGCTTCAGTATCTGGGGAGTCACTAACAGTACTGAGTATCAGGCATGTTCACTGAGGATTGTGTATTTCTGACCTTATGATGGAGGGAAAGTCTTTGATGAAGCAGCTGAAGATGGTTGGGCCTTGGACACTACCCTGAGGGACTCCTTCAGAGACATCCTGGAGCTGAGCTGACTGACTTCCAACAACCACAACCAGCATTTACTGCTTCCTTCACTGAGCTCAGTTGTACTGGGTTAACACACCCTGTGGATCTCCTCTGTGACACGGGACTGGCTGTGTGTGTGTGTGTGTGAGAGAGAGAGCATGTGTGAGCCTATGAGTTTGTGTGTGGCGAATGTGTACACATACATGTTAGCATGTGAGTTTGTGAGTGTGTGTGAGCCTTGTGTGTGTGCACCTGTGCGTGTGTGTGCCTGTGCCTATGAGTGTGTGTGTGTGCACGTGTGCCTGTGCATGTCTGTGTGCACGTGTGTCTGTGTGCCTGTGCGCGTGTGCCTACCTTGTGTGTGTGCCTGTGCGTGTGTCCACCGTGTGAGTATGCCTGTGCTTCTGAGTGTGTCCACCTTGTGTGTGTGTGTGTGCCTGTACGTGTGTGCACATTGTGTGTGTGTGCCTGTGTGTGTGTGTGTACCTTGTGTGTATGTGCACGTGTGTGTGTGTGACTGTGTGCGCGCACGCCCACATTTCCCTTCCTTGCTGCTGTATCTCCCTCCCTCCCTCCCTCGCTCCTTGCGGCTGTGGTTTTGAAAGGCTGGCTGGTTTGAAGGTGCTTGTTTTGAGCTCTGACAGATCAAAATTAAATAAAGAACAATGAGGCCCTTCCATGGTCCGGAACATGACAGCCTCCTACACAATGGAGCACTGTTTAACTTGAACCCAATTTCTAATCTCACTCTAACCCCATAATGTGATTATAATCTTCAGTGCAGATGCAAGTGCAGACCTTCAATTTTTGGTATTTTTCTAAAAATCCTGATTTTATTTTTAACTTTCTTCCCTCCCCGCCCCCCCCACCCCCCCCACACACCTCCTGATCGTGATATGATTAGACCGAGTGGAGCTGACAGGTCAATAGTGACTGTGTAATCTAATCTGTTGGTGCTGTACACCAAATGCACAGCCTCTCTGGAAGCAGATGGCTCTGTTACATTCTCTGGATTGCGTTTTAAAGTGATGGCTGTTCCTCTGTACACTAGATTCTCAACGAATGGGGTGGGAAATCTCATAGAAACCTATATATTTCCAGCAGGACGACCACAGAGGCCAGAACCGGGGAGGGGTCACAGTCTAAAGATACACGGGAGGTACGGAAATGAGGAGAAATGTCTTCAGGAATTCCCTGACACAGGAAGTGGCTGAGGCCAAATTGTATGTTTTCAAGAAGTTAACTATAGTTCACAAACTAAAGAGACCAAAGGGTATTGGGCAGTA
This sequence comes from Chiloscyllium plagiosum, assembly GCF_037043375.1. Classification (NCBI taxonomy): domain Eukaryota; kingdom Metazoa; phylum Chordata; class Chondrichthyes; order Orectolobiformes; family Hemiscylliidae; genus Chiloscyllium; species Chiloscyllium plagiosum. The sequence continues at coordinate 8,990,852 of NW_028270159.1, read as the reverse complement.
AGCAGGGACAGGACACTGCGTTGGATGATCAGCCATGATCATATTGAATGGCGGGGCAGACCTGAAGGGCCGAATGGCCTACTCCTGTTCCTTATATTTCAGGGTGGTAGCCTATAACTAATAGAGTGTCACAGGGATCAGGCTGGGGACACCGTTATTTACAATGGATATTAAAGACTTGGATGAGGTGAGAGAATGTCCAGGGGCAATGTTTGTGGATGACACATAAAGGATGGGTGGGGAGTCAAGGTTGTGAGGATGAGACAGAGTCTGCAGAGGGAGACAGACAGGTTAAGGGAATGAACAAAAACTTTACAGATGGCATGTAACGTGGGAAAACTGAGGTAATGCACTTTGACAGGAAGAAGAGAGGAGCTGCATATTATTTCAGTGGAGAAAGACTGCAGAAAGTGCATAAATCACAAAAAGCTAGTTCAATGGGTAATAGGGAGGCAAGTGGAATGTTGGCCTTTGTTTCAAAGGGAATGGAGTTTAAAAATAGGGGCGCCTTGCTAAAACTATACAAGGGCCAGTCAGATCACAGCTGGAATACTGAACAGTTTTAGTCCGCTATGTGAGGAATGATAGACCAGCATTGAGAAGGTTTACTCGGTTAATCCCAGAGAATGGAGGGACTGCATTAGGAGGAGAGGTTGAGCAGGCCGGGCCTGTACTCGTTGGGGTTTAGAAGAATGGGAGGCGACTGTATTGAAACAGACAGGATAGTCAGTGGGCTGGGCAGGGTCAATGGGGCCAGTTCCTATCCCCCTTGTGGGAGAGTCGAGGACCAGAGGAAATACGTGGTGACCCAATTAGGTTTCTTCTGTGAGGACTGTGAATCTGTGGAATTCTTATTTTATTCCCTCGTGGAATGTGGGAGTCCAGTATTTATTGCCCGTCCCTAGTTGCCCCTTGAGAAGGTGGGAGTGAGCTGCCTTCTGGAACCGCTGCAGTCCGTGTGCTGTGGGTTGATCCACAATGCCCTTAGGGAGGGAATTCCAGGATCCTGACCCAGTGACATTGAAGGAACAGCGATATATTTCCAAGTCAGGATAGTGAGTGGCTTGGAGGGGAGCTTGCACGGTTTTTAAAAAAAATCATTCATGAGATAAGGGTGTCACTGGCCAGGCCAGCGTTTATTGTCCATCCCTAATTGCCCAGAGGGCAGTTGAGAGGCAACCCCATTGCTGCGGGTCTGGAGTCATGTGTAGGCCAGGCCAGGTAAGGACGGCATCCCTAAAGGACATTAGTGACCCAGATGGAATTTTCCGACAATGGATTCATGGTCGTCATTAGACTCTTAAATCCAGATTTTTAAAAAATTGAGTTCAAATTTCACCATCTGCAATGGTGATATTCAAATCCAGGTCATGAGAACATTACCTGGCTTTTGCCCGAAATGTTGATTTTTTTCCTGCTCCTCGGATGCTGCCTGACCTGCTGTGCTTTTCCAGCACCACTCTCTGATCTAAACTCTGGTTTCCAGCATCTGCAGTCCTCACTTTTGCCTCGCTGGATTACCAGTCCAGCGGTAATACCTCTACCTCCCTGGTGTTCCCATCAACCTACTGCCCTTGTACTTCCAGGTGGAAGTGGTCATGGGTTTGGAAGGTGATGTGTGAGGACCTTTGGTGAATTTACTGCAGAGGCTGGGTCACTGATCACATGGGAGGCTGAGAGAAACAGGTTTAATCAGTGAGAGGATTGGGGGATTATGGGGAAAAGGCAGGAAAGGCAATTTGAAGATAATCAGATTAGCCACATGCTCACTGAGTGGCAGAACAGACTCAATGACTTACCGAACGGCCTACTTCTGAATGGGCTGAATGGCCTACTTCTCTTTTATCTTAACTTGGTACATTGACTAATCTGTTTATTCTACTTTGTTAAAGGGCAGTCAGGTATAACTGCAGATGCTGGGTCCTCAAAGTATACATTGCCTTATTGTGACACAATGTAAAATGGTGTTTTTCCCAAAAAAGCTTGTGTTGAGGTGTAGCCAGGGATATATGAGCACCCGCTAACCCACAGAAACGTGACTGCACTCTGAATAACCTCGGTGTCGAAAGCATGAACCCATGGGCTTTATAAGCGACAGGCCAGTTGCCCATGATGTTACCCTCGGAGCAGAACAACACGTGGAATAATAGATCCAATCTTTCAATGTGTGGGCGGCACGGTGGCACAGTGGTTAGCACTGCTGCCTCACAGCGCCAGAGACCCGGGTTCAGTTCCCGCCTCAGGCGACTCTCTGTGTGGAGTTTGCACATTCTCCCCGTGTCTGTGTGGGTTTCCTCCGGGTGCTCCGGTTTCCTCCCACAGTCCAAAAATGTGCAGGTTAGGTGAATTGACCATGCTAAATTGCCCATAGTGTTAGGTGAAGGGGTAAATGAAATGGGTCTGGGTGGGTTACGCTTTAGCGGGCCTGTTTCCACACCGTAAGTAATCTAATCTAATCTAATGTATATTCCCCGTGACTGAAGTAACTGCCTACTGTTATTGTTCGGACTGTATCCTTTTTTTTTTAAGAGTTACAAGAGGCCAATAGCAGTAGACTGTGTACGATGCCAAGAAATCTTTGACCTGATAGAACCAGTGTTGTTGGAGCATAGAGACATTGGGCCATAGGGATGGACAGCACAGAAACAGACCCTTCAGCCCAACTCATCCATGCTGACCAGATATCCTAATAGTGGCATTTGGCCCATATCCCTCTAAACCCTTCCTATTCATATATCCATCCAGATGCCTTTTAAATGCTGCAACTGTACCAGCCTCCACCAGTTCCTCTGGCAGCTCATTCCATGCACACACCACCCTGTGAGTGAAAAGGTTGCCCCTCAGGTCTCTTTTATATTATTCCCCTCTCACCCTAAACCTATGTCGTCTACTTTTAGATTCCCCTACCCCAAGGAAAAGACTGTGTCTATTTATCCTATCCACATGATTTTATAAACTTCTGTAAGGTCACCCCTCAGCCTCCGATGCTCCAGGGAAAACAGCCCAGCCTATTCAGCCTCTCCCTATAGCTCAAACCCTCCAATCCTAGCAACATCCTTGTAAATCTTTTCTGAACCCTTTCAAATTTCCCAACATCCTTCCTGTAGCAGGAAGACCAGAATTGCATGCAATATTCCAGCAGTGGCCTAACCAATGTCCTGTACAGCTGCAAACATGATCTCCCAACTCCTGTACTCAGTACTCTGACCAATAAAGGAAAGCATATCAAACACCGCCTTCACTATCCTATCTAACTGCGACTCCACTTTCAAGGAGCTATGAACCTGCACTCCAAGGTCTCTTTGGGTATAGTCCCAGAAGTTTTCATTGTTGTCCCTGGTGAGTGGTGAATGGTAAATAATTTGTTTTTTGTTTTTTTTTGGTGTGTGAGTTGTAAGCTGTTAAATCTCAGGCTGTAGCAAGTCTTCCTGATCTCAGTGATAGGTTGTGGGGACCAGGGGAATGGATGAGATGAGAAGAAATTAATTCTAGTTTCACACTTCGCACACTGCAGTCCTGGTTCAGTGTTGTGGGTGTGATGTGGATAAACACATTGAGGCCCATCTCTCTGGGGGTTCGGTGTGAAGACACTGAGACAGAAAGAGTTTTGTTTTCACCCAGAGGCAACCAGCTGTTAAACACTGATCCTTTCATCATCCTAGATTGCAGACTCCCTCTGCTGGTACATGTGGATATGCTAAGGTCAAATGGGAACAATACACAATGCCATTTTCAATAACATTACACCCAGCGATGCGGGCTTTCCACTTTGTTTCAGCCTGGAGTGAGTCAGCCTGTGGCTCAGTGTTAAATGAAGGGCAGTTTAGTGTCGGACCGAATGGAGACTGGAGGTGAATCAACCAAAACCCCAGAAGGATCCACTGTATCCATCATCTCCCTCCACTCTCTCTCGCTCTTTTCTTTCTTTCTCTCTCTCTCTTTCTTTCTCTCTCTTTATCTCTCTATCTCTTTTTATATCTCTTTCTTTATCTCTCTTCCTTTATTTCTTTTTCTTTCTCTTTTTCTCTCTCTCTCTCTCTTTCTCTCTGTTTTTGTCTCTTTCTCTCTCTCTCTTTCTCTCGTTTTCTTTAGCTTTCTCTCTTTTTCTTTCCCTCGCTGTCTTTCTTTTTGTTCCTCTCTTTCTTCCTCCTCCTCCCTTTCTTTTTCTCTCTCTCTCTCTCTCTCTCTTTTTTCTGTCTCTCTTTCTCTCTATTTTCTCTCTCTATTTTATTTCTCTCTCTCTGTTACCGCTCATGCTCCCCCCCCCACTCGCCCATCTCTCTCTCTCTCTCCTTGCTGTCCCTCACCCCCACACTCTCTTTCTTTTCCCCTCCCCCAGGTATCAGGCTGCAGCCATCTCTGTGCACTAGTCCAGGTTTGTTTTTGATGTATTGCGTGTACCCGGAATCGGTGCCCAGTCCTCGCTGGCAGCTGCTGGATTCCTGTAGATCCTCGGGCCTCAGCTCCTGAGGTACTTTGTGTTGGGTTTATCTCCCGTTCTCCTGCTCTCCCTAATGACTCAGTGAATGAAGAGTGATCTGAGATAGGGGTATATAGAAAGTCCCCCTCATTGTTATTGTGATGAAGGAATTGGTGCCAGGAATCGATCAGTAGTTCACGGCCTGAGCTGCCTGCTGTAATCTACTGGTTGCACCTGAACCAGTGAAATGGGCAATTAAAGAGCATTTTAATTTTGAGATGATCCAGTGAGACTCTGAGCTGTGTCAGTCTGCTGTTGCGATGCCAGGAATACATTAATACCGTGTGTTTCTGACTGCACTGCTGAAACTTCCCACTCTGCAGCTCCTGTGTGGAGAGGGTTAGAGTGGTTTCCATGTGAAATAGGAATAGCATTAGGATCAGGAGGAGGCCGTTTGGCCCCTCAGCCTTCCCTGCTGTCACTAAGACCGTGGGTGTTGTGAATACCTCATCTTGCTACCTCAGTTTGATCACCTAAGGTGGGGAACGCATTTGCCTAGTGGGACTACCACTGGACTGTTAATCCAGAGATGAGAGTGTGTGGTGCTGGAAAAGCTCAGCAGGTCAGGCAGCATCCGAGGAGCAGGAGAATCGACGTTTCAAGTCGGAGCACTTCATCAGGTATCCAGAGACCCAGGTAATGTTCTGGGGACCTGGGTTCGAATCCCCTCCAGGGCAGATGGTGGAATTTGAAACCTGGAATTAAGAATTTAATGATGACCATGAATCCATTGTTGATTTGTTGGGAAAATCCCATCTGGGTCACTAATGTCCTTTTATGGAAAGAAACTGCCATCCTTACCTGGTCTGGCCTACATGTGACTCCAGACCTGCAGCAATGTGGTTGACTCTTACCCATCCCTAATTGCCCAGAGGGTGGTTAATAAATGCTGGTCTAGCCAACGGTGCACTCATCCCATGATTGAGTTGATAAAAACCTTTCACCTCCCCCACTCCTGGCTTATCAAAACTCTATCCCCCCCCCCCCCACCGCCTTCATAATCTCTACTCCCACTATCTTTTTGAGGAAGAGACTTCCAAAGACTGAGGGGAAACATCCTCCTCATCTCTGCCGTAAGTGGGTGACCGCTTACTTTGAACCAGTGATCCTTCGTTCTAGATTCTTCCACAAGAGAAAGGATGTGCCCTGCTGTTATCAGACTGATGAGCAGATCCCTCCTATATTAGAGCTGATCTTTCTCTGTACCTTCTCTGAAGCTGTAACACTGATGTACTTATGTAAGGTATGATTTGTCTGGATAGCACACAAAACAATACTTTTCACTGTATCTCGGTACAAATGACAATGATAAATCAAATCAAATCAAAATCTGACTCTGTCCAGATCCTTTAGAATCTGAAATGTTTCAATCAAGTCACCCCTCTCTCTCCCTAAACTCCCAGTTGATGCAGGCCTTCCTGGTAAGATTCCCATCCCGTCCCACGTATCAGTCTGGCTAAACCATCTCTTGATTCTCTGCTTCAAGTGGCTTTTCTAAAGGTTTGTCTCAAATTGCTCCAAAACCATTTATTCATTCACGGGATGAGGGTGTCACTGACTGACTGGGTCAACATTTATTGCCCATCCCTAATTACCCAAGGGGCAGTTAGGAGGCAACCACATTGCTGTGGGTCTGGAGTCACATGTAGGCCAGACCGGGTAAGGATGACAGTTTCCTTCCCTAAAGGACATTAGTGACCCAGATGAGATTTTCCAACAATCGACAATGAATTCATGGTCATCATTCTATCTCTTAATTCCAGATTTTGTTTCATTGAATTCAGATTCCACCATCTGCCATGGCAGGATTCAAACCCAGGCCCCCAGAACCTTTCCTGGGTCTCTGGATTAACAGTCCAGTGATAATACCACTAGGCCATCATCTACCCATAATCCCAAAGGGGGGGAGCGACTGCTTGAAATTCTGCTCACTATCTCCTTTTAAGTTGGTGGCTGAATCACTGCACAGTAAATATTTAATGCAGTCTATCTCTTCCTCTCTCCCTCCCTCCCTCCCTTTCTCCAGCATTCTGTTTTTGCCCCTTCTTGACTCCATCCTGCCCGTCACAATCCCAATTCCGCTATCGTTGCACCCAATTTCAAAATCCCACCGTGGCAGACTGTGGAAGATCTGTTCATTGAAATCTGGAGTTAAGGATCTGAATGCCTGGAGTCCAGGCTGCAGATTCTTCAGAATAAACTGAAAGAACCGCTGGAGAACGCAAACAAAAGCAGAAATTGCTGGAAAGGCTCAGCGGGTCTGGCAGCGTCTGTTGAGGGAAATCAGAGTTAACGTTTCAGGTCCAGTGACCCTTCCTCAGTTCTGAAACGTTAACCCTGATTTCTCTCCACAGACGCCGCCAAAACTGCTGAGCTTTTGCAGCAATTTGTGCTCTTACATACATTGAAATGTAGATGATCGGGGCAGGAGGAGACCGTTTGGCCCTTCGACCCTGCTTTGCCATTCATTACAATCATGGCCGATCGTCTAACTCAGTAGCCTAATCCTGCTTCCGCTCCAAAACCTTTGATCCCATTTACCCCAAGTGCTATATCTAGCCGCCTCTTGAATTCATCCAATGTTTTGGCACTAACTACTTCCTGTGATAATGAATTCCACAGGCTCACTGCTCTTTGGGTGAAGAAATGTCTCCTCATCGCTGTCGTAAATGGTCCACCCTGAATCTTCAGACTGTGACCCCTGGTTCTGGACGCACCCACCATCGGGAACATCCTCCTGCATCCACCCTGTCTAATCCTGTCAGAATTTTATACGTCTCTCTGAGATCCCCCTCTCATTTGTCTGAACTCGAATGAAAACAATCCTAACCACGTCAAGCTCTCCTCATATGTCAGTCCCGCCATCCCCGGAATCAGCCTGGTGAAGCTTCGCTACGCTCCCTCAGGAGCAAGTGCATCCTTCCTCAGAAAAGGAGACCAAAACTGCGCACAATATTGTTGGCGTGGCCTCACCAAGGCCCTGTACAACTGTAATAACACATCCCTGCTCCTGTACTCAAAACTTCTTGCAGTGAAGGTTTTGTTGCAGATTCTTCAGTTGTCAATGATCAGAAGGCCTCGTGTGGTTCCCGAATGTAGACAGGTTGGCCCAGTTTGAAAGGATATGTGGCAGGAGTGAGACAGTGGGTGGATTCTTCCTCCATTGTTGCAAGTTCCTCTCCAAAACCAATGTCCTGAGCCCAGGCCTTGGGCAGCTCACACAGCCGTCTGCACTCTCGCTCTCAGCTGCAGAGAATTATCCATCTGTTATTCCCCACCCCCACCCCGACTCCATGAGCCTCAGCTCCCACTACATTCCCCCTAACTCCCCGGCTTGCTGTCCCATAGTGCTGCGGTCAGTTCACAACTGATGTATGATGAGAGACTGGAACAGTTAGGATAATATTCCTGGGGTTAGGAGGATGAGAGGGTGATCTCACAGAGACCTATAAAATTCTAACAGGACTAGATAAAGTAAAAAACACAAAAAGGATGTTCCCGATGAGCAGGGAGTTCAGATCAAGGGGGTCACAGTTTAAGGATGCAGGGTGGGACATTTCAGACAGAGATGAGGAGAAATGTCTTTACCCAGAGAACGGGGAGACTGTGGAATTCTCTGTCACAGGAAGCAACTGAGACCAAAATATTGAATGTTTTAAAGCAGGAGCTAGATACAAGGCCTAAGGGATCAAATGGGTATGGGGGAGAAAGCGGGAACAGGGGATTGAGGTAGATGATCAGCCATGATCGTATTGAATGACAAAGCAGGCTCGAAGGGCTGAATGGCCTACTCCCGCTCCTGTTGGGTATGTTTGTATGTGTGGCAATTCACATATCTGCTGTCCCTGCGATATGGGCACCTCCGTTTAGTTTTAACTCTAAATGCAGAGTTCAAGTCCACAGACTGGACACAGGTGACAGACAACCCCACCTCCTCCTGGGAGCTCTTGCTGCCTCGTGTGGGATCTTGCTGTGCGCATCCCTGTATTTGTTCCCCCCCCTCCCCCGCTGCAATCTTTTTTGCAGGCAGGCAGTGAGACTGGTTCAGAATCCATTTGCCCCCCCCCCCCCCAGACCCGTCTGGCCCCAGGGATGGGACCATTAGTGTAATTGCTGAGTCCAGGTTAATTGGAAGCATACTGACATTTGCCTTGAGTAAATGAAGTGGTTTATTCAGGGAAATAAAATCTCGAACCATGCACCGCATGACAGCTGATGGGAGGGAAGCATTATGCTAATCTTGTTTTTGTACAGAACAATAGATTTCTCCTGGCAAAAGCAGCTGAGTCACTTTATTGATTTAGGGGAACTCTGTAACCATGGTAACACATATAAGATGGTGATTATGTTAATGTGCTGTTAATGAAAGATGACTGATGGAAGCATCCCAGTTTCACTGATCCATAGATACCGTCTGACCATTCCCAAAACCACGTCTGGTACAGACGACGTGGCACATGCCCCTTTAATAACGTTGTTCTCTCAGTGTCTGTGTTCCTGGTCCCTGCCTCTGGATGTGGGCTTTAGGATTGTCGGATTTTATTATAGGCTTCTGTTTAGAACCTTTTAATTATCACAGTTCAAACCTTGCCGGCTGAAGGTGGTTATAAACATTGTGGGTCTTTGTTCAGGATGTTGCTGTAATTTCTGGTGTTTCTCACTCGTGGAGGAAGCTGGTTCGGAACAGGAGGGAGAAAGGATCCAGATTGGAGGAGTGAGCTGAGGAGTGGGGGGGAGGGGACTGGAGGAGGCTCAGCTGGGCTGTTCCTGTGATGTCAACTACACATTACCTTCTGTATTTCAACAACATCAGTGCCAGAAAATACTGTCAATCTAGCACTGAGGATTTAAACATTGTAAAATATTCACTTTTCAGGCTCTCTTTCTCTGTTTCTCTCTCTCACTCTATCTCTGATCCTTGCTCGCTGCCTGTGTGTGCGTCTCTCTCTGTCACTCTGCCACACTCTGTCTCTCTTTGTTTTTCTCTCTCTGGCTGTCTCTTTCTCTGACTCAGCCTGTTTACTCCCCCCCTCTCTCTGTCACATGCTCTCTGTTTTTGTCTGTCTCTCTCTCTCCGTCACTCTATCTATCTTGTGCTTGCGCGTTCTCTCTCTCTCTCTCTCTCTCTCTCTTTCCCCTCCTCGCTATTCTGTGTCAGTTTACTGTGGGTCAGACTCTGTGTTGGGAGTATGCAATAAGGTGAAATGTTTCCCTGCTGGTACACCACCCCTCTCACCTCCATCCAGGGCCCCAAACACTCCTTCCTGGTGAGACAGAGGTTCACCTGCCCTCTCCTCCAACCGAGTTTACTGCATCAGGTGCTCCCGATGTGGTCTTCTCTACATAGGGGAGACTGAACGTAAACTTAGGGAACGGTTCACCGAGCATCTCAGCTGGGCTCACTGGGTCCGACTGGACCACCCGGTCATTGCCCATTTCAATTCGCCCAACCATTCCCTTTCCAACATGACCACCCTCGGCCTCCTCCATTGCCACAACGAACCACACCACAAATTGGAGGAACAACACCTCATCTTCCGCCTCGGCAGTCTACACCCGGAGGACTCAACATTGAGTTCTCCAATTTCAAATAAACACCCTTCCCATCCCCCAACTCCCTTCCCAGCCCCTCCCTCTCCCTTCCACTACTCCCAGCCACCAACTGGATCCATCCCTCCCATTGACCAACCTGGTCATACCTTCTACCTTTCTTCACCTATCCCCACTTCACCACCCTGGCTCCTGCCACCCCCTTTATCTGCAGCTCCCCCCACACCCACCCCCAGCCTTGAAGAAGGGTTACACCTGAAATGTGGACTACTCCCCCTCGTGATGCTGCCTGGCTTGCTGTGTCCTCCCAGCCTCCTGCCTGTCTACCTTGGATTCCAGCATCTGCAGTTTTACTGTCTCACACACAATCCCAGCAAACTCTGAGATCTCTGGAGGACACACGTGGTGCGTGTTACTGGACTGAGTGAACCCACCTTATCACTTTCAGTCTATTTCCCAGGCCCATTGTGCCTCAGTTTCTGTCAATCCTGGGAGTTTCCTCAGGGATACAGCACACGGAGAGGCTCAGGACCCTCTGAAGGAATGGGGCTAACATCCCCCCCTCCCCCCGTGAGCATTGCTCATCCGAGTCCAGGATGTTTCTGATAGAAGTAAAGACCTTTCTCGATTCCTATACACAGCCATCTCTAAATGTCTTCTGCAAATGGAAAATACAATTATATCTCAGGCGAGCTTATATTCATGGCTTGGCCAGGAGTCTGGAGTTTTTAAGTGTGTGGTTGTATAATGAGTAAATCCCCAGGGGTTTCGGAGTGAATGTAGGCCAACTCTCCATAAAAGCAGGAGCTAATGCTTTTCTACAGACAATGGTTCATCAGTTTAAAATGTTGCACTGGAAATGGGTCCAGAAACTATGGGCAAAACAACAACTATCTCTGTAATTTTAGATTTATATTTTCACCGTTTTCAGGTTTAAATGGTGGCTCAGTGGTTAGCACTGCTGCCTCACAGCACCAGGGACCCGGGATCGATTCCCGCCTCGTGCGACTCTCTGTGTGGAGTTTGCACGTTCTCCTCATGTCTGCGTGGGTTTCCTTCGGGTGCTCCGGTTTCCTCCCACAATAAGAGACCTAAGGGGCAACTTTTTCACACAGAGGGTGGTACGTGTATGGAATGAGCTGCCAGAGGATGTGGTGGAGGCTGGTACAATTACAACAATTAAGAGGCATTTGGATGGGTATATGAATAGGAAGGGTTTGGAGGGATATGGGCCGGGTGCTGGCAGGTGGGACTAGATTGGGTTGGGATATCTGATCGGCATGGACAGGTTGGACCGAAGGGTCTGTTTCCGTGTTGTACATCTCTATGGCCATGCTAAATTGTCCATAGTCAGGGGTAAATATAGGGTAGCGGAATGGATCTGGGTGGGTTACTGTTCGGAGGGTCAGTGTGGACTTATTGGGGTGGAGGGCCTGTTTCCACACTGTAGGGATTCTAATCTTTCTGCAGCATCATATCATGTTGCACAGAGAGAATAGGAGCAGCAGTGGGCCATTCGGCCCTTTAATGTGATCACGGCTGATCATCCAACTCCATCCCCTGTTCCTGCTTTCTCTCCCACATTCTTTGATCCCTTTAGCCCTAAGAACTTAGACCAACTCCCATGTCCAGAGATACTTGTTACTAAACAGAAGAGGCAGGCTGAATAGGCTTGGCCTATTTTCCCTGCAGTTTCGACGGCTGAGTGGTGACTTTATAGAGGTTTATAAATCATGAGGGATATAGATAGAGTAAATAGGAAAAGTCTTCTCCCCATATTCTGTGGCCAATTCATTATTTATTTAAATCCCAGAGCCAAGAGATCACCTCTTTTGCTGAGTTGAAGGTGATTAGTCCATTGCTGAGTTGACACTCCTCAGTAATGTACAGCATTGTCTCTGCCTTTCCACAAGTGCTTGTTGGGTTTGTACTCAGGGCTCCAGAGGTGATGCTTGGCAGTGCAGGGACCCCAGTTTGGCCAAGGTCTTTTCCCCAGGGTGGCAGAGTCCAAACCTAGAGAGCATAGGTTAAAGGTGAGAGGGGAAAGATTTAAAAGGGACCTAAGGGGCAATGTTTTCACTCAGAGGGTGGTGTGTGTATGGAATGAGCTACCAGAGGAAGTGGTGGAGGCTGGTACAATTACAGCATTTAAAAGGCATCTGAATGGGGATATGTTTAGGATAAATTAAAGACCTTGGAAGTAATGAGTTTAATGTCTGGAGAAACCCTGCAACATTTTAGTTGTAACTAGGAATAATGCAAATTTAAGCTGTTTAAAAAGTTGTTTGTCCCACTTAATTAAATGCTTTGGTCTTCTTAGCCTCTGCCATCTATCTATCCACCAAAATGGGAATGTTAGTTACCAATTTATTCCAATATGCTTTGTAATGTGCTGAGCTTTGAAATTTTACTTCCGGAAACCTCCCAAAGCCGAAACAACTTGTATAAAATTCCTAGCCATGAATCCTTCCCAAATGTAATACTGTAAATGCATAAACTGAGCTCTGACTGAGGTCAGTGAAACACTGTCCTTTCATTTCTTGATTCTGAACTGTTAGAATTGGAAGCCTTCGCTCCTGATACTTGGTGTGTAAATGGACCAGAGATCTTAGTCAAACCTTTCAGACCTGTGAAGTGAGAGTTAGAAATAGTAAGTTTAAATACTGGTGGTCATAGTTCTGATGGTTGCAGAGTCAATGGTTTGGTGATTGACTGAGGTAAGATTTCCACAACTCCTTGGGAGTTCTTTCTTTTATTTGTTCATGAGGTGTGCGTGCTCCTGGCTAATCCAACATTTGTTACCCATTCCTAGTTATCCAGAAGACAGTTAAGAATCGACACGTCATTCCCCTGCCATATCTGGTTCTCGTGTAGGATAATTGATAAGAGATTCATTGATACAAATAGTTGACTTATAACACGTGAATACCGCAGTAGAGAAGGTGAGCTAGATGACTTATTCCTAGAGTCCAAAATTGCAAGCTCTCGTTCCCTCCCAGTCTGAAGGGGAGCAATATAATACCAATACCACTCACTGCAGCAGAATTGTATTTGATCACAATATGTGACCTGGCACACCCTTCACTCAATCATTACGAGCAAGGTAAAGGAATCCACCTTGGCTCAGGAAGGTGATATCAGCAGCAGAACCAAGTGTTCTGTTGGAGAAAATAAATCTTGTGTGAATCGTCTCAGTCTAATCAGAGCAGAATTGTTCTTACACTACACTAGCAGGCTAGAAATCTTACTGTAAAAATTGCTTTGTGACAAAATGGCTTCTGTTTTGTGTCAAAATTGGACAATTCTTCCACACATTCTTAATGAAGTCATTCCCAATGAAGAAGCAACCTGGGACGACTAACACGCCAAGCAACATAAATGACAGATGAAGCCAATAACCAAGAAATCAGAACAACTAAACAACTAGCCAGAATAGGAGGCTCCGTAAAAAATCCCACCCTCGGTGTTGCGGAAACCCAGCACAAGATGCAAAAGATGAGGCTAAAACAACTTCAGCCATTCTCAGCCGGAAGTCCTCCATGGATAATCCATCTTTGTCTCCTCCTGTGATCACCGGTATCACAGACTTCACCAATTCTGTTCACTTCTTGTGATATCAAGGAATGGCTGAAGGCTCTGGATGCTGCAAAAGCCTGGATAGCTGAAGACTTGTGCTTTCGGATTGTCTATCCTAACCAAGTTGTTTCAATGCAATCACAACTCCTGACTTAATGTGGAAATTTGCCCTGATATGTAACATGGAAAACAGGATTAATCCAGCTTAACCAATTCCTGCTCCATCCGTCTACTCACTGTTAATAACAAAGTGGCAGAATGTATCATTTGTAAAGGTGCTATCTGGTGGCAATGGCCTACTTGCTGATGCTAGTTTAGTGTCTGGAGTGCACTTAGCAGATGGCTGTTGTGCAAGAGTAGTTCAAACGTGGAAAAGGAGCTAAACTCTGAGGTGAGATTTACTGCCTTTTGACACCAAGTCAGCATTTGGTCAATAACTATATCAGAGTCCCAACAAAATGTAGGTTTAAAGGAATTGACAAAAATGTTCCATGGTTTAGAGTTGTATCTAACACAAGGCGGTTGTGGGTTGCTGGAGGCCAGCCCTCTAACCTTCAGTCACCGCAGGAGTTCTTCAGAATGGTATCCTTGACTTCATCAAGAATTGTTGCTCCACAATAAGGCTAGAGGTAGGAATGTTCCCTGATGTCAGGTGTTCAATATGGACTGCCATTTGCCATCACCTTCTCAAGGACAGTACTGGATGTCAGCAAGAGCTGGCCTTGTCAGTGACATTGACATTCATGGAAGAATAGAAAGAAGAAAAAGCCAGTTATTCTGTTTCTCCCCAATTGGTATAATGTGTTGACAATTCTTTTGCAATTCAAAGATGGAAATACAAATTCTCTTCACCTGCGAAAGGCTATGCGTTCTAAAGAGTCTTTTGAGACTGAGGTTGATTTATGTTTTTTTTTGTAATGGTGAGTAACAGTGTCAAGGGGTCCAAATCGATGATGGATAAATGGAGTTGTGATGCAGACTAGCCCCCGTTTTAATGGACTGGCAGAGCAGTCATTCTGTGGAATGAGCTGCCAGAGGAAATGGTGGAGGCTGGTAGCAATAACAACATTGAAAAGGCATCTGGATGGGTATATGGATAAGAAGAGTTCAGAGGGATATGAGCCGGGAGCTGGCAAATGGGACTAGGTTAATGTAGGATGTTCGGTTGGCATGGACAAGTTAGTTCCAATGGCTAAAGGGATTGAAAAGTAGGGGAAAAAGTGGGAAAAGGGGACGGAGTTGAATGATCAGCCATGAATCTATTGATTGGCAGAACAGACTGACAGGGCCGAATGGCCTACTCCTGCTCCTATTTGCTACGTGTCCACATTTATAAATGATTTTTGTCTATCTCTCATCAGGACCATTTGCAAGAATGTAAAAGTAAAGGGGAACAGTAGAGATAAAAACAAGAGTGTTGATTGGTTGGCAAGTAGACTGTGCCAACCAATCAGCACTCTATTTTCCTCCCCTTTTATCTTCGTAGCTCTGATGGGAAGCTGGGAAGAGAATGTCACAGACTAACAACCCCCTTGTGGGGGAGGGAAGAGAAATCCTCTTCGTCTCTGGTTTAAAAGGGAGATGTCGGGTCCTTAAACTCTGTCCCCCACACAAGAGGAAATATCCTTCTGGATCCTCTTTGCCACCACCTCCTCCAGGTAGAGTATATTTCAACAAGATCATAGAATCCCTACCGTGTGGCAGCAGGCCATTCAGCCCATCAAGTCCACACCAACCCTCTGAAGAGCATCCCACCTTGATCCACACCCCTACCCTATCCCTGTATTTCCCGTGGCTAATCCACACATCCC